>NC_090450.1:570567172-570875106 GCF_031143425.1 Pleurodeles waltl
ACACTGGAGTGCAGTTGTTCAAGGAATTGTTTAGAGTGGACACTGTTGCTAGTGGCACAATTCGTTGTAACCGGAAAGGCTATCCAAGGAAGCTTGTCTGTAAAAAACTTGAGAGGGAACAGTGCAGTGCCTTGCGGAATGATGAGCTGCTAGCTTTGAAATTTTCAGACAAGAGGGATGTCTACATGCTAAATACCATCAATGATGAGAGTACTTCCCCGTGACTGTTTGGGGCCAGGTTGCTGAAGTGCGCAAACCTGTGTGCATTTTAGATTATAATAGGCACATGGGAGGTGGAGATAGAGTTGATCAGAGGTTGGAACCTTATACTGCTATTCGTATGTCCTACGTTTGGTATAAGCAGTTAGCAATTCACCTCTTCCACTTGGCAACTTTTAATGCTTTTATTGTGTTTAAGGATAGGTCTCCAGAGTCAAAGATGACATTTGTGAAATTTCAGGAGTCAGTGATAGAGAGCCTTATTGTGGTGGAACAGGCAAGAGTTCCTAGAGAAGCAGTGGTGGAGAATGTGGCTAGATTGAAAGATCGCCACTTTGCTGAGCACATTCCTCCCACGCCAAAAAAAGACTTTCCAGCTAAGAAATGTAGAGATTGAGCTCGAAGAGGTATCCTGAGGGAGACTCAAATGTACTGCCCAGATTGTCATTCAAAGCGTTTGGCTGTGTGTGGGTGGTTGTTTCAGGAATTACCACACCCAGAAGAATTACTGGGAACTACCATGAGTGTAAACTGCCTGTTTTATATTTTCATGTGTTCAGTTTCATGGTTGGCATTTCTGTCATGTACTTAGTTAGAGCTTTTGTGTTTGTAGTTTTGTAATTATTTCTAATTAGTTAGTGTTTTTTTTGTTTTTAAAATAAAAAAAACGTGATGCCATTGTGTGTGGAGTGGCGCTTGGCTGACGGTGTACATATTGACTTGCTGTTGGCTACTGCAACACACTGCGAGCCAAACGCCAGTCCACACACTACCATTAGCTGGTGTTATTGCTGTATCAGGCATGTGGGTGTATGTAAGTGATGGGCCCTTGAGTGGCGCTATCTGTCGATGTGAGTGTTGTATTGTGCTGGGCCCGTGGCTGGCGGTGTGAATGGTCTTGTGCATGTCATGTATGAAAGGTGTGTGAATGGACTGTAAAGCGGTTGGTGCCTTGTCGTAGCTTTACAGCTCACGAGCTGTGAGTCATTGGTTCAGTTTTTTGGCCTTTCAGTTATTAACAGTGCATTTCATTTTTGCGAAATCTCTTGTTAATAAAATTTGGTCCACTGAACCATCACTCACCTTTGTGCCAAATCCAACCAGTATGTGTGGTAAAAATGACAAAACCTGCTCCCCTGTAATCAGGCGTCACAGCACGCCTATGACACTCTAGGTGTCTCGGGTGGGACCTCGATGATGAAGCATGCCACTAACTTGGTTGGTGGGTGAGGGGTCTTTTTAACATAAACTAAATGCATTTCTTTTCACAATTGTAGTGTTTGGAACATCACATAAGTATGTGGACACACCAAAATGATCTATTGCAAAACTACCTGTGTTTGGGGGGGGCAGCTTTGTTTTTGGTCCCAGGTGCGGCCTTCATCTGTGGAAACCTACCAAACCCAGACATGTTTTAAAAAAATAGACACCCCAAGGAGTCCAAGGAGATGTGGCTTGCCTGGATCCCCCAACTTTTCTTACCCAGACTCCTCAGCAAACCTCAACATTTGCTTAAAAAAGCATATTTTCCTCACTTTTCTCTGTAGGATCACCGCTGCGGCACACATTTCCTACCACCCAGCATTCCCCACAGACTCCCAAGTAAAATGATACCTCACTTGTGTGGGTCCCCAAAGCAGAGTCAGCCTAAAAAATGTATAAAAAAGAATATGTGCTTATCAAGTCGCTGTGCTATCCCCTCAATCTCTACAGGTTTTTGGCATTTTTCTGTTGCAGGCACCTGGGCCACCCACACAATTGAGGTATCATATTTATTGGGAGACTTGGGGCAACGCTGGGTGGAAGGAAATTTGTGGCTCCTCTCAGATTCCAGAACTTTCTGTCACCGAAATGAGAGGAAAAAGTGTTTTTTTGGACCACATTTTGAGGTTTGCAAAGGATTCTGGGTAACAGAACCTGGTCAGAGCCCCACAAGTCACCCCATCTTGGATTCCCCTAGATGTCTTGTTTTCAAAAATGTGCAGGTTTGCTAGGTTTCCTCAGGTGCTGGCTGAGCTAGAGACCAAAATCCACAGCTAGGCACTTTGAAAAAAACAGCTCTGTTTTCTTGGTGAAAATATGATGTGTCCACATTGTGTTTAGGGGCATTTCCTTTTGCGGGCGCTAGGCCTACCCACACAAGTGAGGTACCATTTTTATCTGGAGACCCGGGGGAACGCTGGGTGGAAGGAAATTTGTGGGTTCTCTCAGATTCCAGAACTTTCTGTCACCGAAATGAGAGGAAAAAGTGTTTTTTTGGCCACATTTTGAGGTTTGCAAAGGATTCTGGGTAACAGAACCTGGTCAGAGCCCCACAAGGCACCCCATCTTGGATTCCCCTAGGTGTCTAGTTTTAAAAAATGCATAGGTTTGCTAGGTTTCCCTAGGTGCCAGCTGAGCTACAGGCCAAAATCCACAGCTAAGCACTTTGTAAAAAACAGCTCTGTTTTCTTTGTGAAAATGTGATGTGTCCACGTTGTGTTTGGGGGCATTTCCTTTTGCGGGCCCTAGGCCTAGCCACACAAGTGAGATACCATTTTTATCGGAAGACTTGGGGGAACGCTGGGTGGAAAAAGTGTTTTTTAGCCAAATTTAGAGGTTTGCAGAGGATTCTGGGTCAGAACCTGGTCAGAGCTCCACAAGTCACCCCATCTTAGATTCCCCTAGGTGTCTAGTTTTCAAAACTGCACAGGTTTGCTAGGTTTCCCTAGGTGCAGGCTGAGCTAGAGGCCAAAATCCACAGCTAGGCCCTTTGCAAAAAACAGCTCTGTTTCGTTGTGAAAATGTGATGTGTCCACGTTGTGTTTCAGGGCATTTCCTTTGGCTGGCGCTAGGCCTACCCACACAAGTGAGGTACCATTTTTATTGAGAGACTTGGGGAAACACTGGTGGAAAAAGTGTTTTTTAGCCAAATTTAGAGGTTTGCAAAGGATTCTGGTGCAGGCTGAGCTAGAGGCCAAAATCCACAGATAGGCCCTTTGCAAAAAACAGCTCTGTTTTCTTTGTGAAAATGTGATGTGTCCATTTTGTGTTTCCTGTTCCGCGCATTCGGCCTACCCACGCAAGTGAGGTACCATTTTTATCAGGAGACTTGGGGGAACACAGAATAGTAAAACAAGTGTTATTGCCCCTTGTCTTTCTCTACATTTATTTTGCCTTCCAAATGTAAGACAGTGTGTAAAAAAGATGTCTATTTGAGAAATGCCCTGTAATTCACATGCTAGTATGGGCACCCCGGAATTCAGAGATATGCAAATAACCACTGCTTCTCAACACCTTATCTTGTGCCCATTTTGGAAATACAAAGGTTTTCTTGATACCTATTTTTCACTTTTTATATTTCAGCAAATTAATTGCTGTATATCCGGTATAGAATGAAAACACATTGCAAGGTGCATCTCATTGATTGGCTCTGGGTACCTAGGGTTCTTGATTAACCTACAAGCCCTATATATCCCCGCAACCAGAAAGAAGAGTCCAGCAGATGTAACGGTATATTGTTTTAAAAAATCTGACATCGAAGGAAAAAGTTACAGAGTAAAACGTGGAGAAAAATGGTTGTTTTTTTCCCCCTCAATTTCAATATTCTTTTATTTCAGCTGTTATTTTCTGTAGGAAACACTTGTAGGATCTACACAAATGACCCCTTGCTGAATACAGACTTCTGTCTACTTTTCAGAAATGTTTAGCTTTCTGGGATCCAGCATTGGTTTCTCACCCATTTCTGTCACTAACTGGAAGGAGGCTGAAAGCACAAAAAATAGTAAAAATGGGGCATGTCCCAGTAAAATGTCAAAATTGTGTTGAAAAATTGGGTTTTCTAATTCAAGCCTGCCTGTTCCTGAAAGCTGGGAAGATGGTGATTGTATCACTGCAAACCCTTTGTTGATGCCATTTTCAAGGGAAAAAACACAAGCCTTCTTCTGCAGCCCTTTTTTCCCCATTTGTTTTAAAAAAAACAAAAGATTTGTTGTATTTTGGCTAATTTCTTGGTCTCCTTCAAGGGAACCCACAAAGTCTGGGTACCTCTAGAATCCCTTGGATGTTGGGAAAAAAGGACGCAAATTTGGCATGGGTAGCTTATGTGGAGAAAAAGTTATGAGGGCCTAAGTGTGAACTGCCCCAAATAGCCAAAAAAAAGGCTCTGCACAGGAGGGGAAAAGGCCTGGCAGCTAAGGGGTTAATGCCAGGTCAGACATTGCAACGTGACCCAGCTCAAGGGTAATGGGTGTATAGCAAATTCAGGAAACCTAGCTAGGTTGTATTCCATGTCAGACAGGGCTTAGTGGGACCCAGGAGGGCTGCAGTTGACGGTGTTTGGCCCTCATCTTGCTGTGGCACCTAGCCAATTGATTGCCAGTGTGGTGCATAGTGCTCAATCCTGAATCCTGTGCGTGATGGTAATATGTATGCCAACTGTGGTGTTGATGCTGTAATTGACCCAGTGTTCCCTTTCTCTCTCTCCTCCCCTTTTTTCGTCTGTCATCCTGTCCATGTGCGCATTAGCATCATCTGGCAGAGGAGCAGGGGCACTGGTGACTGAGGGAGCTGCATCCCACAGGACCCAGGAGGCAGAGTCCACCAATGCTGACAAATCCAGTGGGACAGAGGGCGAGGGGAGCACCACGGCAGAGACAGGAGGTGACAACACTGACTCTGATTCTTCCTCGGATGGGAGCTCCCTGCTGGTGGCAGACACCTCTGGGACCACCCCAGCTCCAGGTACAGCCACCACCCCCGTACCAGCACCGTCCTCCCAGTAGCCCCTCACTGGGTTGCCCGTGCCCGCTCACCCAGGAGGGTGGGCATCTCCTTCGCCCCAGGCACCTTAGGCCCTACCCCAGTGAGCCCTGCTGCCCTGAGTGAGGAGGCTATTGACCTCCTGAGAACCATCTCTGTAGGGCAGTCAACCATAGTGAATGCCATCCAGGGGCAGGCATCCCAGACGCAGCAATGCAATGCATTCCTGGAGTGCATCCACGGTGGATTGGCGGCCCAACAGAGATCGTTCCAGGCTCTGGCCTCCTCTCTGATATCAGCCATTGTTCCTGTTCCTACCGTCCCCCCGCCAACTACCACTTTCCAGTCCTAGTCTCTTCAACCCCAACCCATCCCATGCACACATACAGACAAGCATGCACACAAAACTTCAGACAAAAGTAGCACGGTCAAACACAGGCAGCACACTTCAGGCCACAAACACTCACACAAACAACAGACAGTTGCACACACAGCAACATCCACTGCCTCCACTGTCTCCCCCTCCCCCTCCTCCTCCTTCACAGTCACATCCACACTCACACCTGCATGCACTGCTTTAACAGCCAGCACCACCAACACCACACCAAGCAGCACACACACCTCACTAGCAGACACCTCCACAACACCCATCCACGCGTCCTCTATGTCCTCTCCCACCCTGTCTGTCCCCCCCCCTCCTAAGGGACACAAATGCAGGCACTCAGACACCCAATCAATCATGAATTTGTATAGCACACTATTCACCCGTGAGGGTCTCAAGGCGCTGAGGAGGGGAAAGGGGAAAAGGAGGGGTTCCGCTACTGCTCGAACAACCAGGTCTTGAGAAGCTTCCTGAAGGTAAGGAGGTCTTTGGTCTGGCGCAGGTGGGTGGGAATAGTGTTCCACGTTTTGGCGGCGAGGTGCAAGAATTATCCACCGCCAGCTGTAGTTTTATGGACGTGTGGGACAGTTGTGAGGGCGAGGTCGGAAGAGCCGGGATGCCGGGTTGGGTGTAGAAGGAGAGTCGTCTGTTGAGGTATTCTGGTCCGGTGTTGTTCAGTGCTTTGTGAGCGTGAGTGAGGAGTTTGAAGGTGATTCTTTTGTTGACTGGGAGCCAGTGCGGGTTTTTCAGGTGGTCTGTTATGGCAGTGGCGGGGGATGTCCAGGATGAGGCGTGCAGAGGCGTTCTGGATGCGTTGCAGCCTCTTCTGGAGTTTGGGCGTGGTTCCTGCTTAGAGGGCATTGCCATAGTCCAGCTTGCTGCTTACAAGGGCTTTTGTGACTGTTCTTCTGGTTTCGTTGGGTATCCATTTGTAGATCTTTCGGAGCACGCGGAGGGTGTTGAAGCAGGAGGAGGAGATGCCGTTGACTTGCTGGGTCATGGATATTGAGGGGTCCAAGATGAATCCTAGGTTGCGTGCATGGTCGGTGGGAGACAGAGTGGTTCCGAGAGTGGCAGGCCACCAGGAGTCATCCCATGCGGAGGGGGTGGAACCAAAGATGAGGACTTTTGTCTTGTCGCAATTGAGTTTGAGGCAGCTGCTCTTCATCCAGGTGGCGATGGCCTTCATTCCTTCGTGGAGGTAGTTCTTGGCGGAGTCCTTGGTGAGGGAGAGGATCAGCTGGGTGTTGTTGGCGTATGAGATGCTATTGAGGTTGTGGGATCAGGTAATGTTAGCGAGCGGGCGATGTAGACGTTGAAGAGGGTTGGGCTGAGGGACGAACCCTGGGGTACGTCGCAGATGATTTTGGTGGCCTCTGAGCGGAATGGGGGGAGGCGACTCTCTGGGTCCTGCCGGTGAGAAAGTAGGTGACCCAGTCCAGGGGTCTGTTGCGTATTCCAGCATTGCTGAGGCGTGAGCGTAGGGTGTGGTGGCAGACGGTGTCGAACACGGCCGAGAGGTCCAGGACGATGAGGGTCGCGGTTTTGCAGCTGTCCAGTATGGTTCTGATGTCATCAGTGGCGGCGATGAGGGCGGTTTCGGTGCTGTGGTTGCTGCGGAATCCGGATTGGGAAGGGTCCTGGGAGCGGTTCTCCTTCAGGAAGCAGGTTAGTTGTCTGTTGACAGCCTTCTCAATGTCTTTTGCCGGGAAGGGGAGCAGGGAGATAGGCTGGAAGTTCTTGAGGTCCTTGGTGTCCGCCTTGTTTGTTTTTAGTAGGGCGTTGATCTCGGCGTTTTTCCAGCTCTCCGGGAAGGTGGCGGACTCGAAGGAGCTGTTGATGATCTTCTGTAGTTGGGGTGTGATGACGGAGCTTGCTTTGTTGAGGATGTGGTGAGGGCAGGGGTCAGATGGAGAGCTGGAGTGGATGGTGTTCATGATTTTGATGGTGTCGTTGTCTTTGACGGGGGTCCAGGAGAGCAGGAGGTTGGTCGGAGGTAAATCTGTGGTGTTGGTGGTTGCTGGGGGGGGGGTCTGGGTGCTGAAGCTGTTGTGGATGTCTGCAATCTTGCGGTGGAAGTAGGAGGCTAGGGAGACGCAGAGGTCTTGGGATGGCAGGATGTCATTGGAGCTGGGGGTTGGAGAGCTTCTTGTGGCTTTATGCGTTGTTGTTGATTCGGTCTTTGAAGGCGGTTCTCTTGGCGGCTCGGATGAGTTGGTGGTATCTGTGGATGGCGTTTTTGAAGGTTGTGAGGTTGTCCAGAGTCCGATCTTGGCGCCACTTTCTTTTGAGTCTTCGGCAGCTTTGCTTAGATTCGTGGAGGTCGGCGGTAAACCAGAAGGCCTTTCTGTCGGCGCGTCTGTTGGAGGGATTCTTGATTGGGGCAAGATTATTGGCACAGGTGTTGGCCCATTGCCTGAAGTTCCGGGTAGCTGCATCAGTGTTGGTGATGTCGATGGGTGGGTTCTGGGAGAAAGTCGCAATAAGTTGGTGTTCGGTGACCTTGTTCCAACTGCGGTGGGAGATCCGTTGGGGGTGGTGGTGAGTTGTGGGTTTCTTGAAGGAGAAATGGATGCAGCGGTGGTCTGTCCAGTGGAGTTCGGTGGTGTGGCTAGAAGAGACATGATTGCTGGCAGAGAAAATAGGGTCAAGTGTGTGTCCTGCAGGGTGGGTTGGTATTATGACCAGCTGTTTGAGGCCGAGGTTGGAGAGGTTGTCGAGCAGGGTGGCAGTGTTGTTGTTGTTGTTCTTGAGGTGGAAGTTTAAGTCTCCGAGGAGTATGTAGTCAGTGGATGCGAGAGCGTGCGTGCTGACGATCTCGGTAATGGAGTCACTCAACTGCTGTCGTGGGCCTGGGGGCCTGTAGACAAGGGTCCCTCGGAGGGTGGTGTTTGGGTCAGTATGGATTTGGAAGAGCAGGTGTTCTGCGATGCTGAGGGTGTCTTCGGTGTTGGTCGTGATCCTGGAGGTGTTCTTGTGGATGATGGCGATGCCTCCTCCTGGTTTGTTGGAGCGGTCACTTCGGGTGATCTTGTAGCCGTCCGGGATGGCTATGGTGATGTCAGATGCTGAGAAGGGGTTTATCCAGGTCTCGGTCAGGAAGGCGACTTCTGGGGAGGCTGAGTCGAGTAGATTCTATAGCTCTACCGCGCGCTTGTGGATGGAGCGGGTGTTGAGGAGGATACATCTGAGATGTCTGCGTCCTGCCTTGGTGGGGGGGTCGTTGGCGTGGAGGCTGGTGAAAGTGCAGTTTCGGCAGGAGAAGGGTCCGTGGGTGGTCTGCGGGGAGGCTTGAAAGCAGGCAGGAGAGTGGCCAGTGTTGAGGGCGCAGAGGGTGGCGGTGTCTTAGTGAAGACGTACGTGGCGGTGGTGGGGGGAGCGACCGCCATTAAGTAGGTAGGTTGAGGGGAGGAAAGGACAGCTGGGAGGGGGATGAAAAACGGTGTGAAAAAGGGAGCGGCTGTGGGGGAGAGAGAGAGAAGGAGAGTGAAATTGAGAGAGAGAGAGTGGAGTGAGAGAGAAACGAGGAAAAGGAGCTTAAGGAACAGTAGTGAAGCAGAGCAGAGAGCAAAGCAAAAGGAGGAGAGAGGCAGAAGGTAGCCTAGTAGAAAATGAGAGCTCTCCCACTAGACACCAGGGATGAGGCGCAGGCAGAAGCCTGCGGGTGGAGTAGGGCCTCGAACTCCTGGCAGGGGTCAGGAGTTCAGAGGAGCCAGGGAAAAGGCCCTACTTACAGGGTGGAGCCACGGGAGGCAGAGCAATGCACTGACTAGGTCAGTGGTATTGCTCAGCCTACCAAGCAGCCGCCGCCATTAAGTAGGGAAGTGGGGGGGGGTGGAGAGGACAGCTGGGAGGCAGGAGGGGGACGAAAAACAGCGCTGGAAAGGGGGCAGAGCCTGAAAGGGGTGGAGCTGAAGAAGGGGCAGGCCGAAAAGGAGGCAGGCCGCAGGGGCAGCAGCAGCAGGGAAGAGAGAGCAGGGGAGAGCGAAAGTGAGAGAGAGAGAGGAGTGAGAGAGCTACGAGGAAAAGGAGCACTAAGGGACAGTAGTGAAGCAGAGCAGAAAGCAAAGCAAAAGGAGGAGAGAGGCAGAAGGTAGCCTAGTAGGAAAGCAGAGCTCTCCCATTAGACACCAGGGATGAGGTGCAGGCAGAAGTCTGCAGGTGGAGGAGGGCCTCGAACTCCTGACAGGGGTCAGGAGTTCAGATGAGCCAGGGAGAGGGCTCTACTTACGGGGTGGAGCCACAGGAGGCAGAGCAATGCACAGACCAGGTCAGTGGTATTGCTCCCAACCCAACAGCCATCCACCTCACATCAGCACACTGCCCATGTACCTGCACCCAAGTCCAGCAGACGTACTCCTCCAACAACCACTCCCTCAACCTCCACTCCCATCCCTCCTCCCTCATCCTGCCCCACTGTCCCTAAGAAGCTTTTCCCTGCCCAACTTGACCTCTTCCCTTCCCCTAAACCCCCCTGTCCTGCCAGTAAGAGCAGGGCCCCAACAAACCAGCCCAGCACTTCAGCCAAGCAGTCCAAGGGGACAGTCGAGGCACCTCCTAGTCGTGGAGGCAAGAAAGTGAAGGATCGTATTCCACCGGCCAGGAAAGGGAAGGATCCCACTCCACCAGCCAGGAAAGGGAAGGATCCCACTCAGCCACCAATGACAGCAGGGCGTTCCACTCAACCACCAATTACCGCAGTGGTTCCCACTCAACCACCAATGACAGGAATGATTCCCACTCAGCCGCCAATGAAAGTCAAGAAGCCCTCACCTCCAGCTGAGACACACCAGCCCTCAACTCCTGCTGAGACACAGCAGCCCTCACCTCCAGCAGAGGCTGCCCAGGATACACCTCCCCCAGCAGAAACAATGCAGCCATCACCTCCAGCAGAGGCTACCCAGGGGACACCTCCCCCAGCACAAACAATGCAGCCCTCAACTCCAGCAGAGGGCATGTTGGCCACCCTCCAGGGACTGTTGTACAAGAAGCCCCCTCCAGAAGCAGTGGGCAAGTTCCCCACTTCAGAGACTGTGACCTTGCACTACCCAGCCTTGGGAAATGGGCATGGAGCCCCCTCCAGAAGCAGTGGGCGAGTTCTCCACTTCAGAGACTGTGACCTTGCACTCCCCAGCATTGGGAAATGGACATGGAGCCCCCTCCAGAACCAGTGGGCAAGTTTCAGCTGAGGTGTCCCCCACCCTCCTTCCCCCTGAGGTGCCCGCCGACTTCCAACACGTTGCCCCTGCACACTTTGGTGCGGAGAATGTCAGGATCAAGTTGGGGCTTGGACGCTGCCCTGTGGCCATGTGGGCCTTTTCTACTTTGGACTGGGCATTGGCCCTTTCTGGACATTGGTTCATGTATAATATTTGTCATTTCGGTACTAATGGTGGTTGTTGGCATTGCAAATACTTGTTCAATTCTGCCTTACTGTTGTCCTTGCAGCATTATGATGTGGGTCCTGTGACACTGTTTTTCGTCTGCAGATGGTTGTGTGTATGGTGTGCGTATGAATGGTGTGTGTTGTGCCTGTGTGTGTCACTCTCCTTTTCCTCCCTCCCTCCCTTGTGTGCTAGGTGGCTGTACTCACCGTCGTCGTCTTTATCGGCATTGGTGTTCCAGGTGGAGCATGAGGTAGAAAAGCATTGGGAAGACCTGCAGTTCCGGTTCTATGGCGGTGTTGATCTTCTGTGTGTCTCTAATGGTGAGTCTTTGGTCTTCTGTGTTGTGTTCCTGCCAGGCTTTTGATGGCATTGGTACTGCCCCAGAAATCATGGTGGTGTGCTGTGCCATAATATGGTGGGCGGTGCTTTGTCCTCCGCCTGGCTGTTGATGGCTACCACTGTGGTCAGTGGTGTTTACACCCTGGCGGTTCGTGTGGTACATTGGCTGTCAATGGGAGTTATCACCGCCATGGCCATAATTTGGCGGTAATTACTGCCAGCCTATTGGCAGTATTACTGCCACTTTATCACTCACCGCCAATGTCATAATGACCACCTGAGTTATTAATTTTTCCATAATTTGTATTCTGTTTTACTCTGCTAAATTATGTATTTAGTTGATGAGGAGTGTTGTCTCAAACCACTAGATCATTTGGAGACTTTGGAGCCAACAAGATTAGGTAAAAATTGGAGTGTTGAAATTATTGGGATTTTGGTCATTTTTGGGGCTTGGCTCCCACAACAGCTTTGTAAAAATACATAAATCATTAACCTGAGGGTAAGGTAGTCCATGGCCTACATTACCCATAGAACAAAGACAAAAAACTACATGCTCCACAATTTCAAGTGTGTCTTTCAATCACAAACCTGGGAACCATATAAGTAATAATAGTGTCAGGTAAACTGCTTCTTTTTGCTGTGAGGACCAATTCCCTTGCATGAAAAATCCAAGAAAATTATTCTTGTTTCTGTTCTGAAACTGAAAGTAAACAACGTACTAGATATTCATTCATCAAACTGTTTATTTCATTTAATCTGGGTGGGATAGAGTAAAAACGTGTCAAGTCATAATACAAGACCGACTATGTTAATTAATAACAGTAAGGGAGGGATAATCTTTGCCTCTGTCCTTGATATAATTGAACATTCTTGTTCATATATGCTTGAAAAATTTATCGAATTTATGGCAGGACCAGAGACTTCAAATTAGGCACTTCAAGGTTTATCAATAGTCATGGAAAAAGGATTACTAACTGACTTGTAATAGAACGCCTTAAACACCAAATCTGAGAACCAGTCTGTCATTGTCTCCAGTTGAGCTTCACCGCTGAAAGATTTTGAAGCCACTGCTCCTCTGACAGAATGTGCACCATACATGGAGGTGTCCATGCCCACTTCAGAGAACATCCGTCTGATCTAACACGCTAACATCAGACAGGAAACAAGCCCATGTGATTATACATATGAAATTAGCAGTTTGCCAGATGGGAAACCTCCAAGAGAAGAAGAGACCCCTCATATTCTCTAAAACAATGAACAACACACAATTTTGGGTCTCCTAGAAAAGCTGCAAAGGAGACTTGTTTGGGTGATAATTTTTTGAAAATAACAAATGATTCAAGTTCCTGCTTCACAAAACTGCAAAAATAAATGAAGTGGTAGGCCTCATTTACTACATGCTGCATCCAATGACCAAATCATGTAAAATCTGAGAAAGTACCTCAGCGCTTCTAACATTAATCCCTTTAGTGCGGGTGTCGGTCACAGGCTGACGTCTGCATTACCTCTCCAGGTCATCTGATGCTGTGAAGATTTAACAAACCTCAGGGTAGGGATGAAGTGGAATCCCTTCAGCTTTAGTCCCTATCTCTGCCTCTCCTTCCACCTATCTGTGATGACAGGCATACCACGAGGTGCACTGTCCGGCACAGCCAGGAAGACGCCGATGAGTGCTCTCTAATGCTCAGGTCAGGATTTTAAGCTGAAAACAGCCTCCCCAGGTTTGAGGCAGGCATCGTTAGAAAGGGGAGTTTCCCCTTTCAAGCAGTGCCTCCCTCAAACAACTTCCTCTTTGTGGATTGCAGGCATGGAAACAACTTTGCGCTTGTGAATTGCAGACATGCCAGGATTCACAAGTAGGAAGCCTCTAAGGGTCGACCCCTCTGGTATACAGGCTGACACCCCAGCGGGCCTTCATTTTTTATTCACAATGTGTATTTTCCCCTTGGGTGGTGTGATTGCACCTGCAGGGGAAACAATGTGAGGGCATATTGTTAGTGGGTTGGCCTGTACGTTGGTGGGGGGGGGGGGGGCGCATAATTTTTTCATGTTGAAATGTGTGCTTTCCCTTAGGTGGTGCTATTGCACTCCCAAGGTGGAAACACACATTTAAAAAAATGTTGCATAGATGTAGAGGGTCTTAGCCCTTGTAGCATGGGCAGACACCCTCCTCATCTGTGCAACACTTGGGCATGTGTCTTCTATGGATTTCACTGATATTATGACAAACTTTGCATGCATCAAGCACAAAGGCATGCATGCAAGCTACCATACTGTGCAAAATACCTATGCAGTGTGTGTTTAAAAGTGAAAAACTGCCCTACTGTAGAAATGTGGGCTACATTTTAGGTCAGGTATTAGCCATGACCTTTTGTTTTTACTGAAAAATATATAGCTATTTGTAAGGAAATGCCTCTTTTTGCATGCATATCCCCAGTTTGTGACTGATGCTGCTGTTTTTGTTTTAAAACTGAGGCCTGATAATCAGACCTCAGTGCCAGTCTTCCTACCCTTTGCAAAGTGTATGTTCAATTAGTCACCCCCAATCGGCATAAGCTAACTTACTAATAAAGTCCCTGGTATATAGTACCAGGGGCACCCAGGACCTATATGTTGATGTGTCCTCCCCTTGCTGCAGCACTGATTCTGTCACCTTGTGTGTGACAGAGTACAAAATGGTTCCCAGCCTGCCACAGCAGTCTGGAAGAGCAGTTTTAAAACCGGTAGCTCAACTTTGCCATTGAAATCATTTAACATCCCCACTTTCCTTAACAAAATAAATAAGACTTTCCTAAGGAAGGCCAACCAAGTTGTGTATTATTTAATAGGACATATACTTTTAATGTGACCTAACAGCAAACCTTACAAATTACCATTTTTGCTGTGGATATGTTAGTAGCCTCACTGGCTAACACAAAGTTACTAATGGTTGACATTTCAGTCTGGCTAACTTCTAAATGGGACCACTAAAATTGGTACTTCAAATTTATCCTGGCATTAAACCCAACTTGAAGTCCAAGTTGAATTTAATGCCACTGTTAAAGAAAGGCAATTTTTAAAAGTTGCCACTCTGTTGCCCAGTTCCTCCAGTGGTATTTGTACATTTGCTGGCCACCAGACAGCCTTCTGCCTTCCTCAGGAGTAGTGCAAATGACTCCCAGGCTTAGGAACAATCAAAACCTGCTACAGGAAGAGGTGTTACCTCCCCCTCGTAGGAAGTCACATAGAATGTTGGCCCATAAGGTGAGCTTCAAAGGGAGGAAGCTGCTTTTAGTAGGAAAAGGGCCATCACACTCATGTTGAACTGCCCTTGTTCAGGTAGACAGGCTGGTGGCGGGAACAGAGAGAAGAAACCAGTGCCCAAACTGGCTTTTCTGTGGGTGTGTGTAGCCCACAGGTAGCCACACCTCTAGGGTGGGCTACCATGCACCTAACATCCAGGGAAGGTGTTGGGCATCTTGAGAATGGGCAGAATAGTGAATGCTGGAATTGCTAGATGCCACACATAGCCAGAACTCATCACAGGGTGGGAAGGATCCTGGTAGCCCCTTGGCTAGTGACAGCATTATGGGCACTTTCTGGGCATATTTATGGCATCCCTGGCACCATGAACCTCAGATCATTATGAAACTGGAGAAACAACTGAAGAAGGACTGCCTTACTGACCCATGGGCCTGCCGAGAAACACTGCACCGACTGCTGGACTGCACCTCCTGCACCTTGGGCTAGCAAAAGAGAGGACAGTGTTGGTGGCTCTTTGCTTGTGGAGAAAATCACTCCTGAGCCCCAGACCAAAGAAATGGCTTCAGGGGTCAGTCTGCTGACCCCCTGGTACCAGGACCACCAAAGCTGAAATTGCCTACGCCAACAAGTCAGTAGCCACATTCCTTGAGTCACCACTGACCGCCGTTGGGCACCCTTAATGGCCAAAAGTTGCACATAAGTCTGCTGGACCATGAAGGGTCATCAGAGCCCAGATTAGACACCAGAAACACAAGCCCTCAACTAAAGATACCGCTGGACATGCTGTGTACAGAGACTGGAAGCCCAGCCACAGCTGGCCTTCTACTGGCTCAAAGAGGACTTCAAGGGACACTGACCACTGTGGTCAAAGTCATCCCACTTTGCCCGTGGACCAAGGGAAAAATGCAAGGACACCCCCATCGACCACACTGCACCCAGAGCATTTTTCAGCATCCTGCATGCCCACTATCAAGACCACTCTATTGAGGTTTATAGTAGTCTTGATGTGAAGTGGGGAAGTGAACTTGAGACTGCTTTGATGCCCAGGTAACAGTCCATACATTCTTTAGTGCCCCCATGCAGTTTCTTAGGAAGCATGGAGGCCTCATTCCAGGGAACACCAGTAGACTCCCACTTCACTTGGTGAACTGAAGAACCAGCTTGTTCAAAATTCAGCCTGGTGTGGAACATTTGTCTGCCAGGTTTCCAGAGATTTATCCTTCTGCAAAAAATATATAGCCATTGATGGTGGCACTATGGCATGTGGTAGTTTGATGTCACTGCAAAGGATTCCTGCAGGTGCTTGTTTGAAACAAGCACATGGGTGGATGGATAAGAATGACATAATACAACACAAGTCATAGAACTTGCATTTGGTATAAGAATTTGTTTACACACCCGAACCAGGTGGCAGCATACAATGCGTATGTTGTTTCCCAGCAGAACACCTTCTCTTACCTTGCTCCTAAAGCCTGGAATGACCCACCCCTACAAGAATTTGAAGATATAGCTCTTCAAATTGGAGAGTCCATGACTTGTCCCTGACTTCTGCATCTGCGCAGAATACCCTGCCGTGTGATAGAGCACTTTACAAATACATTACACAGAAATCTGCACCCAATCCAACACTGGTTTTCCCCACCATGATTACCTTAGTCAGTCTGAGGAATCTATGCCCTGAGGCATCCTGGGACAGTTCCCAACTCAAATCCAGAAACTGGATTTAATTGGATTTAACACAGTGAGTGCATTAAAGGTTTATGAAATACATGTCTTCAAAAGCCTCATGTGACTCTCCTGGAAGCTGTTAGTAAAGGTTCACTGTGCATGCGTTCTGTCTCACTCAGAATACTGTGAAGCAGATACTTAAAAAGTAGTTAAAACTTAGTCCATGTTTCTTTTCTTTTGCGGTGCTTGTTGAGGCATCAACTAAAAACATCTAGGCATATATGTGTAAAGGTTTGCTTGTGGTACGTTTTTATGAAAGTTAGTTGATGACTGGTGAGAGGTGGCTTGATCGGTGAGTCCTTCATGTAGTGCATGAATATGATGTGCCCTTGTATGGAGTCAGTATGTTGATGTGAGTGTATTGTTGTGTTGGATTGGGCCATGGCTGGCGGTATGAAAGTATTTGTATGTGATGCATGAAATGCATGTGATAGAACTGTAAAGTGGTTGGTGCCTGGATGTGGCTATACGGCTTACCTCCAGTGGTTATGGGTTCAAAATTCTGTTAAAGTTATTAGTATTTGGTCTTTGAAGCAAGAACCTCTGGAGGTGGTAGTTTCACGCTGAAGAAACAGCAGCAACCCACACGTTTTACAGAACTGACACCTGGCATTGTCCAGACAGTGAGACTTGCATTGATCCCACTAACTGTTCCACAATGCTCTGCAAACTTTGTGTAAATTGCTAAGATTGTGCATTTATTTACATTTCCTGATGGAGATTTCTGGAATCTGTGGCAATCCACAAATTGACAACCACCTAGCGTTCCCACTTGTCTCCACATAAAGGAACCCAAACTTTGCAATCTTTTGGGACTTAATGGGAGATGAAGCGGTGTCATGGGGTGGGATGAGCGGGGACCGTTGTGGAGAGGGAACTGTTTTTGGTATCCAGTTATGTTACACTTAGAATTCTTACTGGTGGGTATGTTCACCTTTTATATAAAAATGATTGAAACCAAAAAATGGAACCATATTTTTGTGGGTGGACGTAATGTTGGTGAGTGGAAAACGCTCACAATGCAACATGGACAATCTCTATTTCCTATTCAAAACTATGGTACCTGTGGATTTTTAGTCTGCGATCGCCAGCTGTCCTGGGAAAGCTATTAAACTCAGACAAATCTGAAAAGTAGACACTTGAGATAGCCCAGGGTGTCATTACTTGCTTGGACCTCACGTGAGTTTTCTATTCAGAAGCCCTGGTAAACCTTAAACTTCGGCAAAATTACTTATTTTCCTCACATTTCTGTGATGGAAGTTTCTGGAATAGTGAGTTGCCACAAATTTCCCACAACCCACTGTTCCCCCACATTTCCCAAAAAATAGCATCTAACTTATTTTGGTGGGCCTAGCTCCTGCTGCAGAAAACACCATATGAACACATCAAATGTTTCCACATTAATAACAGTTTTTGCATTGTGGGTAGCTGTGGATTTTGGGACTTGTCTTTGCTACTACCCAGGGAAACCTACCAAGCCCATACATTTCTGAAAACTAGACAACCAGGAGAGTCTAGGGTGGTGTTGCTTGCATGGATCTCACCAGGTTTTCTTTTCCAGAAGCCCTTGCAATTTTCAGACATTGTGTAAAACATATATTCTTCTCACATTTCTAAACAGGAAAGTTCCACAATCTGTGGGGATCCACAATGTTCCTACCACTCAGCATCCCCCCAAGTCTCCTGATAACTATGGTACCCCAAGAGACTACAACACAAAAGGCCCTACACCACTACATGGAGAGATCCGCAAACAGGTAGCTACGGGCTCTGCACGCCTTTCACCCATGGAAAACTGCCAACACCAAGCATTTTTTTAAAAGTAGACATCATGGGGATTTCAGGGTGGTGTGACCTTTGTGGCTCTCACAACGTTTTGTTACCTGTAACGCCCTGCAAATCTCAAACATTGCCTAAAATCACACATTTTCCTTACATTTCTGTTATGGAAACTTCTGAAATCAGCAGGAATCCACAAAGTTCCTACCACCCAGTGTTACCCCACTTGTCCCTGATAAAAACACTGCCCCACTTGTGTGGCTGGGCATAGTACCACAGTGGGAATGGATCAAAACAAGGTCAATGGGAGTTGACTTCTATTGACCTTGTTTTAGTCCGTTCCTTTTGCGGGCACGATTGGACAATTTTTAAGCCTTGTATATGCACTATCTTTCATTACTGGCCCTTCCTGATAGAGAACAAGGCCCTGTAACCGTTAACACGTACAAGTCCATATGCTACAGGACGATGTAGCCCACACACCGCCACTATGGGTAACGTCACACATCCATTGCAAACACTGCACGCGGGTACAAAATGTAACTATTGGGAAAGGTGCAGTGTCTATTTAGGACTGATGAGGGATGGGTAAGTTTCCCGTGGCTCCTCACGTGAGGCACTGCTGTTTAAAGCATTTACTGATACTGCATTATGAATACTGTGGTTGGGGTGATTTATTCTACAACAAGTGTTTTACTGGTAACAAACAATGTCTTCTAAACTAGTTACTTTGGAACATTTTTGTGACTGTGAAATTAGGATGCTGGAGCTTGCAACAGTCATTGGCACCCCAATTCGCTTGAGATATACAGACTCTTATCAAGAAGAGATGGTTTGCAAGGCATACCATCCCATAATGTGCAAACCAACCATAACTGAGA
The DNA here is from genome assembly GCF_031143425.1 of Pleurodeles waltl. Taxonomy (NCBI): domain Eukaryota; kingdom Metazoa; phylum Chordata; class Amphibia; order Caudata; family Salamandridae; genus Pleurodeles; species Pleurodeles waltl. Next base: position 570,585,871 of record NC_090450.1, read on the forward strand.
CTACTTAAATTAATTGTTTTAACAAAACTGACCTAACAATGACTCATTTATGTGACACTGATTTTGTTTCATTCTACACAACCAACCTAATGCGGACTCATTTGTTTATGTGAAATTGATTTGTTTTGTCCTATTCAATGTGGTGTGTTGTCTCAGTTATTTATATAATGCTTTATTATTTGTGGGAAGGAAATCAGCTACTTATCATGATACCTATGTCTTTCCCTGCGCCATGGCAATAAATAAAATAAGTGTGTGGCTATAGAGTGGAGACCCCAGTCATGTCCATGACACATTAGTAACCCAAAGGAAGGGTAAACTAAACTCTTGAATGAAAGTGAACACATGCATTATTCAAGTTTGCTGTGTTGTAGTGAATATGAAACTCACAATGCTCTGAAATCACTTTTTTCTTGAATATGGTTTGCAGTACCCACTGATTTCTTGGTACATTGTGGCTTTTTCGATTGTAGCAAATTGTAAAGAAGTATAATTTTGTTTTATGCATCTGCGGGTTCTAAAAAAAAAAACAAATAGGTTAATATAAATTATTGTATTTCCTAGGGTGATACATGGTATGATTGAAGTAGAAACAGGGATGCCAACACTAGCTGACACCCTGATGAAGGCTGTTGACCCTTATGGGCAAATTGGAAGGCTGAAACTTGTTGGCAAGATATGAATGAATGGTTGGTCCATTATATCTCATCTAACATCCACATGATATGCATTTTTAATCATATCTGGTAGTCCCCGCCAATAAAGTGGAATATCCAGTAGGGGTATAGCCTAAAGTATTTTTAACAGAAATCTGGATCCCTGCAAACATCCTGTTGAATTTCTTTGAGCTCATGTATATCAGCTGAGTCCACCATGGTGGAATTTACCTACCTAAGTGTGGCCAGTTAACCAATGATAAAGCATGCCACTATAATGAGTGGGTGAAGTTACCTATCCATATCTCTAGGAAACCTGCTGTTCACTTACGGAGTGAACGAGTTGTCCACTCCATTGACGCAAGCATCTGCTGTCTATTATATTTTTCTAAATGTCTGTTATATTTTTCTAAGGAAGGTCATGCTTGTGTAACCTTTCCTCTCGCTCTCTTTGTGTGAATGTACTTTTCAAAAATATCTGTGGCTGGTAGGCTTGCCTGGGTGGCAGTTGTGTATGACCCCAAAAACTGCAACTACTCCATTGCTGATCTCTCCATGTAGCATTTTTGGACCTTTCGTGTCCTCTTCTCCTAGCCCACCTAAATAGGAGGTGCACCATTGTTATTGGAAGATGTTTCACAAATCTGGATGGCAAGAAATCTGTGGTACGCCTTGAGATTCCGGAACTTTTCCACACAGACACATGAGGAAAATATGAGTTTATCATCAACTTATGGGGTTTCCGATGACTTCTGTGTAAAAAAAACCCTGGTGAGAGCCATGCAAATCATGTAATCCTGAACTCTCCCTAGGGTCTAGATTTCAGAAAATGTGCAGGTTTAGTAGGTTTCACTAGGAGCAGACTGAGCTCGGGCCCAAAATTCACAGCTACCCAAATTTCAGACAAAGGGGCGTCCATGTTGTGATTTGGGCCCTTTCCTGTTGCAGCACTACGTCTACCCACATAAATGAGGTAGCGTCTTTACTGAGAGACTTGCTGAAACACTGAGTGGTAGGGAATTTGTGGTTCCCTGATGGTTCCAGAACTTTCCTTCTCAGAAATGTGTTGGAAATGTGTTTTTTTAGACAAAGTCTGAGGTTTGCAAGGGCTTATGGTAAAAAACAAAAAAAACAGGTGAGAGCCATGCAAGTTTTGCCACCCTGGACTCCAGTTTTCAGAAATGTGCAGGATTGGTAGGTTTCCATGGGTGCAAAAAAAAAAAAGGATCTGTTTTGAGGGGGAAAATTTGATCTGTCCAGGTAGTGTTTTGGGCCCTTTCCTGTTGCAAGCGTTAGGCCTGCCCAATACAAGTGAGGTGCTATTTTTATCAGGAGTAATCTCTGAGGGGTAGGACATTTTTGACACTCTGCATATTCCAGAACTTTCCCTCACAGATATTTTAGGAAGTGTGTGTTTTTACCCATTCTCTCAGGTCTGGGGGTGCTTTGGAATAAGTAAACCCCATTAGAACCACATGTCATACCACCCAGGACACCCCCAAGTGTCTAGTTTTCAGAAATGGCTGGTTATGGTAGTTTTCCTGGGTGGTGTCAGAGCAAGGGAAAACATCCTGGAGTTACCAACAGTGGTGGGGGAAAAAAGCATGAATTCTGCTGGGCAAAATATATCTCCAGTTCATGTTATGTGATGTACTGTGTACAAGGGACTTGGCCCAGCCACACATTTGGGCTACCATTTGTATCAGGAGACTAGAACATTTGTTTTTACCAATTGGAATCCCCTGTATTTGTGCTTTTCAAATGTAAGCTACAGTGTATGAAAGAGGACATTTTGCAAAATGCCCTCTGAATCACAAGCTAGAATGGGTTCTTCTCAAATTCCCAGATGTACAATTAAATGCTGTTCCTAAACTTAGTATCTGGTTTACATTTCGGAAAGCCACAGGCTTCTTCATATCTATTTTTCACTCTTTATATTTTATTATATGAATTACTCGGCACACAATGTTGGCTCTGGGTATCTTTGCTTCTTGAAGAACCTACTAAGTCTATACATCCCTGCGACCAGAAGCTTGTAGCAGATGTAATGGTATACCGCTTTTGTAAATCAGCCATTGTGACGTTACAGATGAAAATGTCACAAGTGGCTGTTTTTTCTGCTCATGTTCAATATTTTCTTTGGGAAAACCTTGTGTGATCTACACACTTGAGCTCTTGCTGAATTCAGAATGTTGTCTACTTTTCAGAAATGTATAGCTTTCCGACATCATTCATGCATTTCACACCTATTTATACCACAATCTGGAAGTAGGTTTTGATAGCGCGCCCGGTCCTTAGTAAGTAAACTTACAAGGGGACGCGTATAGGTCGATGAATCTTTTGAATCGCATGGAGTTTCCTAGTCATGCAGTGACTACTGAACCAAAAATCAACATCAGTAAACAAGTTAACCACTTTATGAAACCACAATAATAATCATGCTAATAATAAATAACCACTACTCATGAAAAAGGTTAACAAGTTTTATTCCCTATTGCTTACAATTCTAGGTCATCTCTTAGTTCAAAGTTTATTCAAATCAATTCTTTATTAATTCATCAGTTAGAAGACATTATCTTTGGGAAAAACATGTGCGTCTAAACAACAACATGAGCTATGAATATCAGCATTAATAATGTAATTCAGCAATTCAATTTGTCAGTCATTTGTCACTGTCAACGTCTCCCTTGTCAGCCTACCTAAACAAGATTAGCATCAGCGTGGGGGTTCTTCATGCGAAAACAATTTAGAGAAAAACATAAATTTGGAAAAATCTACCTAAGAGAGAATTTCGAATAAAACAGCGCAGTTAGTACCTAGAAGAAAAGGCACAAAATTAGTCAGTCACATTTTCATAGCTACCTATCCAGGATGGATCAGCAACGAGTCAGTCTTCATCCCCAGGTCATCAGTGGTCAGCTACGTATTAGGCTCACAGAGTATACGCCCAATTATCAGCACTTCGGACAGCGTCTCCTGACGTCATCAACTTTCTCCTCGCAGTTTTGATTTCGCTCCCCTTGTCATGACTTTTTATTAGGGTCTCTCAATCCGTCCCACTAATTGCTAATTGGTCCGTCTAGCGGAAGTTATGACTCTAATCTATAGTTTTTGTTTACCAAATCTTTAATTATTGCATATACCTTACGTCCCATAAAACTGATTGGTTCTTCTTGTGATGAGAACATCATCCGGCTCTTCAGGTAACAAAATTGTTGCATACAAGTCTTTAGTCAGTGCCTCTATTGTTCAAGTCCTGGGAAAGGACATTTAGCCTACACTACACATAATTGTATCAAATTGTCTTCATCATCTCCTGTCTGTTGGTACATTGCAGAATGTTCCAGCTAAGCCGTCTGAACTCTGAACAGTTCAAGGTTTCTCCTTACAGTTACCAGTCCTCACAATGTTTTTTGAAGTCTCCACGTTACCAGGCCTTTAGTCCGGCTAATTTAAGAATATGAATTAACATAAAACATAGGTTATACATTCAGTTATGATATATTAATAGGTTTTGTTATTCTTTTTTCATTATTTTGCATCTGTTGATACATATGGTGACCATTCTCCGTGGGCACATTTTTGATTATGCACATTATTTTCTAATATTAATATTTCTATGCATTTTTCTCATGAATAAACACACATTAATCATTAGTAATTTCTTTAATTAACATATCTGCTCCATCAGTCCCTCCTCTGATGACTAAATGTGTCATCACACCTTTCTTGTCAACACTTTACCAATTTGTCTCTGCTGTATTTTGCCTCCTTCTTGAATTTTCCCTATACATTTGTCTCCTAGTGGGTTCTTCCCTCCTCTGATCATTTTTACCTTTCCTTAATTTTACCCTTTGCCATAATTTGCATGTACCCCATAATCCTAATATGGAAACAATCACAATTAATATCCCCTGGACAATTTTCCACAGTACCCCATTCCAAATTTGATTAAACCAATTTCCCACAGCGGCAAACCCATTTCCAACCTTCTCCCAAAGCCCAGGTTCTTTCAATTTTTTCAAATCCTTGCTTGAATTAGTTAAATTAGTAAGTAAGTCTCTTATCTCTTTATCATTTTCAGGTATGAACGAGCAACAATGCCTAGCATTAATCATTTTACAGACTCTGCCGTCTTTCGCTAAAATTATGTCTAAAGCAAACCTATTTTGAAGCGTCATAGCTCTATCAACCAATTCAGTATTTAACAGGAGTATTGCCCCTGTAAGGTTTGTCAGCATATAATCCACAATAGTAGACAATTTTCGTATCTTATTTACATTCAAAATAACTCCCACAGAAGGAATTATTGCCCCAAAAATATCCCCGACAATTGCAGAAGAGGTTTCCCTCCTCTGTTGCACATGATGCAATTCAGTCACTTTAGGTATCTTCTTTAGGTCATCTATCTGATATATCTTAGGGAAAACTATCCCTAAATAGCATGTCCCATACCATCCTCTAGGAAGATGGTAATAAGCATTAAGTCCACAGATATAATAAATTCCAGGAATCACAGGGTCCGCACCATTCAGCATAAATTCCAGGAATCACAGGGTCCGCACCATTCAGCATAAAAGTCCATTTACTCTGAAACAAAAACACATGCCTACATTCACTTGTTCCCACAAACCGAGTGTCAGAGCGTGATTTTGGCCTATATATACACAAAGCTTTCCCACATGAAATGCATCTAAAGCTAATCTCCCCTGTGTGTTAATAGCAGTGTAAGCATAGTCATTTTTATAAGTCCTTTTCTCCAGCCCTTTTTATATTTTCTCCTTTAGTCAGTGGTGGCCCATCCTTTAGGGCGGTGGGGCCACACCCTCCACCTTTTGCCCCTCATGAAGAGTGTCTGTCAGGCTGAACAAATGCCAGCCTGACAGACACTCTTCATTTTCAGCTCAGACAGCCAGGAAGGAGCCATGCGTGATTTGCGCAGACTCCTGGCTGCCTGAGCTGAAGTTTGCTGGGCTGAGGAGGTCACAGCTCCTATGGGCGTGACCTCCTCGGCTCAGCAAAGGTGGCTCTAGGCCTTCCCCTGGGTGACGAGGAAAGCGTCACCCATTGACACTCGCCCTGGGCACTTCAGGTTTAAGCCCTGAAGTGCCCAGGGCGAGTGTCAATCAGTGACACTTCGTCACAGAGTGGGGTGGGGTCAGAAGTCTCACTGACCCCATCCCACTCTGTGACGAGGCTGGGACTGCTACCTTCCCTCATTGGCTGACCTAATGTCAGCCAATGAGGGAAGGCAGCAGTCCCAACCCTCCTGGGACCTGGAGGCTGAATGTAAGTGTGTGTGTGATGTTTTAAATTGTTTGGTGCACGCGTGCATGTTTGAGTGTTATGAGTTGTTAATGGATGTGCGTGCGTGTGTGTGTGAAAGAATGAGTGCGTGTGATATTTTAAAATGAACGTTTGGTGCATGCGTGCATGTTTGAATGTTATGAGTGTTAATGGATGTGCCTGCATGCGTGTGTGAAAGAATGAGTGTGTGTGATGTTTTAAAATGAATGTTTGGTGCGTGCGTGCATGTTTGAATGGTATGAGTGTTGTTAATGGATGTGGGTGCGTGCGTGTCTGTGTGTGAAAGAATGAGAGTGTGTGTGTGTGTGTGTGCTTCCCTCCCGCCCCCCTCCCTCCTAAAGCTGCCGGCCGCCACTGCCTTTAGTACCTTCCTTCTTTCATCAGTATGCCCTATAAAGCTCTTTTCCATTGGAGTTAATAAGCTGGTCAAATTATTACGGTGAGCATAAGCAGTTCCAAAAGTTAGTGTTGGCTCAAAGAATCCTCTAACTAATACTATATCATGCTCCTTAGCTATTTTACTCAAGTATTTAATAATAGGAACAAAGGAAAACACAATGGGGGTCATTACAACCCTGGCGGACGGTGTTAAAGCAGCGGAAACACCGCAAACAGTCCGGAGGACAAAAAAAGGGAATTATGACCCTGGCGGAAACCGCCAACAAAGACAGCCACTTTAACACTTCGCCCGCCACGGCGGTACAGACAAGCAGCGCCGCAGTCACCGCCAACAGACAGGCGGAACACAATGTACCGCCCACACTATTACAACCCGCCAATCCGCCACCTTTTCCGGGGCGGATTCACCATGGATAAAAACACGGCGGAAACAGCTTTTGCTATGGGAAAACGCTCACCTTAACATATCCCATGAGGAACGAGGAATCCATGGAACTGGAACTCCAAATACTCCCTGCCCTTGTGTTTCTGCTCTTCTACGACCAACAGCTACGTAGGCGCCGCAGACAACGGTGAGTACTGCACCTACGACATGGGGGAGGGGGGAGGCAAAAGTTAGGGGGACACACACCAAACACCCCCACCCTCGCATATTACAACATACACACCAATGCATTCACAAAAATCACAGTAACAACCCACAATCCCCCCGGAAGAATGAATACACAAAGCGAAAATCGGTCAAACAATGTAATGTGCCAATATACATGTCATACAAAAATATACAGATATATATTTGAAAATCATTCATAATTATATACAAGACGAGAAGTAGTGCAGATATGTACATAACAATGTCCGTGCACCATCAGTCCAAAAATACATGGGCGAGGCCCACAAACGATACCTGACCACAATCGGAGAGAACACTGCCGGGGCATCAGATAGAAATTCTACAGGCACCTCAGGGGGAAGGGAAGGGGGGGCACCTCAGCCGGATGACTGCAAAGCCAGATCCACGACAGGGCTCCATGCCCATTCATGCCCTCCTGGGGAGTGTAAAGCCACAGTCTCTCAAGTCTCTACAGTGGGTGGTTTGCCCACTGTGCCATCCTGGGGAGTGCAAAGCCACAGTCTCTCAAGTCTCTGCAGTGGGTGGTTTGCCCACTGTACCATCCTGGGGAGTGCAAAGCCACAGTCTCTCAAGTCTCTACAGTGGGTGGTTTGCCCACTGTGCCATCCTGGGGAGTGCAAAGCTACAGTCTCTCAAGTCTATACAGTGGGTGGTTTGCCCACTGTGCCATCCTGGGGAGTGCAAAGCCACAGTCTCTCAAGTTGATGCAGGTCTCTACTGGTACTGGGGGGGACTGGTGCCCAGACTGGATGAGTCTCCCCGTGAAAGGTCGTGTCCTGTCACTGTCCCAGCTGCACATGGGATAAGGATGCCTGATGTGGCGGGCCATTCATTCCTACCCGGTGCATTGCCCTGTTCAGCGGTGCTTTGCCATGGTGGTCTTTGCCCTGTTCAGCGGTGCATTGACATGGCGGTCTTTGCCCTGTTCAGCGGTGCTTTGCCATGGCGGTCTTTGCCCTGTTCAGCGGTGCATTGACATGGCGGTCTTTGCCCTGTTCAGCGGTGCATTGACATGGCGGTCTTTGCCCTGTTCAGCGGTGCTTTGCCATGGCGGTCTTTGCCCTGTTCAGCGGTGCTTTGACATGGCGGTCTTTGCCCTGTTCAGCTGTGCTTTGCCATGGCGGTTCTGATAAGGACTTTGGTGTGTGGCATGATGTTTCATCATTGCCCAGCAGGGCTGTGGCAGCCGGAGCCCTCCAGGGCACTGACTCCGGTGGTGGCGGTGGTCTCCTGACCAGTGACGATAGTGGGGCCCTCCTGGGCTGTGACTTTGGTGGTGGTCTCTTGACCAGTGACGATACTTGGGCCCTCCTGGGCTGTGACTCTGGCGGTGGTCTCCTGACCAGTGACGATACTTGGGCCCTCCTGGGCTGTGACTCTGGCGGTGGTCTCCTGACCAGTGACGATACTTGGGCCCTCCTGGGCTGTGACTCTGGCGGTGGTCTCCTGACCAGTGACGTTAGTGGGGCCCTCCTGGGCTGTGACTCTGGCTGTGGTCTCTGGACCAGTGACGATAGTGGGGCCCTCCTGGGCACTGACTCTGGCGGTGGTCTCCTGACCAGTGACGATAGTGGGGCCCTCCTGGGCTGTGACTCTGGCGGTGGTCTCCTGACCAGTGACGATACTTGGGCACTCCTGGGCTGTGACTCTGGCGGTGGTCTCCTGACCAGTGACGATAGTGGGGCCCTCCTGGGCTGTGACTCTGGCGGTGGTCTCCTGACCAGTGACGATAGTGGGGCCCTCCTGGGCTGTGACTATGGCGGTGGTCTCTGGACCAGTAACGACGGTGCTGGCGGTTGTGTCTCGACCGCCGGAAATGATGGCGCATTTCTCCGCCGTAACACTCACAACAGGCTGGGCAGACTTCCTCTGGCCCTTCCCCACCTTTGGTGGAGTCACAGCTGACTCTCCAATTCCCTTGGAACCCATGTCAGTTGTTTTCCCACCTGGAGTCTTAACACGGTCCCGTCGTCCACTCTCCAATTTTATTGCCTTTACAGGGGGTGGGCTGCCAGTGCCTTGGCTCCGGGTCCTACTACCTGCCCTGGTGGCCGATGCACTCCAAAAACCTTGAACAGGCACCACTGGTATTGGAGGCTTTTTGGCTGAGGCGCTACGACGGGACTGATGAATTGGAGGGGGTGGGGTGGGGGAAAAAAGGTCAACTTTACAGAGGGACAGTTTCTGACGAACACTGGGATGGGTAGCTGGAGGGGGTCTGGGAGTGGAGGAAGAGGAGGTGGTTGTCGGAGGTGTCACTTTAGGTGTTTTGGGTGCAGGTGCAGGTACTGGAGGCTGTTGTGAGGTGGATGGATGTTGGGTGAGTGATTGCCGGCGTTTGTGTACTTTGGGAGGGGGCGTCACAGACACACTGGGAGAGGACACAGGGGACGTGTAAATGGCAGTGGAGGTGGTGAGTGCAGGTGAGCGGGGTGTGGTGCTGGGTGTACTGGTGCGAGTCCTAATGGCTGTAGATGTAGTGCATGCAGGTGAGAGTGTAGACGACACTGGGAGGGAGAAGAGGAGGAGGGGGACACAGTGGAGGCAGTGGATGTTTTTGTGTCTGTATGTGGGTGAGGCTTGCGTGAGTGCTTGTGGTGTGTGTGGTGCCTATGTTTGCTTGAGCTACTTGGGTGTGTTGACTTGTGTGCATGCTGGTCTGTAGGTGTGCTTGGGATGGGCTGGGGTACAGGAGATTGGGTCTGGGTGGAGGAAGTTGGAGGGGGGAGGCTAGACACAGGGACAATTGCTGCCATCAGTGCTGGGCCAAAGATTGCAGGGTTCGCTGAAGGACAGCCTGACCAGAATGAATGCCCTCCAGGAATGCATTACCGTGTTGCAACTCTCGTTCTACACCCTGGATGGCATTCACAATGGTAGACTGCCCAACAGTGAGTGACCTGAGGAGGTCAATGGCCTCCTCACTGAGGGCAGCAGGGGTGACTGGGGCAGGGCCTGAGGTGCCTGGGGCGAAGGTGATGCCCACCCTCCTGGGTGAGCGGACCCGGGGCGAACGCTGAGGGGCTGCTGGGAGGGCGGTGCTGGTAGGGGAGGTGGCGGCTGTACCTGTAGAGGTGGGGGGCACAGATGGTGCCGCCACCACAAGGGAGCTCCCAACGTCGAACGAGTCCGTGTCATTGCTTGGTGATCCGGTGGCCGACGTGAAGCTCCCCTCGCCCTCCGTCCCACTGGTGCATTCAGAGTCTGTGGTGTGGCCCTCCATGGCCATGTGGGATGCAGCTCCCTCGTACTCCGGTGCCACTGTACCTCTGCCTGTTGATGCTGATGTACAAAAGGACAGGGAGAGGAGACAAAGGGGGGGGAGACAGAAGGAAGAGGGTTTTAGTGCATGGCATACCGCTACCGTTGGCGGACAAGACAAACGCAGATGCCCCCTGCATTACGCCGTGCTCCTGCCCTCTGCACATGCAATTTCTGGGATATGGCCTATATGGCAATGGTGGACATCGGCGCACATGGATGCGACAGGGGCAACTATACCTCGACTTGGCACTCTGCTGAGGTGGGGTAGAGTGCCACATGGGCTACATGACGGAGGGGCCTTGTCTACCTAACTCGCCCTGGCCTAGGGACACCCACAGCCCACCTCCCCCACCCAGACACCTCCACTGCACGCAAAGTCTGCAGAATGAGGTTGTACTCACCCCCTTGTGTCTGCTGTGATGCCCTCAAGCGCCCATCCAACTCCGGGTAGGCCACCGCCAGGATCCGGAACATCAGGGGGGTCATGGTGCGACGGGCACCCCTCCCACGTTGGGAGGCCATCCCCAGCTGAGCCTCCGCCGTCTTCTTGCTGCAGCGGCGAATGTCCTCCCATCTCTTATGGCAGTGGGTGCCCCATCCCTGGTGGGCCCCCAGGGTCCGGACCTCCTTGGCGATGGCACGCCAAATGTCCCTCTTCTGGTGGGCGCTGACCTACATGACATGCACAAGGAAAGAGGAACAGTTATTACCAACTGCACCGTCGTTGTGAGTGGCCCCCTCCCTACTCTGGCCATGTGGCCCATTCATTCCCATGCATTAATGTTCTATGGACTCTGCCCCCTTCCCTCTTCCAACCAGCCCTCTCCACCCAGGCCTAGCCCATACAACGTGCTCCCTGTGTACTAACCTGTTGGTCTGGAGGACTGTAGATTAGCGTGTACTGGGGGAGGACCCCGTCTACCAGTTTCTCCAACTCCTGAGCAGTGAAGGCAGGGGCCCTTTCCCCAGACGCAGCAGCCATCGTCGCTTCCAGACCGAGGTCACAGCAGCACTTGCAGTGTAGGTCCTCTCCTGTCGAAGGTCAAGTATGTAGTGATTGAACAGATAGAAAATGGCGGTGCCGTCCGCGGCGGTGCGCATCATCACCGCCGGCGCACCTGTTCATTGGCTCCTGGGACCCATAGGGTCCAATGTTAACCAATGCAGCATTGCGCCGCGGTCTACGACCGCCTACCGCGACGGTGTGTAACGCCAGCGCAGTTACCCCACAATCCCATTGTCCCAGTTTAGAGGTCAGGCAGCCGCCATTTCAGGGGCTCACATGGCTTCATTTCATACTGCGTCACACATAGCTAGGCCTACACTCAACACACATACAGGAAGGGTTATGTGAGTGGTGTAGTCTTGTGTGTGACTGTGGATACATACCTGGAGGACTAATGACTGGTTCTTCGCTGTTGTCCTTCGTAGGCACCGTCTGCTGGGACATATGAGAAGATGGCGGAATCCTCCGGTGTACCGACCGCTGGTGGACCTGTTGACAATGGAAGAGCGACATGTCATCGTAACCTACCGGTTTGACTGTGCCACAATCCGGGAACTATGTACCAGTTGGAGCCAGACCTGATGTCACCAATCCGCCATCCGACTGGAATCCCCCCTGACGTGCAGGTGCTGTCAGTGCTCCATTTCCTTGTAAGTGGGTCTTTTCAGACAACAGTGGCCATGGCATCAGGGATGTCCCAGCCTATGTTTTCCAACGTGTTGTCCAGAGTGTTGTCTGCCCTGCTGAAACACGTAAGGAGATACATCATTTTCCCTGAGGTGGAGGATTTGCCTACAGTGAAAGGTGACTTCTATGCCCTTGGACATATCTCCAACGTCATAGGTGCTATTGATGGGACCCATGTAGCTCTGGTCTCCCCCCACAGGAGTGAACAGGTGTACAGGAACAGGAAGAGTTATCATTCCATGAATGTACAGATGGTATGTTTGGCAGACCAGTACATCTCGCAGGTAAATGCTATGTTCCCTGGCTCAGTGCATGACGCCTACATCCTGCGGAATAGCAGCATCCCTGATATGATGGGTCAACTCCAGAGGCACCGTGTATGGCTTTTGGGGGACTCTGGTTACCCCAACCTTTCGTGGCTATTGACCCCAGTGAGGAATCCCAGGACCAGGGCAGAGGAACGCTACAATGAGGCCCAGGGGCGGACTAGGAGGGTGATCGAACGCACCTTCGGGCTCCTGAAGGCCAGGTTCAGGTGCCTCCATATGACAGGTGGTTCCCTATTCTACTCACCGAAGAAGGTGTGCGACATCATCATCGCCTGCTCCATGCTCCCTAATTAGGCATTGCGACGCCAGGTGCCTTTTCTGCAGGAGGATGATCCAGATGACGGTGTTGTAGCAGCTGTGGAGCCTGTGGAGCCTGTGGACAGTGAGGAGGATGAAGCTGATGAAGAAGACAACGACAACAGGGAGTCAGTCATACAGCAATATTTCCAGTGACACACAGGTGAGAACATTTTCATGTTTAACATTACATTAACTTTCACACGTCTACCTCTATCCTGTTTTTTGATTTAAGTCAACATTTGGTAACTGAGTTGGACCCTTCCATTACGGTTTCACAGGTGTGGTTACCTACGTGTCAACTGCTTGCATCCTTCAAGGGCTTGTGATGTGTGACATAGGTATGTTAGCTTTAGAATGGTACACCCATTATGACACTGTCATTGATAATAAATTTTTACTAAATCACAGACTGACTCCAGATTGTATTGTGTTTCAAGGGTGTTTATTGAAGTGCTCCGAAATGGGAGGGGGTTGTAAAATGAGGATGGGTGATGGCGGAGGAATGTCCATGGCAGAGTCCAGTCTATTGGTCACACAGGTGCACTGCCCATCTGGGCATAGGAAGAGGAGCTGGGGCAGTTAAAGTATGGACAGGGTAACAAAGTGGGACAGTGGGAGGACAATCAGGGTGGTCTCATTTCCTGGCAGGGGTCTTGCCATCTTGCTCTGTCCTGTTCCTGGATCTCAGGGACCGCTTGCGTGGTGGTTGTCCGTCTGCAGGGGGTGGGGTGCTGGTGTGTTGGTCCTGTGGCGGGGCGTCCTGTCCACTAGCGCTGGCGGAGGTGGTGGGCATTTCATCGTCCTGGCTAGTGTCAGGGGCCCCTTGGAGTGCCACGGTGTCCCTCAAGGTCTGCTGTATGTCCTTCAGCACCCCTACGATGGTGGCCAGGGCAGAGCTGATGGTCCTGAGCTCCTCCCTGAACCCCAAATACAGTTCGTCCTGCAGGCGCAGGGTCTCCTGCAACTTGTCCAGAATCGTGGCCATCGTCTCCTGGGAGTGGTGGTATGCTCCCATGATGGAGGAGAGGGCCTCGTGGAGAGTGGGTTCCCTTGGCCTGTCCGCCCCCTGTCGCACAGCAGCCCTCCCAGTTCCCCTGTGTTCCTTTGCCTCCGTTCCCTGGACCGTGTGCCCACTACCACTGCCCCCAGGTCCCTGTTGTTGTTGGGGTGGTGGGTTATCCTGGGTGCCCTGTAGTGGTGGACACACTGCTGATTGACCTGTCCTGGGTAGGGAGGTTTGGGCCCGCTGGGTGGGTGCTGTGCTGGTGTTACCAGAGGGTGGAAGGTCCGTGTTGGGCTGTGCCTGTGCTAGGGGAACCGACTGTCCCGAGGCCCACGATGGTCCGGGCTGGTCATCAGGATCCAGTAGGGCAGAGCTGCTCTCGTCACTGTGGGCCTCTTCTGGGGGTGGAGTGGTGTTGTCTGGACCCTCTGGTGTGGTGATGGTCCTTCGGGTTCCTGCAGGGGCATAAGAGCATGATTATTGCATGTGTGTGTGTAATGGTGTGCAATGGGTGGGTGTTTGTGTACCCCAGTTCATGCATTCCTGTGTGTGAGTTTGTGTGGTGATGGTTGGGGGGGTGTACTGGGTATGTGCAGTGGGCATGCTTTAGTGAGGGGTGTCCATGCTTAGTTGTGTCATGCAGGGCTTGGTGTTGGGATGGGTGGTTTGTGTCATGGGTAGATTAGTGAGGAGTTGTAGTGATAGGGGGTGTGTGATAGCATGCAGGTAGGGTGGGGGATATGATAGTTAAGATTTGTCCCATCCTCCACCGACTCCTGCGAGGCCCTCAGGATGCAAGATGGTCAAGACTTGCTCCTCCCATGTTGTTAGTTGTGGGGGAGGAGGTGGGGGTCCGCCGCCAGTCCGTTGTACCGCGATGTTGTGCCTGGAGACCGTTGAACGCACCTTCCCCCGTAGGTCGTTCCACCTCTTCCTGATGTCCTCCCTATTTCTTGGGTGCTGTCCCACGGCGTTTACCCTGTCCACTATTCTGCGCCATAACTCCATCTTCCTGGCTATTGATGTGTGCTGTACCTGTGATCCAAATAGCTGTGGCTCTACCCGTACGATTTCCTCCACCATGACCCTGATCTCCTCCTCAGAGCAGCGGGGGTGTCTTTGGCGTGCCATGGGGTGGTGTGGGTGATGTGTGGGGTGGTGTATGTGGGGATGAGTGTGGTGAGTGTAGTGGTGTGTGGTGTTTTGTGCGTGGATGTTGTGTGGGTGATGGTGTTGTGTGCCTCTGTGTAGTGAGGTCGTCTATTCTGTGCTCTCCCTCTGTCGCCTTCGTGTCTAATTTTTGGTCGTAGGGGTTTGTGGGTGATGTGGGGGTGTGTTTTTTTATTGTGTTTGGTGTGTGGGAGTGTTGTTTGTATGTGTGTGTATTTTGAGCGCGGCGGTGTGTACCGCCAATGGAATACCGCGTGGATTCGTGGGCCGTAATAGCATGGGCGTGTTTCTGTTGGCATGGAGGTGGAGGATTTATTTCCGACAGTTTATCACTGACCTTTGGTGTGGCGGTGTTGTGTGGGTGTCTGAATTTTCGGCGGATTACAAGATGTGTGTCATAATAGCTGTGGCGGAATGCCGCCGGCACGGCGGTGTGTTGGCGGTCTTCTGCACGGCGGTAAGCGCCTTTTACCGGCAATGTTGTAATGACCCCCAATGTCATGGTTTGAATAGAAATATTCAATATACTCTTGGTTGTAGAATCTGGTTAGTAGCAGACTACATGTTATGCCATACGTTAGAGGCAGACTGTGATATGTAACCCCTTCTTCCACAGAGGAAGAGATTTGTGCACACACAAGACAATTCCTTGCATCCACTGTCTCCACATACTCACTCAACATCCGCTAGAAAACGTTAGAAGAAAGCTCTCCTCGTGCATTAGTATAATCATGCAAATATTTTTCATCTAGCTTGAACCTTTCTAAAGTTGTTAGTGTTGTAGTCTTATGAACAGGAGTAATAGCAACTTCTTTCATCTGATGAATAGACATACCCACAATCATTATTATAAACATGATTCCACACATAATTGCCACTCCAACCCTCAAATATCTGCTATATCTAATATTTCTAACGCTATTATTTAATTCAGCCATGCTCTGTAAAGAATCAGAAAGCAAAAATAACTCTTAGATAAGGTGCAACAAGAAAATTCTAAAAATGAAAAATCTAAAATATGCTTCCTTCTCTCAATTTAAAGTTCACACACAGTCTTTTCTGGGTTTAATTCAACAGTCTCTATTTATTCTCCTTCAGATTAGCTCAACAACTCAGTCTATTGATTCCCCTCAGGTTGCATCAAAGTACTTATTCTGAACTTCTCTGTCAAAGCAAAAGGACATAAACTCATTCTGCCAATCACTTGTTGCAGCATATGCCCACTCAGGACCTACGTATCTTCGACTTGCTACTCTCTTTCTTTTCAACCTTCGTTCTCCAGCTAATTCTCCTTCACTTAGTTAATCTTTTCTTGTAGTGTCTACTTCTTCCTCTATTCGCTCATTTATGACTAATTCTTTCTTCTTGCCTATTTGCGAATCAGGCCAATTGTCTCCTTTCCTTGATCCTTCTGTCAGTATTCTCTTTAAGATTGGACTCTTCTCTTTCTTTCTATCTATGGTGATTTCTCTTGATGGACCTGCAACGAGTTCAGGAGGAGTCGGATCACTTTGGCTTTGATCCGTCTTAACTCTTTCCCCATCTTGATCTGGCACTTGGCCTGCTTGTGCTTCAGCACCATCTACTTCTGGGAGAACCCCTCCTGTACTTTGTTCTCCTGTTGTTTCTGTTGAGTTAGACTCTTGCTCCCCTTCTTGTACTCCTGCGTCAATATCAGGCTCAACTTGCCCTGGCTCAGGAAGTACCACTTGTTTCGCTACTGTTGGTGCTCTCAACAACACTTCTTCATGATCTTGCGGACTCACCACTCTCTTGGTATGGCTTGCATGTATCGAGTTAGGTAGTCCTGCACACTTCACAGCTGTCGTAGTTGTCAGCACCACTTGATATGGGCCCTTCCAACGCGGCTCTAGGAAAGTCTTTCGAACATGCTTTCTGATGGCGACCCAATCTCCAGCTCTCAGATTGTGGCCTGGGCCATGGACGGGTGGCAGGGTAGCAGCCTGCACCTGCTGACAGAAAGATCAAACCACATCAGCCAGACCCTTGCAGTAGTCCAACACCATATCATCTGTAATATTGACAAGAGCATTTGCTGGAATTGCTGGCAATCTCATTGCTCTGCCCATGAGAATCGCGTGGGGTGACAGTCCTGTCTTTCTGTCGGGTATATTTCGCATCGACATCAACACCAAAGGTAATGCATCTGGCCATTTCAGATTTGTTGCAGCACACATTTTGGCAATTCTTGATTTCAGCGTACCATTCATTTGCTCTACAAGTCCTGATGCTTTTGGGCGGTAGCTGCAATGCAACTTCTGCTCAATGTTTAATGTTGCACGTAAGAGTTTGATCACTTCATTATTGAAATGGGTTCCCTTATCTGATTCTAAAGATTGGAAATCCGAACTTTGGTATTAACTCTCTAAGCAACAGCTTTGCAACTGTGAGACTATCATTCCTACATGTGGGGTATGCTTCAATCCAATGGCTGAACACACACACAATCACCAACACGTACTTCAATCCACCACAGAAAGGCATCTCAATGAAATCCAATTGCATTCTGCTGAATGGTCCTCCTGCTCTTCTAATGCGGCTCAAATTCACCACTGTCCCTTTCCCCACATTTAGTTACTGACAGATTACACATCTATGACATACTGCCTCTGCTACTTGTTTGAACTTTGGGTTAAACCAATCAACTTTGAACAATCTAACCATGGCATCCTTTCGAATATGTGATTGGCATTGATAATAACGGGCCATCTGAGTCAACAAGCTATGTGGCAGCACCATCTGGCCCTCCTCAGAAACCCAAATCTCATCAGGTCTTTGAATACATTTAAATTTCAACCAAAGCCTTTTCTCTTCCTTGTCTGCATTTTCCTGAAACTATTTCAATTCCTCTAAAGTGTCAATTATTTTCAAAGCAAAACTTGCACAATTTGTTTCTTCTTCAGGCATTAGTTCCCACTTGTCCTTAAACGATATACAGTTCAATGCGCTAAACCTTGCGACTTGATCCACATATCCATTTCCCAAGGAAATGCAATCCTGTGTCT
The DNA here is from genome assembly GCF_031143425.1 of Pleurodeles waltl. Lineage (NCBI taxonomy): Eukaryota > Metazoa > Chordata > Amphibia > Caudata > Salamandridae > Pleurodeles > Pleurodeles waltl. Next base: position 570,603,652 of record NC_090450.1, read on the forward strand.
TTTGGTGTGCACTGTATTTTACCACAGCAATTTCTTCAGGTAACTGAATTGCATACAACAACTCTTTTATCCGGTCGCCATTTCTCACTGGAGTTCCAGTCAAGGTCATAAAACCTCGCTGCGACCACAAAAGGCCAAAATCATGAACAATTCCAAATCCATATTGACTATCAGTATAGATTGTGACTTGCAGAGACGTAGCAAGCCCTAGTAAGAACTACTAGTTCTGCCACTTGTGCAGAATACACTCCTGGAAGCCATGAAGCTACTAATGTGCCTGTAATTGTGCATACAGCATATCCTGCTCTCAGTATGCCTGTTCCATCTCTGAGACACGAACCATCAACAAAGACAATTTGGGCATTTTCCTCCAAACGCGTGTCTGTAATGTCAGGCCTCAGTTTTGTACATAGCTCAGTTACCTCAAGGCAATCATGTTCAATATCTTTCTCTTTTTCAATTTCCCCAGTGTCAGTTGGAAGTAATGTTGCTGGATTCAGCACTGTACATCTTTTCAATGTTACGTTTGGAGCACACAATATGCTCGTCTCATACCTTGTCAGTCTTGCACCCGTCAAATATTGGGTTTTCGTCCTTGTCAGTAAAACCTCAACAGAATGTGGTACCATTACCGTCAAAGGGTATCCCATGACTACCCCCTCTCATTGGGAAAGACTTTGACCAACTGCGGCTACTGCACGCAGACAACCTGGTAAAGCTGCTGCAACCGGGTCCAAGGTAGCTGGAAAATATGTTACTGGGCAATAAGCACCTCCATGGACCTGTGTCAAGACAGACAAAGAACAAGCATCATGTTCATGACAAAACAATGTGAAAGGCTTTGTATAATCAGGCATTCCCAACGCTGGAGCTCTGCACAAACTCTCTCTCAATTCGGTGAATGCTTTCATCTGGTCCTCATCTAGGGTAATGGGATCTGTAACTCCCTTATGTGTCAACTGCTGTAAGGGTTTGGCAATTTCAGCAAAATTTGGAATCCACTGTCTACAATACCCAACCATTCCCAGAAACATTCTGACATCTCTCTGTGAAGTCGGGGGATTTCTCTGCAGGATCATGGTAATTCTCTCCCTGGAAATTCTCCTCAATCCCTTTTCAATCTGATGTCCCAGGTATTTCACTGACTTTTGGCAATATTGTAATTTCACAGGTGAGACTTTATGTCCAAACTCTCCCAAATGATTCAACAGGGCAATCGAATCATACTTACACTCGCCCCTTGTTCTTGATGCAATCAGCAAATCATCAATGTACTGTACAAGAGTCGATTGGCATGGCAATTCCAACGACTGCAGATTCTTTTTCAGGATCTGATTAAACAGGGATGGTGACTCCGTATATCCTTGTGGAAGCCTGCACCAGCTGTAGACTCTGTCTAGGAATTTGAAACTAAAAAGAAACTGACTATCCTCATGAAGAGGCACAGAAAAGAAAGCTTGTGACAGATCTACTACTGTGAACCACTCTGCATCGCAAGGAATCTGAAACAGCATCACTGCTGGATTGGGCACTATCGGACAACACTTAACCACCATGTCATTCACTTTTCGCAAGTCCTGTACAACTCTTACTTTTCCACATGGCTTTTTCAAACCCATTATCGGTGAATTACATGGGCTGCTCAACACTTCTTTCAAAACTCCTTGTTTCACAAAGTCTCTGATTATTTGTGTCACTTTCATCAAAACATCCTGTGCCATGTTATACTGTGGAAGCTGCGGGAATACCGCATTCGGCTTCAAAGTGATCCATTCCCTTAATCAGACCTACTTCCTTTCCTGTCAAATCCCAGACTTCTTCCTTTACAGTTCCCTGTAAGTCTGCATGCAATTCTTTCACAGTGAACATTGGGAAAAATTCAACCAATGGGTATTCTTCATAGGCATTGCTAGCCATCATTGCAGTTGCCTGCTCTTCTTCATCATCACTATTTGCCTGGACCACTATCCCTGTGTCTGAACAATTGATGGAACATTTGGTCTTGCACAGTAAGTCTCTACCCAATAAGGATATGGGACTTGAGTCGCACACCACAAATCTATGCATTCCCAAATAATTTCCAATTTCGACCTGCACTGGTTCTGTGATTGGATTTGTCAACTGTCTGTTCTCCACTCCCACAACTTGCACTGTTCTGCCTGAAAGAGGTAAATTTAGGACTTCTATGCTTCTTACTGTAGAGTGTGTAGCTCCTGTATCAAACAAAATTGAGACCTTGTAACCCATCACTTTCCCCTTCACAAATGGTCCTCTCTGATCTACTTCTAGAGAAGCGGCAAGCATACAAGCTCCTTCATCCAAACTGTCACTAATCTATTCTTTGTTTAGTTCATCCTCACTGTAAAATGGAAACTGGTGCACTGTGTTATTACTATTGTCTTGTGTAGGAAGTTGGCTCTGTATGTGCTATTTCAAAGTAAGGAATAGCATGCACAGAGTCCAAGGGTTCCCCTTAGAGGTAAAATAGTGGTAAAAAGAGATAATACTAATGCTCTATTTTGTGGTAGTGTGGTCGAGCAGTAGGCTTATCCAAGGAGTAGTGTTAAGCATTTGTTGTACATACACATAGACAATAAATGAGGTACACACACTCAGAGACAAATCCAGCCAATAGGTTTTGTTATAGAAAAATATCTTTTCTTAGTTTATTTTAAGAACCACAGGTTCAAATTTTACATGTAATAGCTCTTTTGAAAGGTATTGCAGGTAAGTACTCTAGGAACTTTGAATCATTACTTTAGCATGTATACTTTTTGCATAAAACATAATAAGCTGTTTTAAAAGTGGACACTGCAATTTTCACAGTTCCTGGGGGAGGTAAGTTATTGTTAGTTTTCAAAGGTAAGTAAGTCACTTACAGGTTTGAGTTTTTGGTCCAAGGTAGCCCACCGTTGGGGGTTCAGAGCAACCCCAAAGTTATCACACCAGCAGCTCAGGGCCGGTCAGGTGCGAAGGTCAAAGAGGTGCCCAAAACACATAGGCTATAATGGAGAGAGGGGGGTGCCCCGGTTCCAGTCTGCCAGCAGGTAAGTACCCGCGTCTTCGGAGAGCAGACCAGGGGGTTTTTGTAGGGCACCGGGGGGGACACGAAGTAGCACAGAAAGTACACCCTCAGCAGCGCGGGGGCGGCCGGGTGCAGTGTGCAAACACGCGTCGGGTTTCCTTCAGGTTTCAATGGGAGACCAAGGGGTCTCTTCAGCGATGCAGGCAGGCAAGGGGGGGGCTCCCCGGGGTAGCCACCACCTGGGCAAGGGAGAGGCCCTCCTGGGGGTCACTCCTTCACAGAAGTTCCGTTTCTTTAGGGGCTGGGGGCTGTGGGTGCAGGGTCTTTTCCAGCCGTCGGGAAATGGAATTCAGACAGTCGCGGTCAGGGGGAGCCTGGGGATTCCCTCTGCAGGCGTCGCTGTGGGGGCTCAGGGGGGACAACTTTGGTTACTCACAGTCGTAGAGTCGCCGGAGGGTCCTCCCTGAGTTGGTTGTTCTCCACCAGTCGAGTCGGGGTCGCCGGGTGCAGTGTTGCAAGTCTCACGCTTCTTGCGGGGAGTTGCAGGGGTCTTTAAATCTGCTCCTTGTAACAAAGTTGCAGTTCTTTTGGAGCAGGGCCGCTGTCCTCTGGAGTTTCTTGTCTTTTTCGAAGCAGGGCCGTCCTCAGAGGATTCAGAGGTCGCTGGTCCCTTGGAAAGCGTCGCTGGAGCAGGTTCTTTGGAAGGCAGGAGACAGGCCGGTAAGTCTGGGGCCAAGGCAGTTGGTGTCTTCTGTTCTTCCTCTGCAGGGGTTTGTCAGCTCGGCAGTCCTTCTTCTTGTAGTTGCAGGAATCTAATTTCTAGGTTCAGGGAGAGCCCTTAAATACTAAATTTAAGGGCGTGTTTAGGTCTGGGGGGTTAGTAGCCAATGGCTACTAGCCCTGAGGGTGAGTACACCCTCTTTGTGCCTCCTCCCAAGGGGAGGGGGTCACATCCCTAATCCTATTGGGGGAATCCTCCATCTGCAAGATGGAGGATTTCTAAAAGTTAGAGTCACCTCAGCTCAGGACACCTTAGGGGCTGTCCTGACTGGCCAGTGACTCCTCCTTGTTATTCTCATTATTTTCTCCGGCCTTGCCGCCAAAAGTGGGGGCCGGGGCCGGAGGGGGCGGGCAACTCCACTAGCTGGAGTGTCCTGCGGTGCTGTGACAAAGGGGTGAGCCTTTGAGGCTCACCGTCAGGTGTTACAGCTCCTGCCTGGGGGAGGTGTTAGCATCTCCACCCAGTGCAGGCTTTGTTACTGGCCTCAGAGTGACAAAAGCACTCTCCCCATGGGGCCAGTAACATGTCTCTAGTGTGGCAGGCTGCTGGAACCAGTCAGCCTACACAGATAGTCGGTTAAGTTTCAGGGGGCACCTCTAAGGTGCCCTCTGTGGTGTATTTTACAATAAAATGTACACTGGCATCAGTGTGCATTTATTGTTCTGAGAAGTTTGATACCAAACTTCCCAGTTTTCAGTGTAGCCATTATGGTGCTGTGGAGTTCGTGTAAAACAGCCTCCCAGACCATATACTCTTATGGCTACCCTGCACTTACAATGTCTAAGGTTTTGCTTAGACACTGTAGGGGCACAGTGCTCATGCACTGGTACCCTCACCTATGGTATAGTGCACCCTGCCTTAGGGCTGTAAGGCCTGCTAGAGGGGTGTCTTACCTATACTGCATAGGCAGTGAGAGGCTGGCATGGCACCCTGAGGGGAGTGCCATGTCGACTTACTCATTTTGTTCTCACTAGCACACACAAGCTGGTAAGCAGTGGGTCTGTGCTGAGTGAGGGGTCTCTTAGGGTGGCATAATACATGCTGCAGCCCTTAGAGACCTTCCCTGGCATCAGGGCCCTTGGTACCAGAGGTACCAGTTACAAGGGACTTATCTGGATGCCAGGTGTGCCAATTGTGGAATCAAAAGTACAGGTTAGGGGAAGAACACTGGTGCTGGGGCCTGGTTAGCAGGCCTCAGCACACTTTCAATTCAAAACATAGCATCAGCAAAGGCAAAAAGTCAGGGGGTAACCATGCCAAGGAGGCATTTCCTTACACAACCCCCCCCCAAACGAAAGAGGATGAGACTAACCTTTCCCAAGAGAGTCTTCATTGTCTAAGTGGAAGAACCTGGAAAGGCCATCTGCATTGGCATGGGCAGTCCCAGGTCTGTGTTCCACTACAAAGTCCATTCCCTGTAGGGAGATGGACCACCTCAACAGTTTTGGATTTTCACCTTTCATTTGCATCAGCCATCTGAGAGGTCTGTGGTCAGTCTGAACTAGGAAGTGAGTACCAAAGAGGTATGGTCTCGGCTTCTTCAGGGACCAAACCACAGCAAAGGCCTCCCTCTCAATAGCACTCCAACACTGCTCCCTGGGGAGTAACCTCCTGCCAATGAAAGCAACAGGCTGGTCAAGGCCATCATCATTTGTTTGGGACAAAATTGCCCCTATCCCATGTTCAGAGGCATCTTTTTGCACAATGAATTGCTTGGAGTAATCTGGAGCTTTTAGAACTGGTGCTGTGCACATAGCTTGTTTCAGGGTGTCAAAGGCCTGTTGGCATTCTACAGTCCAGTTTACTTTCTTGGGCATTTTCTTGGAGGTGAGTTCTGTGAGGGCTGTCACAATGGATCCATATCCCTTCACAAACCTCCTATAGTACCCAGTCAAGCCAAGGAATGCCCTGACTTGAGTCTTGGTTTTTGGAGCTGCCCAGTCCAGAATAGTCTGGATCTTAGGCTGGAGTGGCTGAACTTGGCCTCCACCTACAAGGTGTCCCAAGTAAACCACAGTTCCCTGCCCTATCTGGCATTTGGATGCCTTGATAGAGAGGCCTTCAGATTGCAGAGCCTTCAAAACCTTCTTCAGGTGGACCAGGTGATCCTGCCAGGTGGAGCTGAAGACAGCAATATCATCAAGATAAGCTGCACTAAAGGATTCCAGCCCAGCAAGGACTTGATTCACCAACCTTTGTAAGGTGGCAGGGGCATTCTTTAAACCAAAGGGCATAACAGTGAACTGATAATGCCCATCAGGTGTGGAGAATGCTGTCTTTTCTTTTGCTCCAGGGGCCATTTTGATTTGCCAGTACCCTGCTGTTAAGTCAAAGGTACTTAAGAATTTGGCAGCCCCTAATTTGTCTATTAGCTCATCAGCTCTAGGAATGGGATGGGCATCTGTCTTGGTGACAGAGTTGAGACCTCTGTAGTCCACACAAAACCTCATCTCTCTCTTTCCTTCTTTGGTGTGAGGTTTGGGGACTAAGACCACTGGGCTAGCCCAGGGGCTGTCAGAGTACTCAATTACTCCCAATTCCAGCATCTTGTGGCCTTCCACCTTGATGCTTTCCTTAACTTGGTCAGACTGTCTAAATATTTTGTTTTTGACAGGCATGCTGTCTCCTGTGTCCACATCATGGGTACACAGGTGTGTCTGACCAGGGGTTAGGGAAAAGAGTTCAGCAAACTGCTGCAGGACCTTCCTACAGTCAGACTGCTGTTGGCTAGAGAGGGTGTCTGAGTAGATCACTCCATCTACAGAGCCATCTTTAGGGTCTGATGAGAGGAGATCAGGGAGAGGTTCACTCTCAGCTTCCTGGTCCTCATCTGTCACCATCAACAGATTTACATCAGCCCTGTCATGGAAGAGCTTAAGGCGGTTCACATGGATCACCCTCTTGGGGCTCCTGCTTGTGCCCAGGTCCACCAGGTAGGTGACCTGACTCTTCCTTTCTAGTACTGGGTAAGGGCCACTCCATTTGTCCTGGAGTGCCCTGGGAGCCACAGGCTCCAGAACCCAGACTTTCTGCCCTGGTTGAAATTCAACCAGTGCAGCCTTTTGGTCATACCACAACTTCTGGAGTTGTTGGCTGGCCTCAAGGTTTTTACTTGCCTTTTCCATGTACTCTGCCATTCTTGAGCGAAGGCCAAGTACATAGTCCACTATGTCTTGTTTAGGCTCATGAAGAGGTCTCTCCCAGCCTTCTTTAACAAGAGCAAGTGGTCCCCTTACAGGGTGGCCAAACAGAAGTTCAAAGGGCGAGAATCCTACTCCCTTCTGAGGCACCTCTCTGTAAGCGAAAAGCAGACATGGCAAGAGGACATCCCATCTCCTTTTGAGTTTCTCTGGGAGCCCCATGATCATGCCCTTTAATGTCTTGTTGAATCTCTCAACAAGGCCATTAGTTTGTGGATGATATGGTGTAGTGAATTTATAAGTCACCCCACATTCATTCCACATGTGTTTTAGGTATGCTGACATGAAGTTGGTACCTCTGTCAGACACCACCTCCTTAGGGAAGCCCACTCTGGTAAAGATACCAATGAGGGCCTTGGCTACTGCAGGGGCAGTAGTCGACCTAAGGGGAATAGCTTCAGGATACCTAGTAGCATGATCCACTACTACTAGGATGTACATATTTCCTGAGGCTGTGGGAGGTTCTAGTGGACCAACTATGTCCACACCCACTCTTTCCAAGGGGACCCCCACCACTGGAAGTGGAATGAGGGGGGCCTTTGGGTGCCCACCTGTCTTACCACTGGCTTGACAGGTGGGGCAGGAGAGGCAAAACTCCTTAACCTTCTGGGACATATTGGGCCAGTAGAAGTGGTTGACCAACCTCTCCCACGTCTTGGTTTGTCCCAAATGCCCAGCAAGGGGAATATCATGGGCTAAGGTCAGAATAAACTCTCTGAAACCCTGAGGCACTACCACTCTCCTAGTGGCACCAGGTTTGGGATCTCTTGCCTCAGTGTACAGGAGTCCATCTTCCCAATAGACCCTATGTGTTCCATTTTTCTTGCCTTTGGACTCTTCAGCAGCTTGCTGCCTAAGGCCTTCAAGAGAGGGACAGGTTTCTTGTCCCTTACACAACTCTTCCCTTGAGGGTCCCCCTGGGCCCAAGAGCTCAACCTGATAAGGTTCCAGCTCCATAGGCTCAGTTCCCTCAGAGGGCAGAACTTCTTCCTGAGAAGAGAGGTTCTCTTTTTGGTGTTGTGTTGCAGCTGGTTTCCCAGCTGACTTTCCTTTTCTCTTGGTAGGCTGGGCCATTTTTCCAGACTCCAGCTCTACTTTTTCACCCTGTGCCTTGCACTGTGCCCTAGTCTTGACACACACCAGTTCAGGGATACCCAGCAAGGCTGCATGGCTTTTCAGTTCTACCTCAGCCCATGCTGAGGACTCCAGGTCTTTTCCAAGCAAACAGTCTACTGGGATATTTGAGGAGACCACCACCTGTTTCAGGCCATTGACCCCTCCCCACTCTAAAGTTACCATTGCCATGGGATGTACTTTAGTCTGATTGTCAGCATTGGTGACTGGATAGGTTTGTCCAGTCAGGTATTGGCCAGGGGAAACCAGTTTCTCTGTCACCATAGTGACACTGGCACCTGTATCCCTCAGGCCCTCTACACTTGTCCCATTAATTAAGAGCTGCTGCCTGTATTTTTGCATGTTAGGGGGCCAGGCAGCCAGTGTGGCTAAATCCACCCCACCCTCAGAGACTAATGTAGCTTCAGTGTGACACCTGATTTGCTCTGGGCACACTGTTGATCCCACTTGAGACTGGTCATTCCAGTTTTAGCTGGATGGGAGTTAGAAGTGGTATCTTTCTTGGGACAGGCCTTGTCTCCAGTTTGGTGTCCAGACTGACTACAGTTACGACACCAGGCCTTTTTGGGATCAAAGTTTTTACCCTTGTACCCAGAATTGTTTTGTGAAGAGGCTCTGGGCCCACCCTCCTGTGCAGGTTTTTGGGGGCCTGTAGAAGACTCTTTACTATCTTTGTTTTTGGCTGTCTCACCACCTTTCCCCTGGGGAGGTTTTGTGACCCCTTTCTTTTGGTCACCCCCTGTGGAAGTTTTGGACACCCTAGTCTTGACCCAATGGTCCGCCTTCTTTCCCAATTCTTGGGGAGAAATTGGTCCTAGGTCCACCAGATGCTGATGCAGTTTATCATTGAAACAATTACTTAATAGGTGTTCTTTCACAAATAAATTGTACAGCCCATCATAATCATTTACACCATTGCCTTGAATCCAACCATCTAGTGTTTTTACTGAGTAGTCTACAAAGTCAACCCAGGTCTGGCTCGAGGATTTTTGAGCCCCCCTGAATCTAATCCTATACTCCTCAGTGGAGAATCCAAAGCCCTCAATCAGGGTACCCTTCATGAGGTCATAAGATTCTGCATCTTTTTTAGAGAGTGTGAGGAGTCTATCCCTACACCTTCCTGTGAACATTTCCCAAAGGAGAGCACCCCAGTGGGATTTGTTCACTTTTCTGGTTTCACAAGCCCTCTCAAAAGCTGTGAACCATTTGGTGATGTCATCACCATCTTCATATTTTGTTACAATCCCTTTGGGGATTTTCAACATGTCAGGAGAATCTCTGACCCTATTTATGTTGCTGCCACCATTGATGGGTCCTAGGCCCATCTCTTGTCTTTCCCTTTCTATGGCTAGAATCTGTTTTTCCAAAGCCAATCTTTTGGCCATCCTGGCTAACTGGATGTCCTCTTCACTGGAGTTATCCTCAGTGATTTCAGAGAGGTTGGACCCTCCTGTGAGGGAGCCAGCATCTCTGACTATTATTTTTGGAGTCAGGGCTTGAGAAGCCCTGTTCTCCCTAGGCAGGACTGGTGGAGGGGATTCTTCCTCCAGTTCACTATCATCCTCCTCTGTGTTATCCACAGAGGGGTTGGCTCTATCATACTCTGCCAACAGCTCCTGGAGCTGTACTTTGGTAGGTCTGGAGCCCATTGTTATTTTTCTTATGTTACAGAGTGACCTTAGCTCTTTCATCTGGAGATGGAGGTAAGGTGTGGTGTCGAGTTCCACCACATTCATCTCTGTACTAGACATTATTCTTCTAAAAGTTGGAATGCTTTTAAGAATCTAAAACTAGTTCTAGAATCTAATTCAAACTTTTACAAACTTTTAAACTCTAAAAGAAATGCTAACAGGGACTAACACAAGGCCCTAGCAGGACTTTAAAGAATTTAGAAAACTTTTCAAATTGCAAAAATCAATTTCTAATGACAATTTTGGAATTTGTCGTGTGATCAGGTATTGGCTGAGTAGTCCAGCAAATGCAAAGTCTTGTACCCCACCGCTGATCCACCAATGTAGGAAGTTGGCTCTGTATGTGCTATTTCAAAGTAAGGAATAGCATGCACAGAGTCCAAGGGTTCCCCTTAGAGGTAAAATAGTGGTAAAAAGAGATAATACTAATGCTCTATTTTGTGGTAGTGTGGTCGAGCAGTAGGCTTATCCAAGAAGTAGTGTTAAGCATTTGTTGTACATACACATAGACAATAAATGAGGTACACACACTCAGAGACAAATCCAGCCAATAGGTTTTGTTATAGAAAAATATCTTTTCTTAGTTTATTTTAAGAACCACAGGTTCAAATTTTACATGTAATAGCTCTTTTGAAAGGTATTGCAGGTAAGTACTCTAGGAACTTTGAATCATTACTTTAGCATGTATACTTTTTGCATAAAACATAATAAGCTGTTTTAAAAGTGGACACAGTGCAATTTTCACAGTTCCTGGGGGAGGTAAGTTATTGTTAGTTTTCATAGGTAAGTAAGTCACTTACAGGTTTGAGTTTTTGGTCCAAGGTAGCCCACCGTTGGGGGTTCAGAGCAACCCCAAAGTTATCACACCAGCAGCTCAGGGCCGGTCAGGTGCGAAGGTCAAAGAGGTGCCCAAAACACATAGGCTATAATGGAGAGAGGGGGGTGCCCCGGTTCCAGTCTGCCAGCAGGTAAGTACCCGCGTCTTCGGAGAGCAGACCAGGGGGGTTTTGTAGGGAACCGGGGGGGACACGAAGTAGCACAGAAAGTACACCCTCAGCAGCGCGGGGGCGGCCGGGTGCAGTGTGCAAACACGCGTCGGGTTTCCTTCAGGTTTCAATGGGAGACCAAGGGGTCTCTTCAGCGATGCAGGCAGGCAAGGGGGGGGCTCCTCGGGGTAGCCACCACCTGGGCAAGGGAGAGGGCCTCCTGGGGGTCACTCCTGCACAGAAGTTCCGTTTCTTTAGGGGCTGGGGGCTGCGGGTGCAGGGTCTTTTCCAGCCGTCGGGAAATGGAGTTCAGACAGTCGCGGTCAGGGGGAGCCTGGGGATTCCCTCTGCAGGCGTCGCTGTGGGGGCTCAGGAGGGACAACTTTGGTTACTCACAGTCGTAGAGTCGCCGGAGGGTCCTCCCTGAGTTGGTTGTTCTCCACCAGTCGAGTCGGGGTCGCCGGGTGCAGTGTTGCAAGTCTCACGCTTCTTGCGGGGAGTTGCAGGGGTCTTTATATCTGCTCCTTGTAACAAAGTTGCAGTTCTTTTGGAGCAGGGCCGCTGTCCTCAGGAGTTTCTTGTCTTTTTCGAAGCAGGGCCGTCCTCAGAGGATTCAGAGGTCGCTGGTCCCTTGGAAAGCGTCGCTGGAGCAGGTTCTTTGGAAGGCAGGAGACAGGCCGGTAAGTCTGGGGCCAAGGCAGTTGGTGTCTTCTGTTCTTCCTCTGCAGGGGTTTGTCAGCTCGGCAGTCCTTCTTCTTGTAGTTGCAGGAATCTAATTTCTAGGTTCAGGGAGAGCCCTTAAATACTAAATGTAAGGGCGTGTTTAGGTCTGGGGGGTTAGTAGCCAATGGCTACTAGCCCTGAGGGTGAGTACACCCTCTTTGTGCCTCCTCCCAAGGGGAGGGGGTCACATCCCTAATCCTATTGGGGGAATCCTCCATCTGCAAGATGGAGGATTTCTAAAAGTTAGAGTCACCTCAGCTCAGGACACCTTAGGGGCTGTCCTGACTGGCCAGTGACTCCTCCTTGTTATTCTCATTATTTTCTCCGGCCTTGCCGCCAAAAGTGGGGGCCGGGGCCGGAGGGGGCGGGCAACTCCACTAGCTGGAGTGTCCTGCGGTGCTGTGACAAAGGGGTGAGCCTTTGAGGCTCACCGCCAGGTGTTACAGCTCCTGCCTGGGGGAGGTGTTAGCATCTCCACCCAGTGCAGGCTTTGTTACTGGCCTCAGAGTGACAAAGGCACTCTCCCCATGGGGCCAGTAACATGTCTCTAGTGTGGCAGGCTGCTGGAACCAGTCAGCCTACACAGATAGTCGGTTAAGTTTCAGGGGGCACCTCTAAGGTGCCCTCTGTGGTGTATTTTACAATAAAATGTACACTGGCATCAGTGTGCATTTATTGTGCTGAGAAGTTTGATACCAAACTTCCCAGTTTTCAGTGTAGCCATTATGGTGCTGTGGAGTTCGTGTAAAACAGCCTCCCAGACCATATACTCTTATGGCTACCCTGCACTTACAATGTCTAAGGTTTTGCTTAGACACTGTAGGGGCACAGTGCTCATGCACTGGTACCCTCACCTATGGTATAGTGCACCCTGCCTTAGGGCTGTAAGGCCTGCTAGAGGGGTGTCTTACCTATACTGCATAGGCAGTGAGAGGCTGGCATGGCACCCTGAGGGGAGTGCCATGTCGACTTACTCATTTTGTTCTCACTAGCACACACAAGCTGGTAAGCAGTGGGTCTGTGCTGAGTGAGGGGTCTCTTAGGGTGGCATAATACATGCTGCAGCCCTTAGAGACCTTCCCTGGCATCAGGGCCCTTGGTACCAGAGGTACCAGTTACAAGGGACTTATCTGGATGCCAGGTGTGCCAATTGTGGAATCAAAAGTAGAGGTTAGGGAAAGAACACTGGTGCTGGGGCCTGGTTAGCAGGCCTCAGCACACTTTCAATTCAAAACATAGCATCAGCAAAGGCAAAAAGTCAGGGGGTAACCATGCCAAGGAGGCATTTCCTTACATCTTGTCTTTGACCTGCGACCTGCTGAGTAAGCATCACCTGTTGCTGTTCCATCGGGGCTTGAGGTATTTGCATTTGCTGTCTAGGTACCATGGGGACCTGCTGCTGTACTGACGGTAATGGAGCAAATTGTTCACGCAGCACTTGCGTTTGCTGCACTGGTAGGAAATTCTGTCCTCGATTCCGAGCATTAGGAATAAATCCTTTCATTCTTGGGACTTTCACAGTTTGAAATGTACTGACGTCACCTTGCTGAACCACACCACCCTGCACCATCAACGGACACTCCCGCTTCCAGTGTCCCATGTTTCCGCACAAATGACACGGTAACATCTTTTTCATTCCTTGCATGTCATTCTGAACAACCACAGTTCCTAAATCCAGACCACGCATCATGTCTGTTCCACGCCCTCTACCTCTCACTTGAGGTTGGAACATAACAGCTCTCTGTTGTGGCGGCATAGGCGGTACTAAAGCTCCCTGCACTCCGGTTGGAGTGTCTTGATTTGCATCACCATCGCTTTTTCTTTCAACTTCTGTTTCAATTAAATTTCGTCACTACAGTATTTTGCGTATTTCAACACCTCATCAATCTGCTTTGCTTGCCAGCATATTAAGGCCCGTATTTATACTCCGTTTGCGCCGAATTTGCGTCGTTTTTTTCTACGCAAATTCGGCGCAAAACTAACGCCATATTTATACTTTGGCGTTAGATGCGTCTAGCGCCAAAGTATTGGCAAATAGCGTAATTTTTTTGCGTGAACACCTTCCTTGCGTTAATGAGATGCAAGGAAGGCGTTCCCGTCTAAAAAAATGACGGCGACGCAAATGCGTCGTATTTATACTCCCGGGCAAAAATCACACCCGGGAGTTGGCGGGTCAAAAAACCCCGCATTTGCGCCACTATTTAACGCCTGGGTCAGGGTAGGCGTTAAGGGGCCTGTGGGCTCAAAATGAGCCCACAGGTGCCCTCCCCTGCCCCCAGGGACCCCCCCTGCCACCCCTGCCCACCCCAGGAGGACACCCAAGGATGGAGGGACCCACCCCAGGGACATTCAGGTAAGTTCAGGTAAGTATAATTTTTTATATTTTTTAATTTTTTTTGGGTGGCATAGGGGGGCCTTATTTGTGCCCCCCTACATGCCACTATGCCCAATGACCATGCCCAGGGGACACAAGTCCCCTGGGCATGGCCATTGGGCAAGGGGGCATGACTCCTGTCTTTACTAAGACAGGAGTCATGAAATGGCGTCTGGGCGTCGTAAAAAAATGGCGCAAATCGGGTTGAGGCGATTTTTTTGCCTCAACCTGACTTGCCCCATTTTAAGACGCCCTAACGTCATTTTTGCCCAACGCCGGCGCTGCCTGGTCTACGTGGTTTTTTTCCACGCACACCAGGCAGCGCCGGTCTGCTTGCGCCGGCTAACGCCATTCCATAAATACGGCGCCCGCATGGCGCTTCAGAATGGCGTTAGACGGCGCTAAATTTTTTGCCGCTAAACTGCGTTAGCGCAGTTTAGCGTCAAAAAGTATAAATATGGGCCTAAATGGCTGTTAATCATCTGTCCTACTTCTGGTCTCAGACCTTCGACAAACCTGAACACAAAATGTAACATGTCTTTCGGCTCGATTGCTTCCTTACCACTGTACTCTTTGAACGCTTTCAACAATCTTTCATAGTAGGTATGTATTGATTCTTTTGACTCTTGGACTGTTCTATCAATCCGCTGCCAATCAATATTTTTGGGAGGAATCCTCGTCTTCAGGAACTCAGTCACCTTATAATAATTTTTCATTACCTCGGGTGAAGGCGCACCTGTTACCTTATCCTTTCCGGTTTACTTGTTGGCCAGTCTACTGCTCACTTACACTCAACCCACAAGTCTGCTGGCACCACTATCTCCAATAGCGTGTTCAAGTCTTCCCACAAACATTTGGAAAGCTTCACAAATCTCTCTGTCTGTTGATACCACTCAAATGGCTTCTCTCTCAATTTTGGATAATCATTTGTAAATGACAATATGTCACTCCTGTGCCATGGGACATGAACAAACTGCCCTCCTGGAATGTCTCTCATTGGCAGCATCTTAACTGATTCTCCTTTGTCAACGCCTTCCACCCCTTCTTGGGAATCCTGTTTTCGTTTATCTTTTTTCTTTGTCTATCCACCTTCCCACTTCCCTAATGTCTCCCAAATCTGCACACACTACAACAGTTCTCTCAGGTGTGCTTTCAATCCAGCTGATCTTGTGTTCGAAATCCTTTGCTTCTAAATCTAATCTGTAGCTGCATTTCAAATGCTTCGTCTTCTCAATGTCAATGTCATGTTGTTCTGCTAACTCTGCTAGCTTCTGATGTATTTTACTCACTTCTCTTGTAATCTTTGGGCATAAGTACCTCAGCTCTTCTTCTGTGTAAGATTCTAATCTATTCATACCTATTGTTCCTTCGACTAATTCAGTGGCTTCTAAATTCAACTGTAAGGAAATGCCTCCTTGGCATGGTTACCCCCTAACTTTTTGCCTTTGCTGATGCTAAGTTTTGATTGAAAGTGTGCTGGGACACTGCTAACCAGACCCCAGCACCAGTGTTCTTTACCTAAACTGTACATTTGCCTCCACAATTGGCACAACCCTGGCACATAGATAAGTCCCTTGTAACTGGTACCCCTGGTACCAAGGGCCCTGAAGCCAGGGAAGGTCTCTAAGGGCTGCAGCATGTCTTATGCCACCCTGGGGACCCTTCACACAGCACATGCACACTGCCTCACAGCTTGTGTGTGCTGGTGGGGAGAAAAAAACTAAGCCGACATGGCACTCCCCTCAGAGTGCCTTGCCAACCTCACACTGCCTGTGGCACAGATAAGTCACCCCTCTAGCAGGCCTTACAGCCCTAAGGCAGGGTGCACTATACCACAGGTGAGGGCATATGTGCATGAGCACTATGCCCCTACAATGTCTAAACAAAACCTTAGGCATTGTAAGTGCAGGGTAGCCATAAGAGTATATGGTCTGAGAGTTTGTCAAACATGAACTCCACAGTTCCATAATGGCTACACTGAAATCTGGGAAGTTTGGTATCAAACTTCTCAGCACAATAAATGCACACTGATGCCAGTGTGCAATTTATTGTAACATGCACCCAGAGGGGATTTTAGAGATGCCCCCTGAATACCAATCCGACTTCTAGTGTAGGCTGATCAGTTTCTGCCGGCCTGCTACATACCAGACATGTTGCTGGCCACATGGGGAGAGTGCCTTTGTCACTCTATGGCCAGGAACAAAGCCTGTACTGGGTAGAGGTGCTTCTCACCTCCCCCTGCAGGAACTGTAACACCTGGCGGTGAGCCTCAAAGGCTCACCCCTTTTGTTACAGCGCCCCAGGGCATCCCAGCTAGTGGAGATGCCTGCCCCTCTGGCCACTACCCCCACTTTTGGTGGCAAGGCTGGAGGAGATAATCAGGAAAACAAGGAGAAGTCACCCACCCGTCAGGACAGCCCCTAAGGTGTCCTGAGCTGAGGTGACCCCTGCCTTTAGAAATCCTCCATCCTGAGTTTGGAGGATTCCCCCGATAGGATTAGGGATGTGCCCCTCTCCCCACAGGAAGGAGGCACAAAGAGGCTGTAGCCACCCTCAAGGACAGAAGCCATTGGCTACTGCCCTCCCAGACCCAAACACACCCCTAAATTCAGTATTTAGGGGCAGCCCAGATCCCAGGAAATCCGATTCCTGCAATCTGAAGAAACAAGAAGGACTGCTAACCTGAAAGCCTGCAGAGAAAGGTGTTCTGCTTTCCTTCTCTTGTCTTATGACCGAGCTTACAAAACCTCTCTGGAATGCACTTCTTAGTTTAAAGAAGACATTTATTGTTATTATTACTTCACCACAAGGTTCCTGAAAGGCAAAATTAGTAGGTTGGAAGCACACGTTTAAAAATAGTCGCAGCAATGAAAGCAAAATATATCAAAGTACTTCTCAGTTGCAATGTACACAGCAAATACATGTGATCATATTATAGCATAACTTCAAAGCAAAGCATAAAAGTCAAAATTGCATCACCGTAGGGCCAATCACTCCGCTTCATCTTTCTGATGCCTGCAAGTTGATGACTCCGGTTCAACTGCGAGAAAGAGATTTTCTACCCAAACGGGAGACAGGCAACTGACGTCCATTCCTGTCTGAAGTCAAGATCTTTCTCGCCCTCGCTGTTGCCCAGGGCCATCGTTAAAAGCAAACTCAGTGTGAAAACCGAATAAACTTGGAGAGTGGCCAATTCTCCAAACTTCACTCGTTCTCAGACTGGATTGAGAGATAAACACAAAATCTATGTGCTCTTATCAGCTAGGGTTTGGTGTGAAAAACACAGCTTGGTCTATCATGTGGAAAAACACAGCTTGGAAAAACACAGCTCATCTGCAATGTCTCAACTGCAATGTCTAACTCCACGTTAAAGCCAATAGGCAGCTAACCTAAATACCAAATGTAATGTCTAATGCCATGTTAAAGCCAATAGGCAGCTAAACTGAATACAGAATGTAATGGCTAATGCCATGTTAAAGCCAATAGGCAGCTAAACTGAATACCAAATGTAATGTTGAATGCCACGTTAAAGCCAATAGGCAGCTATACTGAATACAACATATAGGGGGTCATTCTGACCCTGGCGGTCACCGACCACGGGAGCACCGCCAACAGGCTGGCGGTGCTCCCGAGGGCATTCTGACCGCGGCGGTTCAGCCGCGGCCAGAAAGGGTAAACCGGCGGTCTCCCGCCGGTTTACCACTGCCCTTGTGAATCCTCCATGGCTGCGGAGCGCGCTCCGCAGCCATGGGGATTCTGACACCCCCTACCGCCATCCTGTTCCTGGCGGGTCTCCCGCCAGGAACAGGATGGCGGTAGGGGGTGCCGTGGGGCCCCTGGGGGCCCCTGCAGTGCCCATGCCCATGGCATGGGCACAGCAGGGGCCCCCGTAAGAGGGCCCCGCAAAGTATTTCAGTGTCTGCTTTGCAGACACTGAAATACGCGACGGGTGCAACTGCACCTGTCGCACCCCTGCAACTACGCCGGCTCAATTCTGAGCCGGCGTCCTCGTTGCAGGGGCATTTCCTCTGGACCGGCGGGCGCTCTTTTGGAGAGCGCCCGCCGGCCCAGAGGAAATGTCTGAATGGCCGCCGCGGTCTTTTGACCGCGGTGCGGTCATTCAGCGGCGGTACCTTGGCGGCCGCCGTCCGCCAAGGTCAAAATGACCCCCATAATGTGCTACTGGTGAACATTGAGCAACTAATATGCGCAGTGGTGAAACACAAAGTCATTGGGCAAACACAATTTACAGCATCACACTCCACCCTATGACCAATGAATTTTTGTTTACATACCTCTTATTTCAAACAAAAACAAAAAACAAAAACATCAACACCAAAAAAAAAACATTATATACAAATCAGATTTGAATGATAAAAGCAATCACTGTAAAGCAATGGAAGTGGATTAACATATTGATCTCATAACCTTTCAAATCAGATACATCTACAATGAAAATACTGAAACTTATATACTCTGATAGGGATAATAGTGTCTCTAAAACAGCAAGTTGATGTAGCATGAGTTCTACTCATGTAAA
This sequence comes from Pleurodeles waltl, assembly GCF_031143425.1. Taxonomy (NCBI): domain Eukaryota; kingdom Metazoa; phylum Chordata; class Amphibia; order Caudata; family Salamandridae; genus Pleurodeles; species Pleurodeles waltl. Next base: position 570,622,106 of record NC_090450.1, read on the forward strand.
GGTACACGGTCCACCTGAAAGGTTTGCTGGAATGTAAGCGAAAGTCAGAGTTCCACACGAAAAAAACACAGACGGTTAACTGGTAAGGTTGCTTAGTTCCAGTGGAAGAATGTAATCAAACATGTTGACAAACTTTACATTGATCCCATGTAGAACTTGGACTGAAGTAGCCAGTTGCGCAAAATGGATCCATGGGGTTTGTACTTTAATCAATCAGATTCAGGTTGGGGGTTCGGTCCCTCCCCTGACCCCACATGCACACACCCGAAGGGAGACCACATAGCACACTCATGGTTAGTGACGAGTCGGGGTAGGATCTGCAAAAGAAAAAAGTATGACTTTTCTTGCAAATAACATTTGTCATCTGAAATGTGCCCTTCTTCTTCCTTTCCTTGTTTTATAATCTTGGGGCCGTTTGTTATAATTTATGCAGGTTCTGGAGGGTCATTTGGGGATTCAACCCACACTTTAGCACTGAGGTTTTTATCTGCTGCACCACAGCTTCCCTTTTCTTGCACTGTCAAAAGGGCTGGGGTGGGGCAGACTCCTTCTTTACCAAACCTCCATTCACTGCACTTTTGACAAGTTGGGCAATTCTGTCTCCAATCTGTATGAATAAATCAGATTATCTTCTAGTTATCAGCATAATTTTGATTTCTCCTTGGTAATCTGCAGCAATCACTCCCCCTAAAACCTGATCAATATGCCATCTGTCCTGGTAACTTTCCTCTCCCCAACAGATCTTTGACTGTTTGTGGGACAGATTGCTGTTGTGCGTGCTGACAAATAGGACATTGTAAAATCAGTTTTTATCAAATCTAGGGGAATGTGCATCTCTCTAATCTCTGCCCACCTGTAAGTGGCTTTTTCTCCCAGATGTCCACATTTCTGGTGCACCCACTTAGCCATCCCCACTAAGTCAGAATTCTGAGTGGACACTTCAAACTCTGAATTTTTCTCTTTAACATCTGCAAGGGAATTGAACCAGTTATGTACAAGCCATGTGGAAAACCAAACGGCAAAACCATTGGCAGTGAACCAAGAATCAGTGTAAAAATTACACATCTCAAGCAGCTCTTGCTTTAAAGTCTGACACATTGTACAACTCTGTTCTTTCTCCTGTGGTAGACAACAACTTTTCAGTAACTGGATTGTATAGCACTGCTTTCCCTTGTCTTTTACTACTCATGCATTTCAATGAATCATTAGTCAAACAAACATGCTTTTTATCCTCAGGGGACACAAATTCAAATGGTGCACTCAATTTCACTGGTGACTCTTTTACCTGTGGTACTCCCTGCACCCTCTCCTCATCCTGAAAAGGGGGTTGTGACACCTGTTCATGTAGGGCTGCAGTGACTCTAGCCCTGTCTTGCATGTACCAGATCCAGTGTAGGATACTAGCCTCTTGTGCCTGTCTTAAACTGTGAGATTTAGGTGAATTCATCACCCACTGCATGCTTGATATTTCAGGTTTCAGAATTACATTATCATGTAATGTAATTTGCTCAGTATTCACTAGAGCCCCATGACAAGTCAAAAGCTTAATCCAAAGTTCCAGGGACATTCTTATCCTCCCTTGTTCCTGATTTACATGTAAATCAGTGTTTCTCTCTTGCACTGCGCAGAAACCTAAAGTCTGAATTATTTCATTTGCCAAATCATAAGCGCGCAGCTGCTCATGTTTTTTCCTAGTTACTTTGTACCAAAGTGTTAAGATTTCACTCAGATGAGGGCTATACTGTTTCCAAAAATCAAACAAGCTCATGAAACTCGGTGTCTCTTGCTTAGTGCAAATAGTAAGAAACTCCAAAATCTTTTGTTTTACTTGTGACAACATCTGTCTATTTTCTGGATTCCACTGAATTCCCAGAAACTGCATATTTTGCGACAGTACTTCTGCCTTGTCTGAATTAATTTTAACCCCTTCTGTGCCGCGGACGTAATGGTTACGTCCTGCGGCACAGTGCTAGCGCTCCCTCTGTGGGGTTCTCCCCCACCCCCCAAGTCAGGGATGGAAGGGGAAGCCCTTCCCCTTCCAGCCCGAACCCCCCACCCCCCCCCCCCGTGACGTCAGCGCGCGAGCGTGCCCTGATTGTCACAGAGCCTCCCCCATGCACGATCGGAAGATAAATGTTTTGCATTTCTCTTCTGATCACGTGGGGGAGGCCGAGAGAGGCTTCAAAGGGAAGGAAATGTATTTCCTTCCCTTTGAAGTCTCTCTCTGCATTTTGGCAGCCGGATTGAAAGCAATCCGGCTGTCAAAACGCCCACTAGACACCAGGGATGTGTTTTTTAACAAGGAAATTGGCATAAGGGAGCGACCCCTTGGGCAAGGGTCGCTCCCAGGGGGGGCATTTTTTTTTAAGGCCATCGGCCTATTGTTAGGGTGATCTGCCCCCAGGGGGTGGCAGAAACCCCTAGGCCAGAGGTCTTCAATCTGGGGGTCGGGACCCCCAGGGGGGCCGTGGAGACCTGGAAAGGGGGTCGCACATTCCCCCAGCTGATCCTTAAAATGCCTCAGCTGAACTTTAATTTGAGTCTCCTGTGCTGTGAAAGCCACAGACAGCTAAGGAGACTTTCAGCCCAGGGCTTCTGCTTCCTGAATGAAAAGCAAATGTGCTCTACGAGCTGATCTGCAAATGTAAAGGGTGCATGGGAGCAGCTTTAAATGATCAAAGCTTTGTGAGGACAAACATTTTTTTTTTTTGAGGGGTAGTGCGAAGAGTTAACAACTGAGCTGTAAAGTGCATGCTTTTAATTGTAATTGTATTTACACAGCGCTTACTTCACCTGGAGGTGTTGAAGGGACAGCTATTAAAAAAAAAGGTATTGAATATGCTCTGATATTACTTAAATCCACATTTTGGAAGCACAGTTTTATAATAAACCTTTTTGTAGTGGCCTATATTATACTGCGTGCAATGCAAGTATAAAATAATGCCTTTTTGTATATTCACAGTGCTTTCTGTCACAGGCTGTGACCTCATGGCACTAAAAATACACAAGTCACTATTCTCAACTGTACTAACAAAGATTTAGTTCTGTTGCTCTCCGGTTAAACACAGACCTCTGCAGTGCATTAACTAATAGAGGTTTCATAATGCACTACAGTGCATTTCCCAATGAGTAACAACTATATTTTATTTATGTTTCATTTCAGCTGGCTATTATTTTATATGTAGCTACCTGGCGGTGAAAGACTTAAAAAAAATTAGAGAATATTTTGGGTTTATTTATGAGAGGCTTGCGCTGCTGGAGCATCACTTTTTTTGATGCTCGAGCAACACAAGCCTCTCAATCGTACCTATGAGCTGACTCAAAGGCACCCTGAGCGGATTGCATGGCCTTGTAGACATGGAGTAAGGCAAGGCAGTGCAAGTCGCTGCATTGCCTTACTTTGCGTCAAGGAGGTGTTCCACAGGCGTAGTGGTGGGTGTTCCTCTGCAACACAGATGGATTTTGACGCTGCCCCAGATTTACAAAATCACGTAAACTGGAGCAGTACCAAAACCTTACGTCTCCCCAGAGCACGCATAATGAGGAGAAATGTTTTAATTTCTCCTTGTTTTTTTCTCTTTCCATGTGTGCTGCTATCTGCCACACATGTAGAAAGAGGTACAATGCCTTTCTGGATTGTTTTTGTGCAGGATGGTGCCCCTTCCTGCACAAATACAATCCTGCCTATGTTGGCACTAGGCAGCAATTGTGCGCCAGCGCAGGGGGAAAGGACAGAAATGTACTGTATTTCATAAATATGGTCCATTCTTGCCCTTTTGTATTTGAGTGTGGCAGTGTAGCAAGAAGACTTGCAGCTCGGCCCCATGTCAATTCCTAATAAATGAGGACCTTTGTGTTTAGCCACACCCTTGACCACGCCCCCACACTCACTGATCTTTGATTTGCTAAACACTTTTTAATATTATTTCCTCACAGTAAAAATGATTTGCTGTGTGAAATGGGGATGTTTATTATTTTTGATGATGAGGAGTACGAGGTTCTATAATTTTTTATCAGGAGGGGGTCCTTACACCTAAAAAATTTTAAGAGGGGGTCCCGGCATCAAAAAGTTTGAAGACCTCTGCTCTAGGCACCAGGGATAATTTTTTTGTTGTTGTTTTTTTTTTTTTTAGTTTTTTGTTTTAGGTGTGGGGAGCGACCCCTTAGGCAAGGGTCGCTCCCATAGGGGGCAAATTATATTTAGGCCATTTCTGTCTTTTTATGAGGCCAATCTGCCCCCAAGGGGGGCAGAAACCACTGGACAGCAGGGAGTTTTTTTTTTGTTGGTGAATTTCACGTAGGGGGAGCGACCCCTTAGGTAAGGGTCGTTCCTCTGGGGGGCAAATTTATTTTAGGCCATTTCTGCCCCCCAGGGGGGCAGATCAGCCTATTTTAATTAGGCCGATGGGGGCAGAAACCAATAGGCACCGGGGATTTTTGTTGTTGTTGTTGTTTTACAGATGGGTAGCGACCCCTTAGACAAGGGTCGCTCCCCTGGAGGGGCAAATTGTATTTAGGTCATTTCTGCCCGCTTTGGAGGCAGATCGGCCGATTTTAGGTCAATCTGCCCCCAAAGGGGGCAGAAACCACTAGGCACCCCGGATCCTTTTTTTTGCGCCGTCAGGCAAGGGGAGCGACCCCGCAGGCAAGGGTCGCTCCCTGGGGGGGGGGGGTTGGGGGGGCAAATATATCGGCCTATTGTTATTAGGCCAATCTGCCCCCAGGGGGGCAGGAAGCTCTAGGTGCCATGGCTAATATTATTTTTGTGTTTTTTGTTTTGTTTTTTTTAGAGATGGGGAGCGACCCCTTAGGCAAGGGTTGCTCCCCTGGAGGGGCAAATTATATTTAGGCCATTTCTGCCTGCTTTGGGGGCAGATCGGCCGATTTTAGGGTCGCTCCCCGGGGAGTCGGGGTGGGGGGCAAATTTATTTTAGGCCATTTCTGCCCCCCCTATTGGTATTAGGCCGATATGCCCCCGGGGGGCAGAAACCTCTAGGCGCCAGGGCACATTTTTTTTTGTTTGTTTGTTTTTTTAGTGATGGGGAGTGACCCCTTAGGCAAGGGTCGCTTCCCATCGAGGGGCAAATTGTATTTAGACCATTTCTAATCGGCCGATTTTAGGTGAATCTGCCCCCAAGGGGGGTAGAAACCACTAAGTACTGGGGATCTTTTTTTTTGCGCCGTCACGCAAGGGGAGCGACCCCGTAGGGAAGGGTCGCTCCCCAGAAGGGGGGGGGCAAATTTATTTTAGGTCATTTCTGCCACCCCTGGGGCCGGCTGAGCTAGAGGCCAAAATCCACAGGTAGGCACTTTGCAAAAAACACCTCTGTTTTCTGTGAAAAAATTTGATGTGTCAACGTTGTGTTTTGGGCCATTTCCTTTCGTGGGCGCTATACCCACCCACACAAGTGAGGTACCATTTTTATCGGGAGACTTGGGGGAACGCTGGGTGGAAGGACATTTGTGGCTGCTCTCAGATTCCAGAACTTTCTGTCACCGAAATCAGAGGAAAAAGTGTTTTTTGGCCGAATTTTGAGGTTTGCAAAGGATTCTGGGTAACAGAACCTGGTCAGAGCCCCACAAGTCACCCCATCTTGGATTCCCCTAGGTGTCTAGTTTTCAGAAATGTGCTGGTTTGCTAGGTTTTCCCAGGTGCCGGCTGAGCTAGAGGCCCAAATCCACAGGTAGGCACTGTTTTCTGTGAAAAAATGTGATGTGTCCATGTTGTGTTTTGGGCCATTTCCTTTCGTGAGCGCTAGGCCTACCCACACAAGTGAGGTACAATTTTTACCGGGAGACTTGGGGGAACGCTGGGTGGTAGGAAATTTGTGGCTCCTCTCAGATTCCAGAACTTTCTGTCACCGAAATGTGAGGAAAATGTGATTTTTTTAGCCAAATTGTGAGGTTTGCAAAGGATTCTGGGTAACAGAACCTGGTCAGAGCCCCACAAGTCACCCCATCTTGGATTCCCCTAGGTCTTTAGTTTTCAAAAATGCACAGGTTTGGTAGGTTTCCATAGGTGCCGGCTGAGCTAGAGGCCAAAATCTACAGGTAGGCACTTTGCAAAAAACACCTTGGTTTTCTGTGAAAAAATGGGTTGTGTCCACGTTGTGTTTTGGGGCATTTCCTGTCGCGGGCGCTAGGCCTACCACACACAAGTGAGGTATCATTTTTATCGCAAGACTTGGGGGGAACGCTGGGTGGAAGTAAATTTGTGGCTCCTCTCAGATTCCAGAACTTTCTGTCACCGAAATGTGAGAAAAATGTGTTTTTTTAGCCAAATTTTGAGGTTTGCAAAGGATTCTGGGTAACAGAACCTGGTCAGAGCCCTACAAGTCACCCCATCTTGGATTCCCCTAGGTCTCTAGTTTAAAGAAATGCACCGGTTTGGTATGTCTCCCTATGTGCCGGCTGAGCTAGGGGCCAAAATCTACAGGTTGGCACTTTGCAAAAAACACCTCTGTTTTCTGTAAAAAAATTGGGATGTGTCCACGTTGTGTTTTGGGGCATTTCCTTTCGTGGGCGCTAGGCCTACCCACACAAATGAGGTACCATTTTTACCGGGAGACTTGGGGGAACGCTTGGTGGTAGGAAATTTGTGGCTCCTCTCAGATTCCAGAACTTTCTGTCACCGAAATGTGAGGAAAATGTGATTTTTTAGCCAAATTTTGAGGTTTGCAAAGGATTCTGGGTAACAGAACCTGGTCAGAGCCCCACAAGTCACCCCATCCTGGATTCCCCTAGGTCTTTAGTTTTCAAAAATGCACAGGTTTGGTAGGTTTCCTTAGGTGCCGGCTGAGCTAGAGGCCAAAATCTACAGGTAGGCACTTTGCAAAAAACACCTCGGTTTTCTGTGAAAAAATGGGATGTGTCCACGTTGTGTTTTGGGGCATTTCCTATCGCGGGCGCTAGGCCTACTACACACAAGTGAGGTATCATTTTTATCGGGAGACTTGGGGGGAACGCTGGGTGGAAGTAAATTTGTGGCTCCTCTCAGATTCCAGAACTTTCTGTCACCGAAATGTGAGGAAAATGTGTTTTTTTAGCCAAATTGTGAGGTTTGCAAAGGATTCTGGGTAACAGAACCTGGTCAGAGCCCTACAAGTCACCCCATCTTGGATTCCCCTAGGTCTCTAGTTTTCAAAAATGCACAGGTTTGGTATGTTTCCCTATGTGCCGGGTGAGCTAGGGGCCAAAATCTACAGGTTGGCACTTTGCAAAAAACACCTCTGTTTTGTGTAAAAAAAAAATGTGATGTGTCCACGTTGTGTTTTGTGCCATTTCCTTTCGTGGGCGCTAGGCCTACCCACACAAGTGAGGTACCATTTTTATCGGGAGACTTGGAGGAACGCTGCGTGGAAGGAAATTTGTGGCTCCTCTCAGATTCCAGCAATTTCTGTCACCAAAATGTGAGGAAAATGTGTTTTTTCAGCCAAATTTTGAGGTTTGCAAAGGATTCTGGGTAACAGAACCTGGTCAGAGCCCCACAAGTCACCCCATCTTGGATTCCCCTAGGTCACTAGTTATCAAAAATGTGCTGGTTTGGTAGGTTTCCCTAGGTGCCGGCTGAGCTAGGGGCCAAAATCTACAGGTAGACACTTTGCAAAAAAACACCTCTGGTTTCTGTAAGCAAAATGGGATGTGTCCACGTTGTGTTTTGGGCCATTTCTTGTCGTGGGCGCTAGGCCTACCCACACAAGTGCGGTACCATTTTTATCGGGAGACTTCGGGGAACGCTGGGTGGAAGGAAATTTGTGGCTCCTCTCAGAATCCAGAACTTTCTGTCACCGAAATGTGAGGAAAATGTGTTTTTTTAGCCATATTTTGAGGTTTGCAAAGGATTCTGGGTAACAGAACCTGGTCAGAGCCCCACAAGTCACCCCATCTTGGATTCCCCTAGGTCACTAGTTTTAAAAAATGTGCTGGTTTGGTAGGTTTCCCTAGGTGCCGGCTGAGCTAGGGGCCAAAATCTACAGGTAGGCACTTTGCAAAAAACACCTCTGTTTTCTGTAAAAAAAAATGTGATGTGTCCACGTTGTGTTTTGGGCCATTTCCTTTAGTGGGCGCTAGGCCTACCCACAATAGTGAGGTACCAAAATTTATCGGGAGACTTGGGGGAACGCTGGGTGGAAGGAAATTTGTGGCTCCTCTCAGATTCCAGAACTTTCTGTCACCGAAATGTGAGGAAAATGTGTTTTTTTAAGCCAGATTATGAGGTTTGCAAAGGATTCTGGGTAACAGAACCTGGTCAGAGCCCCACAAGTCACCCCATCTTGGATTCCCGTAGGTCTCTAGTTTTCAAAAATGCACAGGTTTGGTATGTTTCCCTATGTGCCGGATGGGATAGGGGCCAAAATCTACAGGTAGGCACTTTGCAAAAAACACCTCTGTTTTCTGTAAAAAAACAATGGGATGTGTCCACGTTGTGTTTTGGGCCATTTCCTTTCATGGGCGCTAGGCCTACCCACACAAGTGAGGTACCATTTTTATCGGGAGACTTGGAGGAACGCTGGGTGGAAGGAAATTTGCGGCTCCTCTCAGATTCCAGAAATTTCTGTCACCAAAATGTGAGGAAAATGTGTTTTTTTTAGCCAAATTTTGAGGTTTGCAAAGGATTCTGGGTAACAGAACCTGGTCAGAGCCCCACAAGTCACCCCATCTTGGATTCCCCTAGGTGTCTAGTTTTCAGAAATGTGCTGGTTTGCTAGGTTTCCCTAGGTGCCGGCTGAGCTAGAGGCCAAAATCTACAGGTAGGCACTTTGCAAAAAACACCTCTGGTTTCTGTAAGCAAAATGGGATGTGTCCACGTTGTGTTTTGTGCCATTTCCTTTAGTGGGCACTAGGCCTACCCACACAAGTTAGGTACCATTTTTATCGGGAGACTTGGGGGAACGCTGGGTGGAAGGAAATTTGTGGCTCCTCTCAGATTACAGAACTTTCTGTCACCGAAATGAGAGGACAAAGTGTTTTTTGGCCAAATTATGAGGTTTGCAAAGGATTCTGGGTAACAGAACCTGGTCAGAGCCCCACAAGTCACTCCATCTTGGATTCCCCTAGGTCTATAGTTTTCACAAATCCACAGGTTTGGTAGGTTTCCCTATGTGCCGGCTGAGCTAGGGGCCAAAATCTACAGGTTGGCACTATGGAAAAAACACCTCTGTTTTCTGTAAAAAAAATTGGGATGTGTCCACGTTGTGTTTTGGGGCATTTCCTTTCGTGGACGCTAGGCCTACCCACACAAGTGCGGTACCATTGTTATCGGGAGACTTGGGGGAACGCTGGGTGGAAGGAAATTTGTGGCTCCTCTCAGAATCCAGAACTTTCTGTCACCGAAATGTGAGGAAAATGTATTTTTTTAGCCAAATTTTGAGGTTTGCAAAGGATTCTGGGTAACAGAACCTGGTCAGAGCCCCACAACTCACCCCATCTTGGATTCCCCTAGGTCACTAGTTTTAAAAAATGTGCTGGTTTGGTAGGTTTCCCTAGGTGCCGGCTGAGCTAGGGGCCAAAATCTACAGGTAGGCACTTTGCAAAAAGCACCTCTGTTTTCTGTAAAAAAAATGGGATGTGTCCACGTTGTGTTTTGGGCCATTTCCTTTAGTGGGCGCTAGGCCTACCCACAAATGTGAGGTACCATTTTTATCGGGAGACTTGGGGGAACGCTGGGTGGAAGGACATTTGTGGCTCCTCTCAGATTCCAGAACTTTCTGTCACCGAAATGAGAGGAAAATGTGTTTTTTTAGCCAAATTTTGAGGTTTGCAAAGGATTCTGGGTAACAGAACCTGGTCAGAGCCCCACAAGTCACCCCATCTTGGATTCCCCTAGGTCTTTAGTTTTCAAAAATGCACAGGTTTGGTAGGTTTCCCTAGGTGCCGGCTGAGCTAGAGGCCAAAATCTACAGGTAGGCACTTTGCAAAAAACACCTTGGTTTTCTGTGAAAAAATGGGATGTGTCCACGTTGTGTTTTGGGGCATTTCCTGTCGCGGGCGCTAGGCCTACCACACACAAGTGAGGTATCATTTTTATCGCGAGACTTGGGGAGAAGGCTGGGTGGAAGTAAATTTGTGGCTCCTCTCAGATTCCAGAACTTTCTGTCACCGAAATGTGAGGAAAATGTGGTTTTTTAGCCAAATTTTGAGGTTTGCAAAGGATTCTGGGTAACAGAACCTGGTCAGAGCCCTACAAGTCACCCCATGTTGGATTTCCCTAGGTCTCTAGTTTTAAAAAATGCAAAGGTTTGGCATGTTTCCCTATGTGCCAGCTGAGCTAGGGGCCAAAATCTACAGGTTGGCACTTTGCAAAAAACACCTCTGTTTTCTGTCAAAAAATTGGGATGTGTCCACGTTGTGTTTTGGGTCATTTCCTTTCGTGGGCGCTAGGCCTACCCACACAAGTGAGGTACCATTTTTACCGGGAGACTTGGGGGAACGCTGAGTGGTAGGAAATTTGTGGCTCCTCTCAGATTCCAGAACTTTCTGTCACCGAAATGTGAGGAAAATGTGATTTTTTAGCCAAATTGTGAGGTTTGCAAAGGATTCTGGGTAACAGAACCTGGTCAGAGCCCCACAAGTCCCCCCATCTTGGATTCCCCTAGGTCTTTAGTTTTCAAAAATGCACAGGTTTGGTAGGTTTCCCTAGGTGCCGGCTGAGCTAGAGGCCAAAATCTACAGGTAGGCACTTTGAAAAAAACACCTTGGTTTTCTGTGAAAAAATGGGTTGTGTCCACGTTGTGTTTTGGGGCATTTCCTGTCGCGGGCGCTAGGCCTACCACACACAAGTGAGGTATCATTTTTATCGCGAGACTTGGGGGGAACGCTGGGTGGAAGTAAATTTGTGGCTCCTCTCAGATTCCAGAACTTTCTGTCACCGAAATGTGAGGAAAATTTGTTTTTTTAGCCAAATTGTGAGGTTTGCAAAGGATTCTGGGTAACCGAACCTGGTCAGAGCCCTACAAGTCACCCCATCTTGGATTCCCCTAGGTCTCTAGTTTAAAAAAATGCACCGGTTTGGTATGTTTCCCTATGTGCCGGGTGAGCTAGGGGCCAAAATCTACAGGTTGGCACTTTGCAAAAAACACCTCTGTTTTCTGTAAAAAAAAAATGTGATGTGTCCACGTTGTGTTTTGTGCCATTTCCTTTCGTGGGCGCTAGGCCTACCCACACAAGTGAGGTACCATTTTTATCGGGAGACTTGGAGGAACGCTGCGTGGAAGGAAATTTGTGGCTCCTCTCAGATTCCAGAAATTTCTGTCACCAAAATGTGAGGAAAATGTGGTTTTTTAGCCAAATTTTGAGGTTTGCAAAGGATTCTGGGTAACAGAACCTGGTCAGAGCCCCACAAGTCACCCCATCTTGGATTCCCCTAGGTCACTAGTTTTAAAAAATGTGCTGGTTTGGTAGGTTTCCCTAGGTGCCGGCTGAGCTAGGGGCCAAAATCTACAGGTAGGCACTTTGCAAAAAAACACCTCTGGTTTCTGTAAGCAAAATGGGATGTGTCCACGTTGTGTTTTGGGCCATTTCTTGTCGTGGGCGCTAGGCCTACCCACACAAGTGCGGTACCATTTTTATCGGGAGACTTGGGGGAACGCTGGGTGGAAGGAAATTTGTGGCTCCTCTCAGAATCCAGAACTTTCTGTCACCGAAATGTGAGGAAAATGTGTTTTTTTAGCCATATTTTGAGGTTTGCAAAGGATTCTGGGTAACAGAACCTGGTCAGAGCCCCACAAGTCACCCCATCTTGGATTCCCCTAGGTCACTAGTTTTAAAAAATGTGCTGGTTTGGTAGGTTTCCCTAGGTGCCGGCTGAGCTAGGGGCCAAAATCTACAGGTAGGCACTTTGCAAAAAACACCTCTGTTTTCTGTAAAAAAAATGGGATGTGTCCACGTTGTGTTTTGGGCCATTTCCTTTAGTGGGCGCTAGGCCTACCCACAAAAGTGAGGTACCAAAATTTATCGGGAGACTTGGGGGAACGCTGGGTGGAAGGAAATTTGTGGCTCCTCTCAGATTCCAGAACTTTCTGTCACCGAAATGTGAGGAAAATGTGTTTTTATAAGCCAGATTTTGAGGTTTGCAAAGGATTCTGGGTAACAGAACCTGGTCAGAGCCCCACAAGTCACCCCATCTTGGATTCCCCTAGGTCTCTAGTTTTAAAAAATGCACAGGTTTGGTATGTTTCCCTATGTGCCGGATGGGCTAGGGGCCAAAATCTACAGGTAGGCACTTTGCAAAAAACACCTCTGTTTTCTGTAAAAAAAAATGAGATGTGTCCACGTTGTGTTTTGGGCCATTTCCTTTCGTGGGCGCTAGGCCTACCCACACAAGTGAGGTACCATTTTTATCGGGAGACTTGGAGGAACGCTGGGTGGAAGGAAATTTGCGGCTCCTCTCAGATTCCAGAAATTTCTGTCACCAAAATGTGAGGAAAATGTGGTTTTTTAGCCAAATTTTGAGGTTTGCAAAGGATTCTGGGTAACAGAACCTGGTCAGAGCCCCACAAGTCACCCCATCTTGGATTCCCCTAGGTCACTAGTTTTCAAAAATGTGCTGGTTTGGTAGGTTTCCCTAGGTGCCGGCTGAGCTAGGGGCCAAAATCTACAGGTAGGCACTTTGCAAAAAAACACCTCTGGTTTCTGTAAGCAAAATGGGATGTGTCCACGTTGTGTTTTGGGCCATTTCCTGTCGTGGGCGCTAGGCCTACCCACACAAGTGCGGTACCATTTTTATCGGGAGACTTGGGGGAACGCTGGGTGGAAGGAAATTTGTGGCTCCTCTCAGAATCCAGACCTTTCTGTCACCGAAATGTGAGGAAAATGTGTTTTTTTAGCCATATTTTGAGGTTTACAAAGGATTCTGGGTAACAGAACCTGGTCAGAGCCCCACAAGTCACCCCATCTTGGATTCCCCTAGGTCACTAGTTTTAAAAAATGTGCTGGTTTGGTAGGTTTCCCTAGGTGCCGGCTGAGCTAGGGGCCAAAATCTACAGGTAGGCACTTTGCAAAAAACACCTCTGTTTTCTGTAAAAAAAAATGGGATGTGTCCACGTTGTGTTTTGGGCCATTTCCTTTAGTGGGCGCTAGGCCTACCCACAAAAGTGAGGTACCAAAATTTATCGGGAGACTTGGGGGAACGCTGGGTGGAAGGAAATTTGTGGCTCCTCTCAGATTCCAGAACTTTCTGTCACCGAAATGTGAGGAAAATGTTTTTTTTTAAGCCAGATTTTGAGGTTTGCAAAGGATTCTGGGTAACAGAACCTGGTCAGAGCCCCACAAGTCACCCCATCTTGGATTCCCCTAGGTCACTAGTTTTAAAAAATGTGCTGGTTTGGTAGGTTTCCCTAGGTGCCGGCTGAGCTAGGGGCCAAAATCTACAGGTAGGCACTTTGCAAAAAACACCTTTGTTTTCTGTAAAAAAAATGGGATGTGTCCACGTTGTGTTTTGGGCCATTTCCTTTAGTGGGCGCTAGGCCTGCCCACAAAAGTGAGGTACCAAAATTTATCGGGAGACTTGGGAAAACGCTGGGTGGAAGGAAATTTGTGGCTCCTCTCAGATTCCAGAACTTTCTGTCCCCGAAATGAGAGGAGAAAGTGTTTTTTGGCCAAATTGTGAGGTTTGCAAAGGATTCTGGGTAACAGAACCTGGTCAGAGCCCCACAAGTCACCCCATCTTGGATTCCCCTAGGTCTTTAGTTTTCAAAAATGCACAGGTTTGGTAGGTTTCCCTAGGTGCCGGCTGAGCTAGAGGCCAAAATCTACAGGTAGGCACTTTGAAAAAAACACCTTGGTTTTCTGTGAAAAAATGGGTTGTGTCCACGTTGTGTTTTGGGGCATTTCCTGTCGCGGGCGCTAGGCCTACCACACACAAGTGAGGTATCATTTTTATCGCGAGACTTGGGGGGAACGCTGGGTGGAAGTAAATTTGTGGCTCCTCTCAGATTCCAGAACTTTCTGTCACCGAAATGTGAGGAAAATTTGTTTTTTTAGCCAAATTGTGAGGTTTGCAAAGGATTCTGGGTAACCGAACCTGGTCAGAGCCCTACAAGTCACCCCATCTTGGATTCCCCTAGGTCTCTAGTTTAAAAAAATGCACCGGTTTGGTATGTTTCCCTATGTGCCGGGTGAGCTAGGGGCCAAAATCTACAGGTTGGCACTTTGCAAAAAACACCTCTGTTTTCTGTAAAAAAAAAATGTGATGTGTCCACGTTGTGTTTTGTGCCATTTCCTTTCGTGGGCGCTAGGCCTACCCACACAAGTGAGGTACCATTTTTATCGGGAGACTTGGAGGAACGCTGGGTGGAAGGAAATTTGTGGCTCCTCTCAGATTCCAGAAATTTCTGTCACCAAAATGTGAGGAAAATGTGTTTTTTTAGCCAAATTTTGAGGTTTGCAAAGGATTCTGGGTAACAGAACCTGGTCACAGCCCCACAAGTCACCCCATCTTGGATTCCCCTAGGTCACTAGTTTTCAAAAATGTGCTGGTTTGGTAGGTTTCCCTAGGTGCCGGCTGAGCTAGGGGCCAAAATCTACAGGTAGGCACTTTGCAAAAAAACACCTCTGGTTTCTGTAAGCAAAATGGGATGTGTCCACGTTGTGTTTTGGGCCATTTCTTGTCGTGGGCGCTAGGCCTACCCACACAAGTGCGGTACCATTTTTATCGGGAGACTTGGGGGAACGCTGGGTGGAAGGAAATTTGTGGCTCCTCTCAGAATCCAGAACTTTCTGTCACCGAAATGTGAGGAAAATGTGTTTTTTTAGCCATATTTTGAGGTTTGCAAAGGATTCTGGGTAACAGAACCTGGTCAGAGCCCCACAAGTCACCCCATCTTGGATTCCCCTAGGTCACTAGTTTTAAAAAATGTGCTGGTTTGGTAGGTTTCCCTAGGTGCCGGCTGAGCTAGGGGCCAAAATCTACAGGTAGGCACTTTGCAAAAAACACCTCTGTTTTCTGTAAAAAAAAATGGGATGTGTCCACGTTGTGTTTTGGGCCATTTCCTTTAGTGGGCGCTAGGCCTACCCACAATAGTGAGGTACCAAAATTTATCGGGAGACTTGGGGGAACGCTGGGTGGAAGGAAATTTGTGGCTCCTCTCAGATTCCAGAACTTTCTGTCACCGAAATGTGAGGAAAATGTGTTTTTTTTAAGCCAGATTTTGAGGTTTGCAAAGGATTCTGGGTAACAGAACCTGGTCAGAGCCCCACAAGTCACCCCATCTTGGATTCCCGTAGGTCTCTAGTTTTCAAAAATGCACAGGTTTGGTATGTTTCCCTATGTGCCGGATGGGATAGGGGCCAAAATCTACAGGTAGGCACTTTGCAAAAAACACCTCTGTTTTCTGTAAAAAAACAATGGGATGTGTCCACGTTGTGTTTTGGGCCATTTCCTTTCATGGGCGCTAGGCCTACCCACACAAGTGAGGTACCATTTTTATCGGGAGACTTGGAGGAACGCTGGGTGGAAGGAAATTTGCGGCTCCTCTCAGATTCCAGAAATTTCTGTCACCAAAATGTGAGGAAAATGTGTTTTTTTAGCCAAATTTTGAGGTTTGCAAAGGATTCTGGGTAACAGAACCTGGTCAGAGCCCCACAAGTCACCCCATCTTGGATTCCCCTAGGTGTCTAGTTTTCAGAAATGTGCTGGTTTGCTAGGTTTCCCTAGGTGCCGGCTGAGCTAGAGGCCAAAATCTACAGGTAGGCACTTTGCAAAAAACACCTCTGGTTTCTGTAAGCAAAATGGGATGTGTCCACGTTGTGTTTTGTGCCATTTCCTTTAGTGGGCACTAGGCCTACCCACACAAGTTAGGTACCATTTTTATCGGGAGACTTGGGGGAACGCTGGGTGGAAGGAAATTTGTGGCTCCTCTCAGATTACAGAACTTTCTGTCACCGAAATGAGAGGACAAAGTGTTTTTTGGCCAAATTATGAGGTTTGCAAAGGATTCTGGGTAACAGAACCTGGTCAGAGCCCCACAAGTCACTCCATCTTGGATTCCCCTAGGTCTATAGTTTTCACAAATCCACAGGTTTGGTAGGTTTCCCTATGTGCCGGCTGAGCTAGGGGCCAAAATCTACAGGTTGGCACTATGGAAAAAACACCTCTGTTTTCTGTAAAAAAAATTGGGATGTGTCCACGTTGTGTTTTGGGGCATTTCCTTTCGTGGACGCTAGGCCTACCCACACAAGTGCGGTACCATTGTTATCGGGAGACTTGGGGGAACGCTGGGTGGAAGGAAATTTGTGGCTCCTCTCAGAATCCAGAACTTTCTGTCACCGAAATGTGAGGAAAATGTATTTTTTTAGCCAAATTTTGAGGTTTGCAAAGGATTCTGGGTAACAGAACCTGGTCAGAGCCCCACAACTCACCCCATCTTGGATTCCCCTAGGTCACTAGTTTTAAAAAATGTGCTGGTTTGGTAGGTTTCCCTAGGTGCCGGCTGAGCTAGGGGCCAAAATCTACAGGTAGGCACTTTGCAAAAAGCACCTCTGTTTTCTGTAAAAAAAATGGGATGTGTCCACGTTGTGTTTTGGGCCATTTCCTTTAGTGGGCGCTAGGCCTACCCACAAATGTGAGGTACCATTTTTATCGGGAGACTTGGGGGAACGCTGGGTGGAAGGACATTTGTGGCTCCTCTCAGATTCCAGAACTTTCTGTCACCGAAATGAGAGGAAAATGTGTTTTTTTAGCCAAATTTTGAGGTTTGCAAAGGATTCTGGGTAACAGAACCTGGTCAGAGCCCCACAAGTCACTCCATCTTGGATTCCCCTAGGTCTTTAGTTTTCAAAAATGCACAGGTTTGGTAGGTTTCCCTAGGTGCCGGCTGAGCTAGAGGCCAAAATCTACAGGTAGGCACTTTGCAAAAAACACCTCGGTTTTCTGTGAAAAAATGGGATGTGTCCACGTTGTGTTTTGGGGCATTTCCTGTCGCGGGCGCTAGGCCTACCACACACAAGTGAGGTATCATTTTTATCGCGAGACTTGGGGAGAAGGCTGGGTGGAAGTAAATTTGTGGCTCCTCTCAGATTCCAGAACTTTCTGTCACCGAAATGTGAGGAAAATGTGGTTTTTTAGCCAAATTTTGAGGTTTGCAAAGGATTCTGGGTAACAGAACCTGGTCAGAGCCCTACAAGTCACCCCATGTTGGATTTCCCTAGGTCTCTAGTTTTAAAAAATGCACAGGTTTGGCATGTTTCCCTATGTGCCAGCTGAGCTAGGGGCCAAAATCTACAGGTTGGCACTTTGCAAAAAACACCTCTGTTTTCTGTCAAAAAATTGGGATGTGTCCACGTTGTGTTTTGGGTCATTTCCTTTCGTGGGCGCTAGGCCTACCCACACAAGTGAGGTACCATTTTTACCGGGAGACTTGGGGGAACGCTGAGTGGTAGGAAATTTGTGGCTCCTCTCAGATTCCAGAACTTTCTGTCACCGAAATGTGAGGAAAATGTGATTTTTTAGCCAAATTGTGAGGTTTGCAAAGGATTCTGGGTAACAGAACCTGGTCAGAGCCCCACAAGTCCCCCCATCTTGGATTCCCCTAGGTCTTTAGTTTTCAAAAATGCACAGGTTTGGTAGGTTTCCCTAGGTGCCGGCTGAGCTAGAGGCCAAAATCTACAGGTAGGCACTTTGAAAAAAACACCTTGGTTTTCTGTGAAAAAATGGGTTGTGTCCACGTTGTGTTTTGGGGCATTTCCTGTCGCGGGCGCTAGGCCTACCACACACAAGTGAGGTATCATTTTTATCGCGAGACTTGGGGGGGAACGCTGGGTGGAAGTAAATTTGTGGCTCCTCTCAGATTCCAGAACTTTCTGTCACCGAAATGTGAGGAAAATTAGTTTTTTTAGCCAAATTGTGAGGTTTGCAAAGGATTCTGGGTAACCGAACCTGGTCAGAGCCCTACAAGTCACCCCATCTTGGATTCCCCTAGGTCTCTAGTTTAAAAAAATGCACCGGTTTGGTATGTTTCCCTATGTGCCGGGTGAGCTAGGGGCCAAAATCTACAGGTTGGCACTTTGCAAAAAACACCTCTGTTTTCTGTAAAAAAAAAATGTGATGTGTCCACGTTGTGTTTTGTGCCATTTCCTTTCGTGGGCGCTAGGCCTACCCACACAAGTGAGGTACCATTTTTATCGGGAGACTTGGAGGAACGCTGGGTGGAAGGAAATTTGTGGCTCCTCTCAGATTCCAGAAATTTCTGTCACCAAAA
Organism: Pleurodeles waltl; assembly: GCF_031143425.1. Taxonomy (NCBI): domain Eukaryota; kingdom Metazoa; phylum Chordata; class Amphibia; order Caudata; family Salamandridae; genus Pleurodeles; species Pleurodeles waltl. The sequence goes on from NC_090450.1 coordinate 570,640,300, forward strand.
TGTGAGGAAAATGTGTTTTTTTAGCCAAATTTTGAGGTTTGCAAAGGATTCTGGGTAACAGAACCTGGTCAGAGCCCCACAAGTCACCCCATCTTGGATTCCCCTAGGTCACTAATTTTCAAAAATGTGCTGGTTTGGTAGGTTTCCCTAGGTGCCGGCTGAGCTAGGGGCCAAAATCTACAGGTAGGCACTTTGCAAAAAAACACCTCTGGTTTCTGTAAGCAAAATGGGATGTGTCCACGTTGTGTTTTGGGCCATTTCTTGTCGTGGGCGCTAGGCCTACTCACACAAGTGCGGTACCATTTTTATCGGGAGACTTGGGGGAACGCTGGGTGGAAGGAAATTTGTGGCTCCTCTCAGAATCCAGAACTTTCTGTCACCGAAATGTGAGGAAAATGTGTTTTTTTAGCCATATTTTGAGGTTTGCAAAGGATTCTGGGTAACAGAACCTGGTCAGAGCCCCACAAGTCACCCCATCTTGGATTCCCCTAGGTCACTAGTTTTAAAAAATGTGCTGGTTTGGTAGGTTTCCCTAGGTGCCGGCTGAGCTAGGGGCCAAAATCTACAGGTAGGCACTTTGCAAAAAACACCTCTGTTTTCTGTAAAAAAAATGGGATGTGTCCACGTTGTGTTTTGGGCCATTTCCTTTAGTGGGCGCTAGGCCTACCCACAAAAGTGAGGTACCAAAATTTATCGGGAGACTTGGGGGAACGCTGGGTGGAAGGAAATTTGTGGCTCCTCTCAGATTCCAGAACTTTCTGTCACCGAAATGTGAGGAAAATGTGTTTTTATAAGCCAGATTTTGAGGTTTGCAAAGGATTCTGGGTAACAGAACCTGGTCAGAGCCCCACAAGTCACCCCATCTTGGATTCCCCTAGGTCTCTAGTTTTAAAAAATGCACAGGTTTGGTATGTTTCCCTATGTGCCGGATGGGCTAGGGGCCAAAATCTACAGGTAGGCACTTTGCAAAAAACACCTCTGTTTTCTGTAAAAAAAAATGAGATGTGTCCACGTTGTGTTTTGGGCCATTTCCTTTCGTGGGCGCTAGGCCTACCCACACAAGTGAGGTACCATTTTTATCGGGAGACTTGGAGGAACGCTGGGTGGAAGGAAATTTGTGGCTCCTCTCAGATTCCAGAAATTTCTGTCACCAAAATGTGAGGAAAATGTGTTTTTTTAGCCAAATTTTGAGGTTTGCAAAGGATTCTGGGTAACAGAACCTGGTCAGAGCCCCACAAGTCACCCCATCTTGGATTCCCCTAGGTCACTAATTTTCAAAAATGTGCTGGTTTGGTAGGTTTCCCTAGGTGCCGGCTGAGCTAGGGGCCAAAATCTACAGGTAGGCACTTTGCAAAAAAACACCTCTGGTTTCTGTAAGCAAAATGGGATGTGTCCACGTTGTGTTTTGGGCCATTTCTTGTCGTGGGCGCTAGGCCTACCCACACAAGTGCGGTACCATTTTTATCGGGAGACTTGGGGGAACGCTGGGTGGAAGGAAATTTGTGGCTCCTCTCAGAATCCAGAACTTTCTGTCACCGAAATGTGAGGAAAATGTGTTTTTTTAGCCATATTTTGAGGTTTGCAAAGGATTCTGGGTAACAGAACCTGGTCAGAGCCCCACAAGTCACCCCATCTTGGATTCCCCTAGGTCACTAGTTTTAAAAAATGTGCTGGTTTGGTAGGTTTCCCTAGGTGCCGGCTGAGCTAGGGGCCAAAATCTACAGGTAGGCACTTTGCAAAAAACACCTCTGTTTTCTGTAAAAAAAATGGGATGTGTCCACGTTGTGTTTTGGGCCATTTCCTTTAGTGGGCGCTAGGCCTACCCACAAAAGTGAGGTACCAAAATTTATCGGGAGACTTGGGGGAACGCTGGGTGGAAGGAAATTTGTGGCTCCTCTCAGATTCCAGAACTTTCTGTCACCGAAATGTGAGGAAAATGTGTTTTTATAAGCCAGATTTTGAGGTTTGCAAAGGATTCTGGGTAACAGAACCTGGTCAGAGCCCCACAAGTCACCCCATCTTGGATTCCCCTAGGTCTCTAGTTTTAAAAAATGCACAGGTTTGGTATGTTTCCCTATGTGCCGGATGGGCTAGGGGCCAAAATCTACAGGTAGGCACTTTGCAAAAAACACCTCTGTTTTCCGTAAAAAAAAATGAGATGTGTCCACGTTGTGTTTTGGGCCATTTCCTTTCGTGGGCGCTAGGCCTACCCACACAAGTGAGGTACCATTTTTATCGGGAGACTTGGAGGAACGCTGGGTGGAAGGAAATTTGTGGCTCCTCTCAGATTCCAGAAATTTCTGTCACCAAAATGTGAGGAAAATGTGTTTTTTTAGCCAAATTTTGAGGTTTGCAAAGGATTCTGGGTAACAGAACCTGGTCAGAGCCCCACAAGTCACCCCATCTTGGATTCCCCTAGGTCACTAATTTTCAAAAATGTGCTGGTTTGGTAGGTTTCCCTAGGTGCCGGCTGAGCTAGGGGCCAAAATCTACAGGTAGGCACTTTGCAAAAAAACACCTCTGGTTTCTGTAAGCAAAATGGGATGTGTCCACGTTGTGTTTTGGGCCATTTCTTGTCGTGGGCGCTAGGCCTACCCACACAAGTGCGGTACCATTTTTATCGGGAGACTTGGGGGAACGCTGGGTGGAAGGAAATTTGTGGCTCCTCTCAGAATCCAGAACTTTCTGTCACCGAAATGTGAGGAAAATGTGTTTTTTTAGCCATATTTTGAGGTTTGCAAAGGATTCTGGGTAACAGAACCTGGTCAGAGCCCCACAAGTCACCCCATCTTGGATTCCCCTAGGTCACTAGTTTTAAAAAATGTGCTGGTTTGGTAGGTTTCCCTAGGTGCCGGCTGAGCTAGGGGCCAAAATCTACAGGTAGGCACTTTGCAAAAAACACCTCTGTTTTCTGTAAAAAAAATGGGATGTGTCCACGTTGTGTTTTGGGCCATTTCCTTTAGTGGGCGCTAGGCCTACCCACAAAAGTGAGGTACCAAAATTTATCGGGAGACTTGGGGGAACGCTGGGTGGAAGGAAATTTGTGGCTCCTCTCAGATTCCAGAACTTTCTGTCACCGAAATGTGAGGAAAATGTGTTTTTATAAGCCAGATTTTGAGGTTTGCAAAGGATTCTGGGTAACAGAACCTGGTCAGAGCCCCACAAGTCACCCCATCTTGGATTCCCCTAGGTCTCTAGTTTTAAAAAATGCACAGGTTTGGTATGTTTCCCTATGTGCCGGATGGGCTAGGGGCCAAAATCTACAGGTAGGCACTTTGCAAAAAACACCTCTGTTTTCTGTAAAAAAAAATGAGATGTGTCCACGTTGTGTTTTGGGCCATTTCCTTTCGTGGGCGCTAGGCCTACCCACACAAGTGAGGTACCATTTTTATCGGGAGACTTGGAGGAACGCTGGGTGGAAGGAAATTTGCGGCTCCTCTCAGATTCCAGAAATTTCTGTCACCAAAATGTGAGGAAAATGTGTTTTTTTAGCCAAATTTTGAGGTTTGCAAAGGATTCTGGGTAACAGAACCTGGTCAGAGCCCCACAAGTCACCCCATCTTGGATTCCCCTAGGTCACTAGTTTTCAAAAATGTGCTGGTTTGGTAGGTTTCCCTAGGTGCCGGCTGAGCTAGGGGCCAAAATCTACAGGTAGGCACTTTGCAAAAAACACCTCTGTTTTCTGTAAAAAAAATGGGATGTGTCCACGTTGTGTTTTGGGCCATTTCCTTTAGTGGGCGCTAGGCCTACCCACAAAAGTGAGGTACCAAAATTTATCGGGAGACTTGGGGGAACGCTGGGTGGAAGGAAATTTGTGGCTCCTCTCAGATTCCAGAACTTTCTGTCACCGAAATGTGAGGAAAATGTTTTTTTTTAAGCCAGATTTTGAGGTTTGCAAAGGATTCTGGGTAACAGAACCTGGTCAGAGCCCCACAAGTCACCCCATCTTGGATTCCCCTAGGTCACTAGTTTTAAAAAATGTGCTGGTTTGGTAGGTTTCCCTAGGTGCCGGCTGAGCTAGGGGCCAAAATCTACAGGTAGGCACTTTGCAAAAAACACCTTTGTTTTCTGTAAAAAAAATGGGATGTGTCCACGTTGTGTTTTGGGCCATTTCCTTTAGTGGGCGCTAGGCCTACCCACAAAAGTGAGGTACCAAAATTTATCGGGAGACTTGGGGGAACGCTGGGTGGAAGGAAATTTGTGGCTCCTCTCAGATTCCAGAACTTTCTGTCACCGAAATGTGAGGAAAATGTTTTTTTTTAAGCCAGATTTTGAGGTTTGCAAAGGATTCTGGGTAACAGAACCTGGTCAGAGCCCCACAAGTCACCCCATCTTGGATTCCCCTAGGTCACTAGTTTTAATAAATGTGCTGGTTTGGTAGGTTTCCCTAGGTGCCGGCTGAGCTAGGGGCCAAAATCTACAGGTAGGCACTTTGCAAAAAACACCTTTGTTTTCTGTAAAAAAAATGGGATGTGTCCACGTTGAGTTTTGGGCCATTTCCTTTAGTGGGCGCTAGGCCTGCCCACAAAAGTGAGGTACCAAAATTTATCGGGAGACTTGGGAAAACGCTGGGTGGAAGGAAATTTGTGGCTCCTCTCAGATTCCAGAACTTTCTGTCCCCGAAATGAGAGGAGAAAGTGTTTTTTGGCCAAATTGTGAGGTTTGCAAAGGATTCTGGGTAACAGAACCTGGTCAGAGCCCCACAAGTCACCCCATCTTGGATTCCCCTAGGTCTTTAGTTTTCAAAAATGCACAGGTTTGGTAGGTTTCCCTAGGTGCCGGCTGAGCTAGAGGCCAAAATCTACAGGTAGGCACTTTGAAAAAAACACCTTGGTTTTCTGTGAAAAAATGGGTTGTGTCCACGTTGTGTTTTGGGGCATTTCCTGTCGCGGGCGCTAGGCCTACCACACACAAGTGAGGTATCATTTTTATCGCGAGACTTGGGGGGAACGCTGGGTGGAAGTAAATTTGTGGCTCCTCTCAGATTCCAGAACTTTCTGTCACCGAAATGTGAGGAAAATTTGTTTTTTTAGCCAAATTGTGAGGTTTGCAAAGGATTCTGGGTAACCGAACCTGGTCAGAGCCCTACAAGTCACCCCATCTTGGATTCCCCTAGGTCTCTAGTTTAAAAAAATGCACCGGTTTGGTATGTTTCCCTATGTGCCGGGTGAGCTAGGGGCCAAAATCTACAGGTTGGCACTTTGCAAAAAACACCTCTGTTTTCTGTAAAAAAAAAATGTGATGTGTCCACGTTGTGTTTTGTGCCATTTCCTTTCGTGGGCGCTAGGCCTACCCACACAAGTGAGGTACCATTTTTATCGGGAGACTTGGAGGAACGCTGCGTGGAAGGAAATTTGTGGCTCCTCTCAGATTCCAGAAATTTCTGTCACCAAAATGTGAGGAAAATGTGTTTTTTTAGCCAAATTTTGAGGTTTGCAAAGGATTCTGGGTAACAGAACCTGGTCAGAGCCCCACAAGTCACCCCATCTTGGATTCCCCTAGGTCACTAGTTTTCAAAAATGTGCTGGTTTGGTAGGTTTCCCTAGGTGCCGGCTGAGCTAGGGGCCAAAATCTACAGGTAGGCACTTTGCAAAAAAACACCTCTGGTTTCTGTAAGCAAAATGGGATGTGTCCACGTTGTGTTTTGGGCCATTTCTTGTCGTGGGCGCTAGGCCTACCCACACAAGTGCGGTACCATTTTTATCGGGAGACTTGGGGGAACGCTGGGTGGAAGGAAATTTGTGGCTCCTCTCAGAATCCAGAACTTTCTGTCACCGAAATGTGAGGAAAATGTGTTTTTTTAGCCATATTTTGAGGTTTGCAAAGGATTCTGGGTAACAGAACCTGGTCAGAGCCCCACAAGTCACCCCATCTTGGATTCCCCTAGGTCACTAGTTTTAAAAAATGTGCTGGTTTGGTAGGTTTCCCTAGGTGCCGGCTGAGCTAGGGGCCAAAATCTACAGGTAGGCACTTTGCAAAAAACACCTCTGTTTTCTGTAAAAAAAATGGGATGTGTCCACGTTGTGTTTTGGGCCATTTCCTTTAGTGGGCGCTAGGCCTACCCACAAAAGTGAGGTACCAAAATTTATCGGGAGACTTGGGGGAACGCTGGGTGGAAGGAAATTTGTGGCTCCTCTCAGATTCCAGAACTTTCTGTCACCGAAATGTGAGGAAAATGTGTTTTTTTAAGCCAGATTTTGAGGTTTGCAAAGGATTCTGGGTAACAGAACCTGGTCAGAGCCCCACAAGTCACCCCATCTTGGATTCCCCTAGGTCTCTAGTTTTAAAAAATGCACAGGTTTGGTATGTTTCCCTATGTGCCGGATGGGCTAGGGGCCAAAATCTACAGGTAGGCACTTTGCAAAAAACACCTCTGTTTTCTGTAAAAAAAAATGAGATGTGTCCACGTTGTGTTTTGGGCCATTTCCTTTCGTGGGCGCTAGGCCTACCCACACAAGTGAGGTACCATTTTTATCGGGAGACTTGGAGGAACGCTGGGTGGAAGGAAATTTGCGGCTCCTCTCAGATTCCAGAAATTTCTGTCACCAAAATGTGAGGAAAATGTGGTTTTTTAGCCAAATTTTGAGGTTTGCAAAGGATTCTGGGTAACAGAACCTGGTCAGAGCCCCACAAGTCACCCCATCTTGGATTCCCCTAGGTCACTAGTTTTCAAAAATGTGCTGGTTTGGTAGGTTTCCCTAGGTGCCGGCTGAGCTAGGGGCCAAAATCTACAGGTAGGCACTTTGCAAAAAAACACCTCTGGTTTCTGTAAGCAAAATGGGATGTGTCCACGTTGTGTTTTGGGCCATTTCCTGTCGTGGGCGCTAGGCCTACCCACACAAGTGCGGTACCATTTTTATCGGGAGACTTGGGGGAACGCTGGGTGGAAGGAAATTTGTGGCTCCTCTCAGAATCCAGACCTTTCTGTCACCGAAATGTGAGGAAAATGTGTTTTTTTAGCCATATTTTGAGGTTTACAAAGGATTCTGGGTAACAGAACCTGGTCAGAGCCCCACAAGTCACCCCATCTTGGATTCCCCTAGGTCACTAGTTTTAAAAAATGTGCTGGTTTGGTAGGTTTCCCTAGGTGCCGGCTGAGCTAGGGGCCAAAATCTACAGGTAGGCACTTTGCAAAAAACACCTCTGTTTTCTGTAAAAAAAATGGGATGTGTCCACGTTGTGTTTTGGGCCATTTCCTTTAGTGGGCGCTAGGCCTACCCACAAAAGTGAGGTACCAAAATTTATCGGGAGACTTGGGGGAACGCTGGGTGGAAGGAAATTTGTGGCTCCTCTCAGATTCCAGAACTTTCTGTCACCGAAATGTGAGGAAAATGTTTTTTTTTAAGCCAGATTTTGAGGTTTGCAAAGGATTCTGGGTAACAGAACCTGGTCAGAGCCCCACAAGTCACCCCATCTTGGATTCCCCTAGGTCACTAGTTTTAAAAAATGTGCTGGTTTGGTAGGTTTCCCTAGGTGCCGGCTGAGCTAGGGGCCAAAATCTACAGGTAGGCACTTTGCAAAAAACACCTTTGTTTTCTGTAAAAAAAATGGGATGTGTCCACGTTGTGTTTTGGGCCATTTCCTTTAGTGGGCGCTAGGCCTGCCCACAAAAGTGAGGTACCAAAATTTATCGGGAGACTTGGGAAAACGCTGGGTGGAAGGAAATTTGTGGCTCCTCTCAGATTCCAGAACTTTCTGTCCCCGAAATGAGAGGAGAAAGTGTTTTTTGGCCAAATTGTGAGGCTTGCAAAGGATTCTGGGTAACAGAACCTGGTCAGAGCCCCACAAGTCACCCCATCTTGGATTCCCCTAGGTCTTTAGTTTTCAAAAATGCACAGGTTTGGTAGGTTTCCCTAGGTGCCGGCTGAGCTAGAGGCCAAAATCTACAGGTAGGCACTTTGAAAAAAACACCTTGGTTTTCTGTGAAAAAATGGGTTGTGTCCACGTTGTGTTTTGGGGCATTTCCTGTCGCGGGCGCTAGGCCTACCACACACAAGTGAGGTATCATTTTTATCGCGAGACTTGGGGGGAACGCTGGGTGGAAGTAAAATTGTGGCTCCTCTCAGATTCCAGAACTTTCTGTCACCGAAATGTGAGGAAAATTTGTTTTTTTAGCCAAATTGTGAGGTTTGCAAAGGATTCTGGGTAACCGAACCTGGTCAGAGCCCTACAAGTCACCCCATCTTGGATTCCCCTAGGTCTCTAGTTTAAAAAAATGCACCGGTTTGGTATGTTTCCCTATGTGCCGGGTGAGCTAGGGGCCAAAATCTACAGGTTGGCACTTTGCAAAAAACACCTCTGTTTTCTGTAAAAAAAAAAATGTCATGTGTCCACGTTGTGTTTTGTGCCATTTCCTTTCGTGGGCGCTAGGCCTACCCACACAAGTGAGGTACCATTTTTATCGGGAGACTTGGAGGAACGCTGCGTGGAAGGAAATTTGTGGCTCCTCTCAGATTCCAGAAATTTCTGTCACCAAAATGTGAGGAAAATGTGTTTTTTTAGCCAAATTTTGAGGTTTGCAAAGGATTCTGGGTAACAGAACCTGGTCAGAGCCCCACAAGTCACCCCATCTTGGATTCCCCTAGGTCACTAGTTTTCAAAAATGTGCTGGTTTGGTAGGTTTCCCTAGGTGCCGGCTGAGCTAGGGGCCAAAATCTACAGGTAGGCACTTTGCAAAAAAACACCTCTGGTTTCTGTAAGCAAAATGGGATGTGTCCACGTTGTGTTTTGGGCCATTTCTTGTCGTGGGCGCTAGGCCTACCCACACAAGTGCGGTACCATTTTTATCGGGAGACTTGGGGGAACGCTGGGTGGAAGGAAATTTGTGGCTCCTCTCAGAATCCAGAACTTTCTGTCACCGAAATGTGAGGAAAATTTGTTTTTTTAGCCATATTTTGAGGTTTGCAAAGGATTCTGGGTAACAGAACCTGGTCAGAGCCCCACAAGTCACCCCATCTTAGATTCCCCTAGGTCACTAGTTTTAAAAAATGTGCTGGTTTGGTAGGTTTCCCTAGGTGCCGGCTGAGCTAGGGGCCAAAATCTACAGGTAGGCACTTTGCAAAAAACACCTCTGTTTTCTGTAAAAAAAAATGGGATGTGTCCACGTTGTGTTTTGGGCCATTTCCTTTAGTGGGCGCTAGGCCTACCCACAAAAGTGAGGTACCAAAATTTATCGGGAGACTTGGGGGAACGCTGGGTGGAAGGAAATTTGTGGCTCCTCTCAGATTCCAGAACTTTCTGTCACCGAAATGTGAGGAAAATGTGTTTTTTTAAGCCAGATTTTGAGGTTTGCAAAGGATTCTGGGTAACAGAACCTGGTCAGAGCCCCACAAGTCACCCCATCTTGGATTCCCCTAGGTCACTAGTTTTAAAAAATGTGCTGGTTTGGTAGGTTTCCCTAGGTGCCGGCTGAGCTAGGGGCCAAAATCTACAGGTAGGCACTTTGCAAAAAACACCTTTGTTTTCTGTAAAAAAAATGGGATGTGTCCACGTTGTGTTTTGGGCCATTTCCTTTAGTGGGCGCTAGGCCTGCCCACAAAAGTGAGGTACCAAAATTTATCGGGAGACTTGGGAAAACGCTGGGTGGAAGGAAATTTGTGGCTCCTCTCAGATTCCAGAACTTTCTGTCCCCGAAATGAGAGGAGAAAGTGTTTTTTGGCCAAATTGTGAGGCTTGCAAAGGATTCTGGGTAACAGAACCTGGTCAGAGCCCCACAAGTCACCCCATCTTGGATTCCCCTAGGTCTTTAGTTTTCAAAAATGCACAGGTTTGGTAGGTTTCCCTAGGTGCCGGCTGAGCTAGAGGCCAAAATCTACAGGTAGGCACTTTGAAAAAAACACCTTGGTTTTCTGTGAAAAAATGGGTTGTGTCCACGTTGTGTTTTGGGGCATTTCCTGTCGCGGGCGCTAGGCCTACCACACACAAGTGAGGTATCATTTTTATCGCGAGACTTGGGGGGAACGCTGGGTGGAAGTAAATTTGTGGCTCCTCTCAGATTCCAGAACTTTCTGTCACCGAAATGTGAGGAAAATTTGTTTTTTTAGCCAAATTGTGAGGTTTGCAAAGGATTCTGGGTAACCGAACCTGGTCAGAGCCCTACAAGTCACCCCATCTTGGATTCCCCTAGGTCTCTAGTTTAAAAAAATGCACCGGTTTGGTATGTTTCCCTATGTGCCGGGTGAGCTAGGGGCCAAAATCTACAGGTTGGCACTTTGCAAAAAACACCTCTGTTTTCTGTAAAAAAAAAATGTCATGTGTCCACGTTGTGTTTTGTGCCATTTCCTTTCGTGGGCGCTAGGCCTACCCACACAAGTGAGGTACCATTTTTATCGGGAGACTTGGAGGAACGCTGCGTGGAAGGAAATTTGTGGCTCCTCTCAGATTCCAGAAATTTCTGTCACCAAAATGTGAGGAAAATGTGTTTTTTTAGCCAAATTTTGAGGTTTGCAAAGGATTCTGGGTAACAGAACCTGGTCAGAGCCCCACAAGTCACCCCATCTTGGATTCCCCTAGGTCACTAGTTTTCAAAAATGTGCTGGTTTGGTAGGTTTCCCTAGGTGCCGGCTGAGCTAGGGGCCAAAATCTACAGGTAGGCACTTTGCAAAAAAACACCTCTGGTTTCTGTAAGCAAAATGGGATGTGTCCACGTTGTGTTTTGGGCCATTTCTTGTCGTGGGCGCTAGGCCTACCCACACAAGTGCGGTACCATTTTTATCGGGAGACTTGGGGGAACGCTGGGTGGAAGGAAATTTGTGGCTCCTCTCAGAATCCAGAACTTTCTGTCACCGAAATGTGAGGAAAATGTGTTTTTTTAGCCATATTTTGAGGTTTGCAAAGGATTCTGGGTAACAGAACCTGGTCAGAGCCCCACAAGTCACCCCATCTTGGATTCCCCTAGGTCACTAGTTTTAAAAAATGTGCTGGTTTGGTAGGTTTCCCTAGGTGCCGGCTGAGCTAGGGGCCAAAATCTACAGGTAGGCACTTTGCAAAAAACACCTCTGTTTTCTGTAAAAAAAAATGGGATGTGTCCACGTTGTGTTTTGGGCCATTTCCTTTAGTGGGCGCTAGGCCTACCCACAAAAGTGAGGTACCAAAATTTATCGGGAGACTTGGGGGAACGCTGGGTGGAAGGAAATTTGTGGCTCCTCTCAGATTCCAGAACTTTCTGTCACCGAAATGTGAGGAAAATGTGTTTTTTTAAGCCAGATTTTGAGGTTTGCAAAGGATTCTGGGTAACAGAACCTGGTCAGAGCCCCACAAGTCACCCCATCTTGGATTCCCGTAGGTCTCTAGTTTTCAAAAATGCACAGGTTTGGTATGTTTCCCTATGTGCCGGATGGGATAGGGGCCAAAATCTACAGGTAGGCACTTTGCAAAAAACACCTCTGTTTTCTGTAAAAAAACAATGGGATGTGTCCACGTTGTGTTTTGGGCCATTTCCTTTCATGGGCGCTAGGCCTACCCACACAAGTGAGGTACCATTTTTATCGGGAGACTTGGAGGAACGCTGGGTGGAAGGAAATTTGCGGCTCCTCTCATATTCCAGAAATTTCTGTCACCAAAATGTGAGGAAAATGTGTTTTTTTAGCCAAATTTTGAGGTTTGCAAAGGATTCTGGGTAACAGAACCTGGTCAGAGCCCCACAAGTCACCCCATCTTGGATTCCCCTAGGTGTCTAGTTTTCAGAAATGTGCTGGTTTGCTAGGTTTCCCTAGGTGCCGGCTGAGCTAGAGGCCAAAATCTACAGGTAGGCACTTTGCAAAAAACACCTCTGGTTTCTGTAAGCAAAATGGGATGTGTCCACGTTGTGTTTTGTGCCATTTCCTTTAGTGGGCACTAGGCCTACCCACACAAGTTAGGTACCATTTTTATCGGGAGACTTGGGGGAACGCTGGGTGGAAGGAAATTTGTGGCTCCTCTCAGATTACAGAACTTTCTGTCACCGAAATGAGAGGACAAAGTGTTTTTTGGCCAAATTATGAGGTTTGCAAAGGATTCTGGGTAACAGAACCTGGTCAGAGCCCCACAAGTCACTCCATCTTGGATTCCCCTAGGTCTATAGTTTTCACAAATCCACAGGTTTGGTAGGTTTCCCTATGTGCCGGCTGAGCTAGGGGCCAAAATCTACAGGTTGGCACTATGGAAAAAACACCTCTGTTTCTGTAAAAAAAATTGGGATGTGTCCACGTTGTGTTTTGGGGCATTTCCTTTCGTGGACGCTAGGCCTACCCACACAAGTGCGGTACCATTGTTATCGGGAGACTTGGGGGAACGCTGGGTGGAAGGAAATTTGTGGCTCCTCTCCGAATCCAGAACTTTCTGTCACCGAAATGTGAGGAAAATGTATTTTTTTAGCCAAATTTTGAGGTTTGCAAAGGATTCTGGGTAACAGAACCTGGTCAGAGCCCCACAACTCACCCCAACTTGGATTCCCCTAGGTCACTAGTTTTAAAAAATGTGCTGGTTTGGTAGGTTTCCCTAGGTGCCGGCTGAGCTAGGGGCCAAAATCTACAGGTAGGCACTTTGCAAAAAGCACCTCTGTTTTCTGTAAAAAAAATGGGATGTGTCCACGTTGTGTTTTGGGCCATTTCCTTTAGTGGGCGCTAGGCCTACCCACAAATGTGAGGTACCATTTTTATCGGGAGACTTGGGGGAACGCTGGGTGGAAGGACATTTGTGGCTCCTCTCAGATTCCAGAACTTTCTGTCACCGAAATGAGAGGAAAATGTGTTTTTTTAGCCAAATTTTGAGGTTTGCAAAGGATTCTGGGTAACAGAACCTGGTCAGAGCCCCACAAGTCACCCCATCTTGGATTCCCCTAGGTCTTTAGTTTTCAAAAATGCACAGGTTTGGTAGGTTTCCCTAGGTGCCGGCTGAGCTAGAGGCCAAAATCTACAGGTAGGCACTTTGCAAAAAACACCTCGGTTTTCTGTGAAAAAATGGGATGTGTCCACGTTGTGTTTTGGGGCATTTCCTGTCGCGGGCGCTAGGCCTACCACACACAAGTGAGGTATCATTTTTATCGCGAGACTTGGGGAGAAGGCTGGGTGGAAGTAAATTTGTGGCTCCTCTCAGATTCCAGAACTTTCTGTCACCGAAATGTGAGGAAAATGTGGTTTTTTAGCCAAATTTTGAGGTTTGCAAAGGATTCTGGGTAACAGAACCTGGTCAGAGCCCTACAAGTCACCCCATGTTGGATTTCCCTAGGTCTCTAGTTTTAAAAAATGCACAGGTTTGGCATGTTTCCCTATGTGCCAGCTGAGCTAGGGGCCAAAATCTACAGGTTGGCACTTTGCAAAAAACACCTCTGTTTTCTGTCAAAAAATTGGGATGTGTCCACGTTGTGTTTTGGGTCATTTCCTTTCGTGGGCGCTAGGCCTACCCACACAAGTGAGGTACCATTTTTACCGGGAGACTTGGGGGAACGCTGAGTGGTAGGAAATTTGTGGCTCCTCTCAGATTCCAGAACTTTCTGTCACCGAAATGTGAGGAAAATGTGATTTTTTAGCCAAATTGTGAGGTTTGCAAAGGATTCTGGGTAACAGAACCTGGTCAGAGCCCCACAAGTCCCCCCATCTTGGATTCCCCTAGGTCTTTAGTTTTCAAAAATGCACAGGTTTGGTAGGTTTCCCTAGGTGCCGGCTGAGCTAGAGGCCAAAATCTACAGGTAGGCACTTTGAAAAAAACACCTTGGTTTTCTGTGAAAAAATGGGTTGTGTCCACGTTGTGTTTTGGGGCATTTCCTGTCGCGGGCGCTAGGCCTACCACACACAAGTGAGGTATCATTTTTATCGCGAGACTTGGGGGGAACGCTGGGTGGAAGTAAATTTGTGGCTCCTCTCAGATTCCAGAACTTTCTGTCACCGAAATGTGAGGAAAAATTGTTTTTTTAGCCAAATTGTGAGGTTTGCAAAGGATTCTGGGTAACCGAACCTGGTCAGAGCCCTACAAGTCACCCCATGTTGGATTTCCCTAGGTCTCTAGTTTTAAAAAATGCACAGGTTTGGCATGTTTCCCTATGTGCCAGCTGAGCTAGGGGCCAAAATCTACAGGTTGGCACTTTGCAAAAAACACCTCTGTTTTCTGTCAAAAAATTGGGATGTGTCCACGTTGTGTTTTGGGTCATTTCCTTTCGTGGGCGCTAGGCCTACCCACACAAGTGAGGTACCATTTTTACCGGGAGACTTGGGGGAACGCTGAGTGGTAGGAAATTTGTGGCTCCTCTCAGATTCCAGAACTTTCTGTCACCGAAATGTGAGGAAAATGTGATTTTTTAGCCAAATTGTGAGGTTTGCAAAGGATTCTGGGTAACAGAACCTGGTCAGAGCCCCACAAGTCCCCCCATCTTGGATTCCCCTAGGTCTTTAGTTTTCAAAAATGCACAGGTTTGGTAGGTTTCCCTAGGTGCCGGCTGAGCTAGAGGCCAAAATCTACAGGTAGGCACTTTGAAAAAAACACCTTGGTTTTCTGTGAAAAAATGGGTTGTGTCCACGTTGTGTTTTGGGGCATTTCCTGTCGCGGGCGCTAGGCCTACCACACACAAGTGAGGTATCATTTTTATCGCGAGACTTGGGGGGAACGCTGGGTGGAAGTAAATTTGTGGCTCCTCTCAGATTCCAGAACTTTCTGTCACCGAAATGTGAGGAAAATTTGTTTTTTTAGCCAAATTGTGAGGTTTGCAAAGGATTCTGGGTAACCGAACCTGGTCAGAGCCCTACAAGTCACCCCATCTTGGATTCCCCTAGGTCTCTAGTTTAAAAAAATGCACCGGTTTGGTATGTTTCCCTATGTGCCGGGTGAGCTAGGGGCCAAAATCTACAGGTTGGCACTTTGCAAAAAACACCTCTGTTTTCTGTAAAAAAAAAATGTGATGTGTCCACGTTGTGTTTTGTGCCATTTCCTTTCGTGGGCGCTAGGCCTACCCACACAAGTGAGGTACCATTTTTATCGGGAGACTTGGAGGAACGCTGCGTGGAAGGAAATTTGTGGCTCCTCTCAGATTCCAGAAATTTCTGTCACCAAAATGTGAGGAAAATGTGTTTTTTTAGCCAAATTTTGAGGTTTGCAAAGGATTCTGGGTAACAGAACCTGGTCAGAGCCCCACAAGTCACCCCATCTTGGATTCCCCTAGGTCACTAGTTTTCAAAAATGTGCTGGTTTGGTAGGTTTCCCTAGGTGCCGGCTGAGCTAGGGGCCAAAATCTACAGGTAGGCACTTTGCAAAAAAACACCTCTGGTTTCTGTAAGCAAAATGGGATGTGTCCACGTTGTGTTTTGGGCCATTTCTTGTCGTGGGCGCTAGGCCTACCCACACAAGTGCGGTACCATTTTTATCGGGAGACTTGGGGGAACGCTGGGTGGAAGGAAATTTGTGGCTCCTCTCAGAATCCAGAACTTTCTGTCACCGAAATGTGAGGAAAATGTGTTTTTTTAGCCATATTTTGAGGTTTGCAAAGGATTCTGGGTAACAGAACCTGGTCAGAGCCCCACAAGTCACCCCATCTTGGATTCCCCTAGGTCACTAGTTTTAAAAAATGTGCTGGTTTGGTAGGTTTCCCTAGGTGCCGGCTGAGCTAGGGGCCAAAATCTACAGGTAGGCACTTTGCAAAAAACACCTCTGTTTTCTGTAAAAAAAATGGGATGTGTCCACGTTGTGTTTTGGGCCATTTCCTTTAGTGGGCGCTAGGCCTACCCACAAAAGTGAGGTACCAAAATTTATCGGGAGACTTGGGGGAACGCTGGGTGGAAGGAAATTTGTGGCTCCTCTCAGATTCCAGAACTTTCTGTCACCGAAATGTGAGGAAAATGTGTTTTTTTAAGCCAGATTTTGAGGTTTGCAAAGGATTCTGGGTAACAGAACCTGGTCAGAGCCCCACAAGTCACCCCATCTTGGATTCCCCTAGGTCTCTAGTTTTAAAAAATGCACAGGTTTGGTATGTTTCCCTATGTGCCGGATGGGCTAGGGGCCAAAATCTACAGGTAGGCACTTTGCAAAAAACACCTCTGTTTTCTGTAAAAAAAAATGAGATGTGTCCACGTTGTGTTTTGGGCCATTTCCTTTCGTGGGCGCTAGGCCTACCCACACAAGTGAGGTACCATTTTTATCGGGAGACTTGGAGGAACGCTGGGTGGAAGGAAATTTGCGGCTCCTCTCAGATTCCAGAAATTTCTGTCACCAAAATGTGAGGAAAATGTGGTTTTTTAGCCAAATTTTGAGGTTTGCAAAGGATTCTGGGTAACAGAACCTGGTCAGAGCCCCACAAGTCACCCCATCTTGGATTCCCCTAGGTCACTAGTTTTCAAAAATGTGCTGGTTTGGTAGGTTTCCCTAGGTGCCGGCTGAGCTAGGGGCCAAAATCTACAGGTAGGCACTTTGCAAAAAAACACCTCTGGTTTCTGTAAGCAAAATGGGATGTGTCCACGTTGTGTTTTGGGCCATTTCCTGTCGTGGGCGCTAGGCCTACCCACACAAGTGCGGTACCATTTTTATCGGGAGACTTGGGGGAACGCTGGGTGGAAGGAAATTTGTGGCTCCTCTCAGAATCCAGACCTTTCTGTCACCGAAATGTGAGGAAAATGTGTTTTTTTAGCCATATTTTGAGGTTTACAAAGGATTCTGGGTAACAGAACCTGGTCAGAGCCCCACAAGTCACCCCATCTTGGATTCCCCTAGGTCACTAGTTTTAAAAAATGTGCTGGTTTGGTAGGTTTCCCTAGGTGCCGGCTGAGCTAGGGGCCAAAATCTACAGGTAGGCACTTTGCAAAAAACACCTCTGTTTTCTGTAAAAAAAATGGGATGTGTCCACGTTGTGTTTTGGGCCATTTCCTTTACTGGGCGCTAGGCCTACCCACAAAAGTGAGGTACCAAAATTTATCGGGAGACTTGGGGGAACGCTGGGTGGAAGGAAATTTGTGGCTCCTCTCAGATTCCAGAACTTTCTGTCACCGAAATGTGAGGAAAATGTTTTTTTTTAAGCCAGATTTTGAGGTTTGCAAAGGATTCTGGGTAACAGAACCTGGTCAGAGCCCCACAAGTCACCCCATCTTGGATTCCCCTAGGTCACTAGTTTTAAAAAATGTGCTGGTTTGGTAGGTTTCCCTAGGTGCCGGCTGAGCTAGGGGCCAAAATCTACAGGTAGGCACTTTGCAAAAAACACCTTTGTTTTCTGTAAAAAAAATGGGATGTGTCCACGTTGTGTTTTGGGCCATTTCCTTTAGTGGGCGCTAGGCCTGCCCACAAAAGTGAGGTACCAAAATTTATTGGGAGACTTGGGAAAACGCTGGGTGGAAGGAAATTTGTGGCTCCTCTCAGATTCCAGAACTTTCTGTCCCCGAAATGAGAGGAGAAAGTGTTTTTTGGCCAAATTGTGAGGTTTGCAAAGGATTCTGGGTACAGAACCTGGTCAGAGCCCCACAAGTCACCCCATCTTGGATTCCCCTAGGTCTTTAGTTTTCAAAAATGCACAGGTTTGGTAGGTTTCCCTAGGTGCCGGCTGAGCTAGAGGCCAAAATCTACAGGTAGGCACTTTGAAAAAAACACCTTGGTTTTCTGTGAAAAAATGGGTTGTGTCCACGTTGTGTTTTGGGGCATTTCCTGTCGCGGGCGCTAGGCCTACCACACACAAGTGAGGTATCATTTTTATCGCGAGACTTGGGGGGAACGCTGGGTGGAAGTAAATTTGTGGCTCCTCTCAGATTCCAGAACTTTCTGTCACCGAAATGTGAGGAAAATTTGTTTTTTTAGCCAAATTGTGAGGTTTGCAAAGGATTCTGGGTAACCGAACCTGGTCAGAGCCCTACAAGTCACCCCATCTTGGATTCCCCTAGGTCTCTAGTTTAAAAAAATGCACCGGTTTGGTATGTTTCCCTATGTGCCGGGTGAGCTAGGGGCCAAAATCTACAGGTTGGCACTTTGCAAAAAACACCTCTGTTTTCTGTAAAAAAAAAAATTGATGTGTCCACGTTGTGTTTTGTGCCATTTCCTTTCGTGGGCGCTAGGCCTACCCACACAAGTGAGGTACCATTTTTATCGGGAGACTTGGAGGAACGCTGCGTGGAAGGAAATTTGTGGCTCCTCTCAGATTCCAGAAATTTCTGTCACCAAAATGTGAGGAAAATGTGTTTTTTTAGCCAAATTTTGAGGTTTGCAAAGGATTCTGGGTAACAGAACCTGGTCAGAGCCCCACAAGTCACCCCATCTTGGATTCCCCTAGGTCACTAGTTTTCAAAAATGTGCTGGTTTGGTAGGTTTCCCTAGGTGCCGGCTGAGCTAGGGGCCAAAATCTACAGGTAGGCACTTTGCAAAAAAACACCTCTGGTTTCTGTAAGCAAAATGGGATGTGTCCACGTGGTGTTTTGGGCCATTTCTTGTCGTGGGCGCTAGGCCTACCCACACAAGTGCGGTACCATTTTTATCGGGAGACTTGGGGGAACGCTGGGTGGAAGGAAATTTGTGGCTCCTCTCAGAATCCAGAACTTTCTGTCACCGAAATGTGAGGAAAATGTGTTTTTTTAGCCATATTTTGAGGTTTGCAAAGGATTCTGGGTAACAGAACCTGGTCAGAGCCCCACAAGTCACCCCATCTTGGATTCCCCTAGGTCACTAGTTTTAAAAAATGTGCTGGTTTGGTAGGTTTCCCTAGGTGCCGGCTGAGCTAGGGGCCAAAATCTACAGGTAGGCACTTTGCAAAAAACACCTCTGTTTTCTGTAAAAAAAAATGGGATGTGTCCACGTTGTGTTTTGGGCCATTTCCTTTAGTGGGCGCTAGGCCTACCCACAATAGTGAGGTACCAAAATTTATCGGGAGACTTGGGGGAACGCTGGGTGGAAGGAAATTTGTGGCTCCTCTCAGATTCCAGAACTTTCTGTCACCGAAATGTGAGGAAAATGTGTTTTTTTAAGCCAGATTTTGAGGTTTGCAAAGGATTCTGGGTAACAGAACCTGGTCAGAGCCCCACAAGTCACCCCATCTTGGATTCCCGTAGGTCTCTAGTTTTCAAAAATGCACAGGTTTGGTATGTTTCCCTATGTGCCGGATGGGATAGGGGCCAAAATCTACAGGTAGGCACTTTGCAAAAAACACCTCTGTTTTCTGTAAAAAAACAATGGGATGTGTCCACGTTGTGTTTTGGGCCATTTCCTTTCATGGGCGCTAGGCCTACCCACACAAGTGAGGTACCATTTTTATCGGGAGACTTGGAGGAACGCTGGGTGGAAGGAAATTTGCGGCTCCTCTCAGATTCCAGAAATTTCTGTCACCAAAATGTGAGGAAAATGTGTTTTTTTAGCCAAATTTTGAGGTTTGCAAAGGATTCTGGGTAACAGAACCTGGTCAGAGCCCCACAAGTCACCCCATCTTGGATTCCCCTAGGTGTCTAGTTTTCAGAAATGTGCTGGTTTGCTAGGTTTCCCTAGGTGCCGGCTGAGCTAGAGGCCAAAATCTACAGGTAGGCACTTTGCAAAAAACACCTCTGGTTTCTGTAAGCAAAATGGGATGTGTCCACGTTGTGTTTTGTGCCATTTCCTTTAGTGGGCACTAGGCCTACCCACACAAGTTAGGTACCATTTTTATCGGGAGACTTGGGGGAACGCTGGGTGGAAGGAAATTTGTGGCTCCTCTCAGATTACAGAACTTTCTGTCACCGAAATGAGAGGACAAAGTGTTTTTTGGCCAAATTATGAGGTTTGCAAAGGATTCTGGGTAACAGAACCTGGTCAGAGCCCCACAAGTCACTCCATCTTGGATTCCCCTAGGTCTATAGTTTTCACAAATCCACAGGTTTGGTAGGTTTCCCTATGTGCCGGCTGAGCTAGGGGCCAAAATCTACAGGTTGGCACTATGGAAAAAACACCTCTGTTTTCTGTAAAAAAAATTGGGATGTGTCCACGTTGTGTTTTGGGGCATTTCCTTTCGTGGACGCTAGGCCTACCCACACAAGTGCGGTACCATTGTTATCGGGAGACTTGGGGGAACGCTGGGTGGAAGGAAATTTGTGGCTCCTCTCAGAATCCAGAACTTTCTGTCACCGAAATGTGAGGAAAATGTATTTGTTTAGCCAAATTTTGAGGTTTGCAAAGGATTCTGGGTAACAGAACCTGGTCAGAGCCCCACAACTCACCCCATCTTGGATTCCCCTAGGTCACTAGTTTTAAAAAATGTGCTGGTTTGGTAGGTTTCCCTAGGTGCCGGCTGAGCTAGGGGCCAAAATCTACAGGTAGGCACTTTGCAAAAAGCACCTCTGTTTTCTGTAAAAAAAATGGGATGTGTCCACGTTGTGTTTTGGGCCATTTCCTTTAGTGGGCGCTAGGCCTACCCACAAATGTGAGGTACCATTTTTATCGGGAGACTTGGGGGAACGCTGGGTGGAAGGAAATTTGTGGCTCCTCTCAGATTCCAGAACTTTCTGTCACCGAAATGAGAGGAAAATGAGTTTTTTTAGCCAAATTTTGAGGTTTGCAAAGGATTCTGGGTAACAGAACCTGGTCAGAGCCCCACAAGTCACCCCATCTTGGATTCCCCTAGGTCTTTAGTTTTCAAAAATGCACAGGTTTGGTAGGTTTCCCTAGGTGCCGGCTGAGCTAGAGGCCAAAATCTACAGGTAGGCACTTTGCAAAAAACACCTCGGTTTTCTGTGAAAAAATGGGATGTGTCCACGTTGTGTTTTGGGGCATTTCCTGTCGCGAGCGCTAGGCCTACCACACACAAGTGAGGTATCATTTTTATCGCGAGACTTGGGGAGAAGGCTGGGTGGAAGTAAATTTGTGGCTCCTCTCAGATTCCAGAACTTTCTGTCACCGAAATGTGAGGAAAATGTGGTTTTTTAGCCAAATTTTGAGGTTTGCAAAGGATTCTGGTAACAGAACCTGGTCAGAGCCCTACAAGTCACCCCATGTTGGATTTCCCTAGGTCTCTAGTTTTAAAAAATGCACAGGTTTGGCATGTTTCCCTATGTGCCAGCTGAGCTAGGGGCCAAAATCTACAGGTAGGCACTTTGAAAAAAACACCTTGGTTTTCTGTGAAAAAATGGGTTGTGTCCACGTTGTGTTTTGGGGCATTTCCTGTCGCGGGCGCTAGGCCTACCACACACAAGTGAGGTATCATTTTTATCGCGAGACTTGGGGGGAACGCTGGGTGGAAGTAAATTTGTGGCTCCTCTCAGATTCCAGAACTTTCTGTCACCGAAATGTGAGGAAAATTTGTTTTTTTAGCCAAATTGTGAGGTTTGCAAAGGATTCTGGGTAACCGAACCTGGTCAGAGCCCTACAAGTCACCCCATCTTGGATTCCCCTAGGTCTCTAGTTTAAAAAAATGCACCGGTTTGGTATGTTTCCCTATGTGCCGGGTGAGCTAGGGGCCAAAATCTACAGGTTGGCACTTTGCAAAAAACACCTCTGTTTTCTGTGAAAAAAAAATTTGATGTGTCCACGTTGTGTTTTGTGCCATTTCCTTTCGTGGGCGCTAGGCCTACCCACACAAGTGAGGTACCATTTTTATCGGGAGACTTGGAGGAACGCTGCGTGGAAGGAAATTTGTGGCTCCTCTCAGATTCCAGAAATTTCTGTCACCAAAATGTGAGGAAAATGTGTTTTTTTAGCCAAATTTTGAGGTTTGCAAAGGATTCTGGGTAACAGAACCTGGTCAGAGCCCCACAAGTCACCCCATCTTGGATTCCCCTAGGTCACTAGTTTTCAAAAATGTGCTGGTTTGGTAGGTTTCCCTAGGTGCCGGCTGAGCTAGGGGCCAAAATCTACAGGTAGGCACTTTGCAAAAAAACACCTCTGGTTTCTGTAAGCAAAATGGGATGTGTCCACGTGGTGTTTTGGGCCATTTCTTGTCGTGGGCGCTAGGCCTACCCACACAAGTGCGGTACCATTTTTATCGGGAGACTTGGGGGAACGCTGGGTGGAAGGAAATTTGTGGCTCCTCTCAGAATCCAGAACTTTCTGTCACCGAAATGTGAGGAAAATGTGTTTTTTTAGCCATATTTTGAGGTTTGCAAAGGATTCTGGGTAACAGAACCTGGTCAGAGCCCCACAAGTCACCCCATCTTGGATTCCCCTAGGTCACTAGTTTTAAAAAATGTGCTGGTTTGGTAGGTTTCCCTAGGTGCCGGCTGAGCTAGGGGCCAAAATCTACAGGTAGGCACTTTGCAAAAAACACCTCTGTTTTCTGTAAAAAAAAATGGGATGTGTCCACGTTGTGTTTTGGGCCATTTCCTTTAGTGGGCGCTAGGCCTACCCACAATAGTGAGGTACCAAAATTTATCGGGAGACTTGGGGGAACGCTGGGTGGAAGGAAATTTGTGGCTCCTCTCAGATTCCAGAACTTTCTGTCACCGAAATGTGAGGAAAATGTGTTTTTTTAAGCCAGATTTTGAGGTTTGCAAAGGATTCTGGGTAACAGAACCTGGTCAGAGCCCCACAAGTCACCCCATCTTGGATTCCCGTAGGTCTCTAGTTTTCAAAAATGCACAGGTTTGGTATGTTTCCCTATGTGCCGGATGGGATAGGGGCCAAAATCTACAGGTAGGCACTTTGCAAAAAACACCTCTGTTTTCTGTAAAAAAACAATGGGATGTGTCCACGTTGTGTTTTGGGCCATTTCCTTTCATGGGCGCTAGGCCTACCCACACAAGTGAGGTACCATTTTTATCGGGAGACTTGGAGGAACGCTGGGTGGAAGGAAATTTGCGGCTCCTCTCAGATTCCAGAAATTTCTGTCACCAAAATGTGAGGAAAATGTGTTTTTTTAGCCAAATTTTGAGGTTTGCAAAGGATTCTGGGTAACAGAACCTGGTCAGAGCCCCACAAGTCACCCCATCTTGGATTCCCCTAGGTGTCTAGTTTTCAGAAATGTGCTGGTTTGCTAGGTTTCCCTAGGTGCCGGCTGAGCTAGAGGCCAAAATCTACAGGTAGGCACTTTGCAAAAAACACCTCTGGTTTCTGTAAGCAAAATGGGATGTGTCCACGTTGTGTTTTGTGCCATTTCCTTTAGTGGGCACTAGGCCTACCCACACAAGTTAGGTACCATTTTTATCGGGAGACTTGGGGGAACGCTGGGTGGAAGGAAATTTGTGGCTCCTCTCAGATTACAGAACTTTCTGTCACCGAAATGAGAGGACAAAGTGTTTTTTGGCCAAATTATGAGGTTTGCAAAGGATTCTGGGTAACAGAACCTGGTCAGAGCCCCACAAGTCACTCCATCTTGGATTCCCCTAGGTCTATAGTTTTCACAAATCCACAGGTTTGGTAGGTTTCCCTATGTGCCGGCTGAGCTAGGGGCCAAAATCTACAGGTTGGCACTATGGAAAAAACACCTCTGTTTTCTGTAAAAAAAATTGGGATGTGTCCACGTTGTGTTTTGGGGCATTTCCTTTCGTGGACGCTAGGCCTACCCACACAAGTGCGGTACCATTGTTATCGGGAGACTTGGGGGAACGCTGGGTGGAAGGAAATTTGTGGCTCCTCTCAGAATCCAGAACTTTCTGTCACCGAAATGTGAGGAAAATGTATTTGTTTAGCCAAATTTTGAGGTTTGCAAAGGATTCTGGGTAACAGAACCTGGTCAGAGCCCCACAACTCACCCCATCTTGGATTCCCCTAGGTCACTAGTTTTAAAAAATGTGCTGGTTTGGTAGGTTTCCCTAGGTGCCGGCTGAGCTAGGGGCCAAAATCTACAGGTAGGCACTTTGCAAAAAGCACCTCTGTTTTCTGTAAAAAAAATGGGATGTGTCCACGTTGTGTTTTGGGCCATTTCCTTTAGTGGGCGCTAGGCCTACCCACAAATGTGAGGTACCATTTTTATCGGGAGACTTGGGGGAACGCTGGGTGGAAGGAAATTTGTGGCTCCTCTCAGATTCCAGAACTTTCTGTCACCGAAATGAGAGGAAAATGAGTTTTTTTAGCCAAATTTTGAGGTTTGCAAAGGATTCTGGGTAACAGAACCTGGTCAGAGCCCCACAAGTCACCCCATCTTGGATTCCCCTAGGTCTTTAGTTTTCAAAAATGCACAGGTTTGGTAGGTTTCCCTAGGTGCCGGCTGAGCTAGAGGCCAAAATCTACAGGTAGGCACTTTGCAAAAAACACCTCGGTTTTCTGTGAAAAAATGGGATGTGTCCACGTTGTGTTTTGGGGCATTTCCTGTCGCGAGCGCTAGGCCTACCACACACAAGTGAGGTATCATTTTTATCGCGAGACTTGGGGAGAAGGCTGGGTGGAAGTAAATTTGTGGCTCCTCTCAGATTCCAGAACTTTCTGTCACCGAAATGTGAGGAAAATGTGGTTTTTTAGCCAAATTTTGAGGTTTGCAAAGGATTCTGGGTAACAGAACCTGGTCAGAGCCCTACAAGTCACCCCATGTTGGATTTCCCTAGGTCTCTAGTTTTAAAAAATGCACAGGTTTGGCATGTTTCCCTATGTGCCAGCTGAGCTAGGGGCCAAAATCTACAGGTTGGCACTTTGCAAAAAACACCTCTGTTTTCTGTAAAAAAAATTGGGATGTGTCCACGTTGTGTTTTGGGGCATTTCCTTTCGTGGACGCTAGGCCTACCCACACAAGTGCGGTACCATTGTTATCGGGAGACTTGGGGGAACGCTGGGTGGAAGGAAATTTGTGGCTCCTCTCAGAATCCAGAACTTTCTGTCACCGAAATGTGAGGAAAATGTATTTTTTTAGCCAAATTTTGAGGTTTGCAAAGGATTCTGGGTAACAGAACCTGGTCAGAGCCCCACAACTCACCCCATCTTGGATTCCCCTAGGTCACTAGTTTTAAAAAATGTGCTGGTTTGGTAGGTTTCCCTAGGTGCCGGCTGAGCTAGGGGCCAAAATCTACAGGTAGGCACTTTGCAAAAAGCACCTCTGTTTTCTGTAAAAAAAAATGGGATGTGTCCACGTTGTGTTTTGGGCCATTTCCTTTAGTGGGCGCTAGGCCTACCCACAAATGTGAGGTACCATTTTTATCGGGAGACTTGGGGGAACGCTGGGTGGAAGGACATTTGTGGCTCCTCTCAGATTCCAGAACTTTCTGTCACCGAAATGAGAGGAAAATGTGTTTTTTTAGCCAAATTTTGAGGTTTGCAAAGGATTCTGGGTAACAGAACCTGGTCAGAGCCCCACAAGTCACCCCATCTTGGATTCCCCTAGGTCTTTAGTTTTCAAAAATGCACAGGTTTGGTAGGTTTCCCTAGGTGCCGGCTGAGCTAGAGGCCAAAATCTACAGGTAGGCACTTTGCAAAAAACACCTCGGTTTTCTGTGAAAAAATGGGATGTGTCCACGTTGTGTTTTGGGGCATTTCCTGTCGCGGGCGCTAGGCCTACCACACACAAGTGAGGTATCATTTTTATCGCGAGACTTGGGGAGAAGGCTGGGTGGAAGTAAATTTGTGGCTCCTCTCAGATTCCAGAACTTTCTGTCACCGAAATGTGAGGAAAATGTGGTTTTTTAGCCAAATTTTGAGGTTTGCAAAGGATTCTGGGTAACAGAACCTGGTCAGAGCCCTACAAGTCACCCCATGTTGGATTTCCCTAGGTCTCTAGTTTTAAAAAATGCACAGGTTTGGCATGTTTCCCTATGTGCCAGCTGAGCTAGGGGCCAAAATCTACAGGTTGGCACTTTGCAAAAAACACCTCTGTTTTCTGTCAAAAAATTGGGATGTGTCCACGTTGTGTTTTGGGTCATTTCCTTTCGTGGGCGCTAGGCCTACCCACACAAGTGAGGTACCATTTTTACCGGGCGACTTGGGGGAACGCTGAGTGGTAGGAAATTTGTGGCTCCTCTCAGATTCCAGAACTTTCTGTCACCGAAATGTGAGGAAAATGTGATTTTTTAGCCAAATTGTGAGGTTTACAAAGGATTCTGGGTAACAGAACCTGGTCAGAGCCCCACAAGTCCCCCCATCTTGGATTCCCCTAGGTCTTTAGTTTTCAAAAATGCACAGGTTTGGTAGGTTTCCCTAGGTGCCGGCTGAGCTAGAGGCCAAAATCTACAGGTAGGCACTTTGAAAAAAACACCTTGGTTTTCTGTGAAAAAATGGGTTGTGTCCACGTTGTGTTTTGGGGCATTTCCTGTCGCGGGCGCTAGGCCTACCACACACAAGTGAGGTATCATTTTTATCGCGAGACTTGGGGGGAACGCTGGGTGGAAGTAAATTTGTGGCTCCTCTCAGATTCCAGAACTTTCTGTCACCGAAATGTGAGGAAAATTTGTTTTTTTAGCCAAATTGTGAGGTTTGCAAAGGATTCTGGGTAACCGAACCTGGTCAGAGCCCTACAAGTCACCCCATCTTGGATTCCCCTAGGTCTCTAGTTTAAAAAAATGCACCGGTTTGGTATGTTTCCCTATGTGCCGGGTGAGCTAGGGGCCAAAATCTACAGGTTGGCACTTTGCAAAAAACACCTCTGTTTTCTGTAAAAAAAAAATGTGATGTGTCCACGTTGTGTTTTGGGGCATTTCCTGTCGCGGGCGCTAGGCCTACCACACACAAGTGAGGTATCATTTTTATCGCGAGACTTGGGGAGAAGGCTGGGTGGAAGTAAATTTGTGGCTCCTCTCAGATTCCAGAACTTTCTGTCACCGAAATGTGAGGAAAATGTGGTTTTTTAGCCAAATTTTGAGGTTTGCAAAGGATTCTGGGTAACAGAACCTGGTCAGAGCCCTACAAGTCACCCCATGTTGGATTTCCCTAGGTCTCTAGTTTTAAAAAATGCACAGGTTTGGCATGTTTCCCTATGTGCCAGCTGAGCTAGGGGCCAAAATCTACAGGTTGGCACTTTGCAAAAAACACCTCTGTTTTCTGTAAAAAAAATTGGGATGTGTCCACGTTGTGTTTTGGGGCATTTCCTTTCGTGGACGCTAGGCCTACCCACACAAGTGCGGTACCATTGTTATCGGGAGACTTGGGGGAACGCTGGGTGGAAGGAAATTTGTGGCTCCTCTCAGAATCCAGAACTTTCTGTCACCGAAATGTGAGGAAAATGTATTTTTTTAGCCAAATTTTGAGGTTTTCAAAGGATTCTGGGTAACAGAACCTGGTCAGAGCCCCACAACTCACCCCATCTTGGATTCCCCTAGGTCACTAGTTTTAAAAAATGTGCTGATTTGGTAGGTTTCCCTAGGTGCCGGCTGAGCTAGGGGCCAAAATCTACAGGTAGGCACTTTGCAAAAAGCACCTCTGTTTTCTGTAAAAAAAATGGGATGTGTCCACGTTGTGTTTTGGGCCATTTCCTTTAGTGGGCGCTAGGCCTACCCACAAATGTGAGGTACCATTTTTATCGGGAGACTTGGGGGAACGCTGGGTGGAAGGACATTTGTGGCTCCTCTCAGATTCCAGAACTTTCTGTCACCGAAATGAGAGGAAAATGTGTTTTTTTAGCCAAATTTTGAGGTTTGCAAAGGATTCTGGGTAACAGAACCTGGTCAGAGCCCCACAAGTCACCCCATCTTGGATTCCCCTAGGTCTTTAGTTTTCAAAAATGCACAGGTTTGGTAGGTTTCCCTAGGTGCCGGCTGAGCTAGAGGCCAAAATCTACAGGTAGGCACTTTGCAAAAAACACCTCGGTTTTCTGTAAAAAATGGGATGTGTCCACGTTGTGTTTTGGGGCATTTCCTGTCGCGGGCGCTAGGCCTACCACACACAAGTGAGGTATCATTTTTATCGCGAGACTTGGGGAGAAGGCTGGGTGGAAGTAAATTTGTGGCTCCTCTCAGATTCCAGAACTTTCTGTCACCGAAATGTGAGGAAAATGTGTTTTTTTAGCCAAATTTTGAGGTTTGCAAAGGATTCTGGGTAACAGAACCTGGTCAGAGCCCTACAAGTCACCCCATGTTGGATTTCCCTAGGTCTCTAGTTTTAAAAAATGCACAGGTTTGGCATGTTTCCCTATGTGCCAGCTGAGCTAGGGGCCAAAATCTACAGGTTGGCACTTTGCAAAAAACACCTCTGTTTTCTGTCAAAAAATTGGGATGTGTCCACGTTGTGTTTTGGGTCATTTCCTTTCGTGGGCGCTAGGCCTACCCACACAAGTGAGGTACCATTTTTACCGGGAGACTTGGGGGAACGCTGAGTGGTAGGAAATTTGTGGCTCCTCTCAGATTCCAGAACTTTCTGTCACCGAAATGTGAGGAAAATGTGATTTTTTAGCCAAATTGTGAGGTTTACAAAGGATTCTGGGTAACAGAACCTGGTCAGAGCCCCACAAGTCCCCCCATCTTGGATTCCCCTAGGTCTTTAGTTTTCAAAAATGCACAGGTTTGGTAGGTTTCCCTAGGTGCCGGCTGAGCTAGAGGCCAAAATCTACAGGTAGGCACTTTGAAAAAAACACCTTGGTTTTCTGTGAAAAAATGGGTTGTGTCCACGTTGTGTTTTGGGGCATTTCCTGTCGCGGGCGCTAGGCCTACCACACACAAGTGAGGTATCATTTTTATCGCGAGACTTGGGGGGAACGCTGGGTGGAAGTAAATTTGTGGCTCCTCTCAGATTCCAGAACTTTCTGTCACCGAAATGTGAGGAAAATTAGTTTTTTTAGCCAAATTGTGAGGTTTGCAAAGGATTCTGGGTAACCGAACCTGGTCAGAGCCCTACAAGTCACCCCATCTTGGATTCCCCTAGGTCTCTAGTTTAAAAAAATGCACCGGTTTGGTATGTTTCCCTATGTGCCGGGTGAGCTAGGGGCCAAAATCTACAGGTTGGCACTTTGCAAAAAACACCTCTGTTTTCTGTAAAAAAAAAATGTGATGTGTCCACGTTGTGTTTTGGGGCATTTCCTGTCGCGGGCGCTAGGCCTACCACACACAAGTGAGGTATCATTTTTATCGCGAGACTTGGGGAGAAGGCTGGGTGGAAGTAAATTTGTGGCTCCTCTCAGATTCCAGAACTTTCTGTCACCGAAATGTGAGGAAAATGTGTTTTTTTAGCCAAATTTTGAGGTTTGCAAAGGATTCTGGGTAACAGAACCTGGTCAGAGCCCTACAAGTCACCCCATGTTGGATTTCCCTAGGTCTCTAGTTTTAAAAAATGCACAGGTTTGGCATGTTTCCCTATGTGCCAGCTGAGCTAGGGGCCAAAATCTACAGGTTGGCACTTTGCAAAAAACACCTCTGTTTTCTGTAAAAAAAATTGGGATGTGTCCACGTTGTGTTTTGGGGCATTTCCTTTCGTGGACGCTAGGCCTACCCACACAAGTGCGGTACCATTGTTATCGGGAGACTTGGGGGAACGCTGGGTGGAAGGAAATTTGTGGCTCCTCTCAGAATCCAGAACTTTCTGTCACCGAAATGTGAGGAAAATGTATTTTTTTAGCCAAATTTTGAGGTTTGCAAAGGATTCTGGGTAACAGAACCTGGTCAGAGCCCCACAACTCACCCCATCTTGGATTCCCCTAGGTCACTAGTTTTAAAAAATGTGCTGGTTTGGTAGGTTTCCCTAGGTGCCGGCTGAGCTAGGGGCCAAAATCTACAGGTAGGCACTTTGCAAAAAGCACCTCTGTTTTCTGTAAAAAAAATGGGATGTGTCCACGTTGTGTTTTGGGCCATTTCCTTTAGTGGGCGCTAGGCCTACCCACAAATGTGAGGTACCATTTTTATCGGGAGACTTTGGGAACGCTGGGTGGAAGGACATTTGTGGCTCCTCTCAGATTCCAGAACTTTCTGTCACCGAAATGAGAGGAAAATGTGTTTTTTTAGCCAAATTTTGAGGTTTGCAAAGGATTCTGGGTAACAGAACCTGGTCAGAGCCCCACAAGTCACCCCATCTTGGATTCCCCTAGGTCTTTAGTTTTCAAAAATGCACAGGTTTGGTAGGTTTCCCTAGGTGCCGGCTGAGCTAGAGGCCAAAATCTACAGGTAGGCACTTTGCAAAAAACACCTCGGTTTTCTGTAAAAAATGGGATGTGTCCACGTTGTGTTTTGGGGCATTTCCTTTCGTGGGCGCTAGGCCTACCCACACAAGTGAGGTACCATTTTTACCGGGAGACTTGGGGGAACGCTGAGTGGTAGGAAATTTGTGGCTCCTCTCAGATTCCAGAACTTTCTGTCACCGAAATGTGAGGAAAATGTGATTTTTTAGCCAAATTGTGAGGTTTACAAAGGATTCTGGGTAACAGAACCTGGTCAGAGCCCCACAAGTCCCCCCATCTTGGATTCCCCTAGGTCTTTAGTTTTCAAAAATGCACAGGTTTGGTAGGTTTCCCTAGGTGCCGGCTGAGCTAGAGGCCAAAATCTACAGGTAGGCACTTTGAAAAAAACACCTTGGTTTTCTGTGAAAAAATGGGTTGTGTCCACGTTGTGTTTTGGGGCATTTCCTGTCGCGGGCGCTAGGCCTACCACACACAAGTGAGGTATCATTTTTATCGCGAGACTTGGGGGGAACGCTGGGTGGAAGTAAATTTGTGGCTCCTCTCAGATTCCAGAACTTTCTGTCACCGAAATGTGAGGAAAATTTGTTTTTTTAGCCAAATTGTGAGGTTTGCAAAGGATTCTGGGTAACCGAACCTGGTCAGAGCCCTACAAGTCACCCCATCTTGGATTCCCCTAGGTCTCTAGTTTAAAAAAATGCACCGGTTTGGTATGTTTCCCTATGTGCCGGGTGAGCTAGGGGCCAAAATCTACAGGTTGGCACTTTGCAAAAAACACCTCTGTTTTCTGTAAAAAAAAAAAGTGATGTGTCCACGTTGTGTTTTGGGGCATTTCCTGTCGCGGGCGCTAGGCCTACCACACACAAGTGAGGTATCATTTTTATCGCGAGACTTGGGGAGAAGGCTGGGTGGAAGTAAATTTGTGGCTCCTCTCAGATTCCAGAACTTTCTGTCACCGAAATGTGAGGAAAATGTGGTTTTTTAGCCAAATTTTGAGGTTTGCAAAGGATTCTGGGTAACAGAACCTGGTCAGAGCCCTACAAGTCACCCCATGTTGGATTTCCCTAGGTCTCTAGTTTTAAAAAATGCACAGGTTTGGCATGTTTCCCTATGTGCCAGCTGAGCTAGGGGCCAAAATCTACAGGTTGGCACTTTGCAAAAAACACCTCTGTTTTCTGTAAAAAAAAATTGGGATGTGTCCACGTTGTGTTTTGGGGCATTTCCTTTCGTGGACGCTAGGCCTACCCACACAAGTGCGGTACCATTGTTATCGGGAGACTTGGGGGAACGCTGGGTGGAAGGAAATTTGTGGCTCCTCTCAGAATCCAGAACTTTCTGTCACCGAAATGTGAGGAAAATGTATTTTTTTAGCCAAATTTTGAGGTTTGCAAAGGATTCTGGGTAACAGAACCTGGTCAGAGCCCCACAACTCACCCCATCTTGGATTCCCCTAGGTCACTAGTTTTAAAAAATGTGCTGGTTTGGTAGGTTTCCCTAGGTGCCGGCTGAGCTAGGGGCCAAAATCTACAGGTAGGCACTTTGCAAAAAGCACCTCTGTTTTCTGTAAAAAAAATGGGATGTGTCCACGTTGTGTTTTGGGCCATTTCCTTTAGTGGGCGCTAGGCCTACCCACAAATGTGAGGTACCATTTTTATCGGGAGACTTGGGGGAACGCTGGGTGGAAGGACATTTGTGGCTCCTCTCAGATTCCAGAACTTTCTGTCACCGAAATGAGAGGAAAATGTGTTTTTTTAGCCAAATTTTGAGGTTTGCAAAGGATTCTGGGTAACAGAACCTGGTCAGAGCCCCACAAGTCACCCCATCTTGGATTCCCCTAGGTCTTTAGTTTTCAAAAATGCACAGGTTTGGTAGGTTTCCCTAGGTGCCGTCTGAGCTAGAGGCCAAAATCTACAGGTAGGCACTTTGCAAAAAACACCTCGGTTTTCTGTAAAAAATGGGATGTGTCCACGTTGTGTTTTGGGGCATTTCCTGTCGCGGGCGCTAGGCCTACCACACACAAGTGAGGTATCATTTTTATCGCGAGACTTGGGGAGAAGGCTGGGTGGAAGTAAATTTGTGGCTCCTCTCAGATTCCAGAACTTTCTGTCACCGAAATGTGAGGAAAATGTGTTTTTTTAGCCAAATTTTGAGGTTTGCAAAGGATTCTGGGTAACAGAACCTGGTCAGAGCCCTACAAGTCACCCCATGTTGGATTTCCCTAGGTCTCTAGTTTTAAAAAATGCACAGGTTTGGCATGTTTCCCTATGTGCCAGCTGAGCTAGGGGCCAAAATCTACAGGTTGGCACTTTGCAAAAAACACCTCTGTTTTCTGTCAAAAAATTGGGATGTGTCCACGTTGTGTTTTGGGTCATTTCCTTTCGTGGGCGCTAGGCCTACCCACACAAGTGAGGTACCATTTTTACCGGGAGACTTGGGGGAACGCTGAGTGGTAGGAAATTTGTGGCTCCTCTCAGATTCCAGAACTTTCTGTCACCGAAATGTGAGGAAAATGTGATTTTTTAGCCAAATTGTGAGGTTTACAAAGGATTCTGGGTAACAGAACCTGGTCAGAGCCCCACAAGTCCCCCCATCTTGGATTCCCCTAGGTCTTTAGTTTTCAAAAATGCACAGGTTTGGTAGGTTTCCCTAGGTGCCGGCTGAGCTAGAGGCCAAAATCTACAGGTAGGCACTTTGAAAAAAACACCTTGGTTTTCTGTGAAAAAATGGGTTGTGTCCACGTTGTGTTTTGGGGCATTTCCTGTCGCGGGCGCTAGGCCTACCACACACAAGTGAGGTATCATTTTTATCGCGAGACTTGGGGGGAACGCTGGGTGGAAGTAAATTTGTGGCTCCTCTCAGATTCCAGAACTTTCTGTCACCGAAATGTGAGGAAAATTAGTTTTTTTAGCCAAATTGTGAGGTTTGCAAAGGATTCTGGGTAACCGAACCTGGTCAGAGCCCTACAAGTCACCCCATCTTGGATTCCCCTAGGTCTCTAGTTTAAAAAAATGCACCGGTTTGGTATGTTTCCCTATGTGCCGGGTGAGCTAGGGGCCAAAATCTACAGGTTGGCACTTTGCAAAAAACACCTCTGTTTTCTGTAAAAAAAAAATGTGATGTGTCCACGTTGTGTTTTGTGCCATTTCCTTTCGTGGGCGCTAGGCCTACCCACACAAGTGAGGTACCATTTTTATCGGGAGACTTGGAGGAACGCTGCGTGGAAGGAAATTTGTGGCTCCTCTCAGATTCCAGAAATTTCTGTCACCAAAATGTGAGGAAAATGTGTTTTTTTAGCCAAATTTTGAGGTTTGCAAAGGATTCTGGGTAACAGAACCTGGTCAGAGCCCCACAAGTCACCCCATCTTGGATTCCCCTAGGTCACTAGTTTTCAAAAATGTGCTGGTTTGGTAGGTTTCCCTAGGTGCCGGCTGAGCTAGGGGCCAAAATCTACAGGTAGGCACTTTGCAAAAAAACACCTCTGGTTTCTGTAAGCAAAATGGGATGTGTCCACGTTGTGTTTTGGGCCATTTCTTGTCGTGGGCGCTAGGCCTACCCACACAAGTGCGGTACCATTTTTATCGGGAGACTTGGGGGAACGCTGGGTGGAAGGAAATTTGTGGCTCCTCTCAGAATCCAGAACTTTCTGTCACCGAAATGTGAGGAAAATGTGTTTTTTTAGCCATATTTTGAGGTTTGCAAAGGATTCTGGGTAACAGAACCTGGTCAGAGCCCCACAAGTCACCCCATCTTGGATTCCCCTAGGTCACTAGTTTTAAAAAATGTGCTGGTTTGGTAGGTTTCCCTAGGTGCCGGCTGAGCTAGGGGCCAAAATCTACAGGTAGGCACTTTGCAAAAAACACCTCTGTTTTCTGTAAAAAAAATGGGATGTGTCCACGTTGTGTTTTGGGCCATTTCCTTTAGTGGGCGCTAGGCCTACCCACAAAAGTGAGGTACCAAAATTTATCGGGAGACTTGGGGGAACGCTGGGTGGAAGGAAATTTGTGGCTCCTCTCAGATTCCAGAACTTTCTGTCACCGAAATGTGAGGAAAATGTGTTTTTTAAGCCAGATTTTGAGGTTTGCAAAGGATTCTGGGTAACAGAACCTGGTCAGAGCCCCACAAGTCACCCCATCTTGGATTCCCCTAGGTCTCTAGTTTAAAAAAATGCACAGGTTTGGTATGTTTCCCTATGTGCCGGATGGGCTAGGGGCCAAAATCTACAGGTAGGCACTTTGCAAAAAACACCTCTGTTTTCTGTAAAAAAAAATGAGATGTGTCCACGTTGTGTTTTGGGCCATTTCCTTTCATGGGCGCTAGGCCTACCCACACAAGTGAGGTACCATTTTTTATCGGGAGACTTGGAGGAACGCTGGGTGGAAGGAAATTTGCGGCTCCTCTCAGATTCCAGAAATTTCTGTCACCAAAATGTGAGGAAAATGTGGTTTTTTAGCCAAATTTTGAGGTTTGCAAAGGATTCTGGGTAACAGAACCTGGTCAGAGCCCCACAAGTCACCCCATCTTGGATTCCCCTAGGTCACTAGTTTTCAAAAATGTGCTGGTTTGGTAGGTTTCCCTAGGTGCCGGCTGAGCTAGGGGACAAAATCTACAGGTAGGCACTTTGCAAAAAAACACCTCTGGTTTCTGTAAGCAAAATGGGATGTGTCCACGTTGTGTTTTGGGCCATTTCCTGTCGTGGGCGCTAGGCCTACCCACACAAGTGCGGTACCATTTTTATCGGGAGACTTGGGGGAACGCTGGGTGGAAGGAAATTTGTGGCTCCTCTCAGAATCCAGACCTTTCTGTCACCGAAATGTGAGGAAAATGTGTTTTTTTTAGCCATATTTTGAGGTTTACAAAGGATTCTGGGTAACAGAACCTGGTCAGAGCCCCACAAGTCACCCCATCTTGGATTCCCCTAGGTCACTAGTTTTAAAAAATGTGCTGGTTTGGTAGGTTTCCCTAGGTGCCGGCTGAGCTAGGGGCCAAAATCTACAGGTAGGCACTTTGCAAAAAACACCTCTGTTTTCTGTAAAAAAAATGGGATGTGTCCACGTTGTGTTTTGGGCCATTTCCTTTAGTGGGCGCTAGGCCTACCCACAAAAGTGAGGTACCAAAATTTATCGGGAGACTTGGGGGAACGCTGGGTGGAAGGAAATTTGTGGCTGCTCTCAGATTCCAGAACTTTCTGTCACCGAAATGTGAGGAAAATGTTTTTTTTTAAGCCAGATTTTGAGGTTTGCAAAGGATTCTGGGTAACAGAACCTGGTCAGAGCCCCACAAGTCACCCCATCTTGGATTCCCCTAGGTCACTAGTTTTAAAAAATGTGCTGGTTTGGTAGGTTTCCCTAGGTGCCGGCTGAGCTAGGGGCCAAAATCTACAGGTAGGCACTTTGCAAAAAACACCTTTGTTTTCTGTAAAAAAAATGGGATGTGTCCACGTTGTGTTTTGGGCCATTTCCTTTAGTGGGCGCTAGGCCTGCCCACAAAAGTGAGGTACCAAAATTTATCGGGAGACTTGGGAAAACGCTGGGTGGAAGGAAATTTGTGGCTCCTCTCAGATTCCAGAACTTTCTGTCCCCGAAATGAGAGGAGAAAGTGTTTTTTGGCCAAATTGTGAGGTTTGCAAAGGATTCTGGGTAACAGAACCTGGTCAGAGCCCCACAAGTCACCCCATCTTGGATTCCCCTAGGTCTTTAGTTTTAAAAAATGCACAGGTTTGGTAGGTTTCCCTAGGTGCCGGCTGAGCTAGAGGCCAAAATCTACAGGTAGGCACTTTGAAAAAAACACCTCTGTTTTCTGTCAAAAAATTGGGATGTGTCCACGTTGTGTTTTGGGTCATTTCCTTTCGTGGGCGCTAGGCCTACCCACACAAGTGAGGTACCATTTTTACCGGGAGACTTGGGGGAACGCTGAGTGGTAGGAAATTTGTGGCTCCTCTCAGATTCCAGAACTTTCTGTCACCGAAATGTGAGGAAAATGTGATTTTTTAGCCAAATTGTGAGGTTTACAAAGGATTCTGGGTAACAGAACCTGGTCAGAGCCCCACAAGTCCCCCCATCTTGGATTCCCCTAGGTCTTTAGTTTTCAAAAATGCACAGGTTTGGTATGTTTCCCTATGTGCCGGATGGGCTAGGGGCCAAAATCTACAGGTAGGCACTTTGCAAAAAACACCTCTGTTTTCTGTAAAAAAAAATTAGATGTGTCCACGTTGTGTTTTGGGCCATTTCCTTTCGTGGGCGCTAGGCCTACCCACACAAGTGAGGTACCATTTTTATCGGGAGACTTGGAGGAACGCTGGGTGGAAGGAAATTTGCGGCTCCTCTCAGATTCCAGAAATTTCTGTCACCAAAATGTGAGGAAAATGTGGTTTTTTAGCCAAATTTTGAGGTTTGCAAAGGATTCTGGGTAACAGAACCTGGTCAGAGCCCCACAAGTCACCCCATCTTGGATTCCCCTAGGTCACTAGTTTTCAAAAATGTGCTGGTTTGGTAGGTTTCCCTAGGTGCCGGCTGAGCTAGGGGCCAAAATCTACAGGTAGGCACTTTGCAAAAAACACCTCTGTTTTCTGTAAAAAAAATGGGATGTGTCCACGTTGTGTTTTGGGCCATTTCCTTTAGTGGGCGCTAGGCCTACCCACAAAAGTGAGGTACCAAAATTTATCGGGAGACTTGGGGGAACGCTGGGTGGAAGGAAATTTGTGGCTCCTCTCAGATTCCAGAACTTTCTGTCACCGAAATGTGAGGAAAATGTTTTTTTTTAAGCCAGATTTTGAGGTTTGCAAAGGATTCTGGGTAACAGAACCTGGTCAGAGCCCCACAAGTCACCCCATCTTGGATTCCCCTAGGTCACTAGTTTTAAAAAATGTGCTGGTTTGGTAGGTTTCCCTAGGTGCCGGCTGAGCTAGGGGCCAAAATCTACAGGTAGGCACTTTGCAAAAAACACCTTTGTTTTCTGTAAAAAAAATGGGATGTGTCCACGTTGTGTTTTGGGCCATTTCCTTTAGTGGGCGCTAGGCCTGCCCACAAAAGTGAGGTACCAAAATTTATCGGGAGACTTGGGAAAACGCTGGGTGGAAGGAAATTTGTGGCTCCTCTCAGATTCCAGAACTTTCTGTCCCCGAAATGAGAGGAGAAAGTGTTTTTTGGCCAAATTGTGAGGTTTGCAAAGGATTCTGGGTAACAGAACCTGGTCAGAGCCCCACAAGTCACCCCATCTTGGATTCCCCTAGGTCTTTAGTTTTCAAAAATGCACAGGTTTGGTAGGTTTCCCTAGGTGCCGGCTGAGCTAGAGGCCAAAATCTACAGGTAGGCACTTTGAAAAAAACACCTTGGTTTTCTGTGAAAAAATGGGTTGTGTCCACGTTGTGTTTTGGGGCATTTCCTGTCGCGGGCGCTAGGCCTACCACACACAAGTGAGGTATCATTTTTATCGCGAGACTTGGGGGGAACGCTGGGTGGAAGTAAATTTGTGGCTCCTCTCAGATTCCAGAACTTTCTGTCACCGAAATGTGAGGAAAATTTGTTTTTTTAGCCAAATTGTGAGGTTTGCAAAGGATTCTGGGTAACCGAACCTGGTCAGAGCCCTACAAGTCACCCCATCTTGGATTCCCCTAGGTCTCTAGTTTAAAAAAATGCACCGGTTTGGTATGTTTCCCTATGTGCCGGGTGAGCTAGGGGCCAAAATCTACAGGTTGGCACTTTGCAAAAAACACCTCTGTTTTCTGTAAAAAAAAAATGTGATGTGTCCACGTTGTGTTTTGTGCCATTTCCTTTCGTGGGCGCTAGGCCTACCCACACAAGTGAGGTACCATTTTTATCGCGAGACTTGGGGGGAACGCTGGGTGGAAGTAAATTTGTGGCTCCTCTCAGATTCCAGAACTTTCTGTCACCGAAATGTGAGGAAAATTTGTTTTTTTAGCCAAATTGTGAGGTTTGCAAAGGATTCTGGGTAACCGAACCTGGTCAGAGCCCTACAAGTCACCCCATCTTGGATTCCCCTAGGTCTCTAGTTTAAAAAAATGCACCGGTTTGGTATGTTTCCCTATGTGCCGGGTGAGCTAGGGGCCAAAATCTACAGGTTGGCACTTTGCAAAAAACACCTCTGTTTTCTGTAAAAAAAAAATGTGATGTGTCCACGTTGTGTTTTGGGGCATTTCCTGTCGCGGGCGCTAGGCCTACCACACACAAGTGAGGTATCATTTTTATCGCGAGACTTGGGGAGAAGGCTGGGTGGAAGTAAATTTGTGGCTCCTCTCAGATTCCAGAACTTTCTGTCACCGAAATGTGAGGAAAATGTGGTTTTTTAGCCAAATTTTGAGGTTTGCAAAGGATTCTGGGTAACAGAACCTGGTCAGAGCCCTACAAGTCACCCCATGTTGGATTTCCCTAGGTCTCTAGTTTTAAAAAATGCACAGGTTTGGCATGTTTCCCTATGTGCCAGCTGAGCTAGGGGCCAAAATCTACAGGTTGGCACTTTGCAAAAAACACCTCTGTTTTCTGTAAAAAAAAATTGGGATGTGTCCACGTTGTGTTTTGGGGCATTTCCTTTCGTGGACGCTAGGCCTACCCACACAAGTGCGGTACCATTGTTATCGGGAGACTTGGGGGAACGCTGGGTGGAAGGAAATTTGTGGCTCCTCTCAGAATCCAGAACTTTCTGTCACCGAAATGTGAGGAAAATGTATTTGTTTAGCCAAATTTTGAGGTTTGCAAAGGATTCTGGGTAACAGAACCTGGTCAGAGCCCCACAACTCACCCCATCTTGGATTCCCCTAGGTCACTAGTTTTAAAAAATGTGCTGGTTTGGTAGGTTTCCCTAGGTGCCGGCTGAGCTAGGGGCCAAAATCTACAGGTAGGCACTTTGCAAAAAGCACCTCTGTTTTCTGTAAAAAAAATGGGATGTGTCCACGTTGTGTTTTGGGCCATTTCCTTTAGTGGGTGCTAGGCCTACCCACAAATGTGAGGTACCATTTTTATCGGGAGACTTGGGGGAACGCTGGGTGGAAGGACATTTGTGGCTCCTCTCAGATTCCAGAACTTTCTGTCACCGAAATGAGAGGAAAATGTGTTTTTTTAGCCAAATTTTGAGGTTTGCAAAGGATTCTGGGTAACAGAACCTGGTCAGAGCCCCACAAGTCACCCCATCTTGGATTCCCCTAGGTCTTTAGTTTTCAAAAATGCACAGGTTTGGTAGGTTTCCCTAGGTGCCGGCTGAGCTAGAGGCCAAAATCTACAGGTAGGCACTTTGCAAAAAACACCTCGGTTTTCTGTAAAAAATGGGATGTGTCCACGTTGTGTTTTGGGGCATTTCCTGTCGCGGGCGCTAGGCCTACCACACACAAGTGAGGTATCATTTTTATCGCGAGACTTGGGGAGAAGGCTGGGTGGAAGTAAATTTGTGGCTCCTCTCAGATTCCAGAACTTTCTGTCACCGAAATGTGAGGAAAATGTGTTTTTTTAGCCAAATTTTGAGGTTTGCAAAGGATTCTGGGTAACAGAACCTGGTCAGAGCCCTACAAGTCACCCCATGTTGGATTTCCCTAGGTCTCTAGTTTTAAAAAATGCACAGGTTTGGCATGTTTCCCTATGTGCCAGCTGAGCTAGGGGCCAAAATCTACAGGTTGGCACTTTGCAAAAAACACCTCTGTTTTCTGTCAAAAAATTGGGATGTGTCCACGTTGTGTTTTGGGTCATTTCCTTTCGTGGGCGCTAGGCCTACCCACACAAGTGAGGTACCATTTTTACCGGGAAACTTGGGGGAACGCTGAGTGGTAGGAAATTTGTGGCTCCTCTCAGATTCCAGAACTTTCTGTCACCGAAATGTGAGGAAAATGTGATTTTTTAGCCAAATTGTGAGGTTTACAAAGGATTCTGGGTAACAGAACCTGGTCAGAGCCCCACAAGTCCCCCCATCTTGGATTCCCCTAGGTCTTTAGTTTTCAAAAATGCACAGGTTTGGTAGGTTTCCCTAGGTGCCGGCTGAGCTAGAGGCCAAAATCTACAGGTAGGCACTTTGAAAAAAACACCTTGGTTTTCTGTGAAAAAATGGGTTGTGTCCACGTTGTGTTTTAGGGCATTTCCTGTCGCGGGCGCTAGGCCTACCACACACAAGTGAGGTATCATTTTTATCGCGAGACTTGGGGGGAACGCTGGGTGGAAGTAAATTTGTGGCTCCTCTCAGATTCCAGAACTTTCTGTCACCGAAATGTGAGGAAAATTTGTTTTTTTAGCCAAATTGTGAGGTTTGCAAAGGATTCTGTGTAACCGAACCTGGTCAGAGCCCTACAAGTCACCCCATCTTGGATTCCCCTAGGTCTCTAGTTTAAAAAAATGCACCGGTTTGGTATGTTTCCCTATGTGCCGGGTGAGCTAGGGGCCAAAATCTACAGGTTGGCACTTTGCAAAAAACACCTCTGTTTTCTGTAAAAAAAAAATGTGATGTGTCCACGTTGTGTTTTGTGCCATTTCCTTTCGTGGGCGCTAGGCCTACCCACACAAGTGAGGTACCATTTTTATCGGGAGACTTGGAGGAACGCTGCGTGGAAGGAAATTTGTGGCTCCTCTCAGATTCCAGAAATTTCTGTCACCAAAATGTGAGGAAAATGTTTTTTTTTAGCCAAATTTTGAGGTTTGCAAAGGATTCTGGGTAACAGAACCTGGTCAGAGCCCCACAAGTCACCCCATCTTGGATTCCCCTAGGTCACTAGTTTTCAAAAATGTGCTGGTTTGGTAGGTTTCCCTAGGTGCCGGCTGAGCTAGGGGCCAAAATCTACAGGTAGGCACTTTGCAAAAAAACACCTCTGGTTTCTGTAAGCAAAATGGGATGTGTCCACGTTGTGTTTTGGGCCATTTCTTGTCGTGGGCGCTAGGCCTACCCACACAAGTGCGGTACCATTTTTATCGGGAGACTTGGGGGAACGCTGGGTGGAAGGAAATTTGTGGCTCCTCTCAGAATCCAGAACTTTCTGTCACCGAAATGTGAGGAAAATGTGTTTTTTTAGCCATATTTTGAGGTTTGCAAAGGATTCTGGGTAACAGAACCTGGTCAGAGCCCCACAAGTCACCCCATCTTGGATTCCCCTAGGTCACTAGTTTTAAAAAATGTGCTGGTTTGGTAGGTTTCCCTAGGTGCCGGCTGAGCTAGGGGCCAAAATCTACAGGTAGGCACTTTGCAAAAAACACCTCTGTTTTCTGTAAAAAAAATGGGATGTGTCCACGTTGTGTTTTGGGCCATTTCCTTTAGTGGGCGCTAGGCCTACCCACAAAAGTGAGGTACCAAAATTTATCGGGAGACTTGGGGGAACGCTGGGTGGAAGGAAATTTGTGGCTCCTCTCAGATTCCAGAACTTTCTGTCACCGAAATGTGAGGAAAATGTGTTTTTTAAGCCAGATTTTGAGGTTTGCAAAGGATTCTGGGTAACAGAACCTGGTCAGAGCACCACAAGTCACCCCATCTTGGATTCCCCTAGGTCTCTAGTTTAAAAAAATGCACAGGTTTGGTATGTTTCCCTATGTGCCGGATGGGCTAGGGGCCAAAATCTACAGGTAGGCACTTTGCAAAAAACACCTCTGTTTTCTGTAAAAAAAAATGAGATGTGTCCACGTTGTGTTTTGGGCCATTTCCTTTCGTGGGCGCTAGGCCTACCCACACAAGTGAGGTACCATTTTTATCGGGAGACTTGGAGGAACGCTGAGTGGAAGGAAATTTGCGGCTCCTCTCAGATTCCAGAAATTTCTGTCACCAAAATGTGAGGAAAATGTGGTTTTTTAGCCAAATTTTGAGGTTTGCAAAGGATTCTGGGTAACAGAACCTGGTCAGAGCCCCACAAGTCACCCCATCTTGGATTCCCCTAGGTCACTAGTTTTCAAAAATGTGCTGGTTTGGTAGGTTTCCCTAGGTGCCGGCTGAGCTAGGGGACAAAATCTACAGGTAGGCACTTTGCAAAAAAACACCTCTGGTTTCTGTAAGCAAAATGGGATGTGTCCACGTTGTGTTTTGGGCCATTTCCTGTCGTGGGCGCTAGGCCTACCCACACAAGTGCGGTACCATTTTTATCGGGAGACTTGGGGGAACGCTGGGTGGAAGGAAATTTGTGGCTCCTCTCAGAATCCAGACCTTTCTGTCACCGAAATGTGAGGAAAATGTGTTTTTTTAGCCATATTTTGAGGTTTACAAAGGATTCTGGGTAACAGAACCTGGTCAGAGCCCCACAAGTCACCCCATCTTGGATTCCCCTAGGTCACTAGTTTTAAAAAATGTGCTGGTTTGGTAGGTTTCCCTAGGTGCCGGCTGAGCTAGGGGCCAAAATCTACAGGTAGGCACTTTGCAAAAAACACCTCTGTTTTCTGTAAAAAAAATGGGATGTGTCCACGTTGTGTTTTGGGCCATTTCCTTTAGTGGGCGTTAGGCCTACCCACAAAAGTGAGGTACCAAAATTTATCGGGAGACTTGGGGGAACGCTGGGTGGAAGGAAATTTGTGGCTCCTCTCAGATTCCAGAACTTTCTGTCACCGAAATGTGAGGAAAATGTTTTTTTTTAAGCCAGATTTTGAGGTTTGCAAAGGATTCTGGGTAACAGAACCTGGTCAGAGCCCCACAAGTCACCCCATCTTGGATTCCCCTAGGTCACTAGTTTTAAAAAATGTGCTGGTTTGGTAGGTTTCCCTAGGTGCCGGCTGAGCTAGGGGCCAAAATCTACAGGTAGGCACTTTGCAAAAAACACCTTTGTTTTCTGTAAAAAAAATGGGATGTGTCCACGTTGTGTTTTGGGCCATTTCCTTTAGTGGGCGCTAGGCCTGCCCACAAAAGTGAGGTACCAAAATTTATCGGGAGACTTGGGAAAACGCTGGGTGGAAGGAAATTTGTGGCTCCTCTCAGATTCCAGAACTTTCTGTCCCCGAAATGAGAGGAGAAAGTGTTTTTTGGCCAAATTGTGAGGTTTGCAATGGATTCTGGGTAACAGAACCTGGTCAGAGCCCCACAAGTCACCCCATCTTGGATTCCCCTAGGTCTTTAGTTTTCAAAAATGCACAGGTTTGGTAGGTTTCCCTAGGTGCCGGCTGAGCTAGAGGCCAAAATCTACAGGTAGGCACTTTGAAAAAAACACCTCTGTTTTCTGTCAAAAAATTGGGATGTGTCCACGTTGTGTTTTGGGTCATTTCCTTTCGTGGGCGCTAGGCCTACCCACACAAGTGAGGTACCATTTTTACCGGGAGACTTGGGGGAACGCTGAGTGGTAGGAAATTTGTGGCTCCTCTCAGATTCCAGAACTTTCTGTCACCGAAATGTGAGGAAAATGTGATTTTTTTAGCCAAATTGTGAGGTTTACAAAGGATTCTGGGTAACAGAACCTGGTCAGAGCCCCACAAGTCCCCCCATCTTGGATTCCCCTAGGTCTTTAGTTTTCAAAAATGCACAGGTTTGGTATGTTTCCCTATGTGCCGGATGGGCTAGGGGCCAAAATCTACAGGTAGGCACTTTGCAAAAAACACCTCTGTTTTCTGTAAAAAAAAATGAGATGTGTCCACGTTGTGTTTTGGGCCATTTCCTTTCGTGGGCGCTAGGCCTACCCACACAAGTGAGGTACCATTTTTATCGGGAGACTTGGAGGAACGCTGGGTGGAAGGAAATTTGCGGCTCCTCTCAGATTCCAGAAATTTCTGTCACCAAAATGTGAGGAAAATGTGGTTTTTTAGCCAAATTTTGAGGTTTGCAAAGGATTCTGGGTAACAGAACCTGGTCAGAGCCCCACAAGTCACCCCATCTTGGATTCCCCTAGGTCACTAGTTTTAAAAAATGTGCTGGTTTGGTAGGTTTCCCTAGGTGCCGGCTGAGCTAGGGGCCAAAATCTACAGGTAGGCACTTTGCAAAAAACACCTCTGTTTTCTGTAAAAAAAATGGGATGTGTCCACGTTGTGTTTTGGGCCATTTCCTTTAGTGGGCGCTAGGCCTACCCACAAAAGTGAGGTACCAAAATTTATCGGGAGACTTGGGGGAACGCTGGGTGGAAGGAAATTTGTGGCTCCTCTCAGATTCCAGAACTTTCTGTCACCGAAATGTGAGGAAAATGTTTTTTTTTAAGCCAGATTTTGAGGTTTGCAAAGGATTCTGGGTAACAGAACCTGGTCAGAGCCCCACAAGTCACCCCATCTTGGATTCCCCTAGGTCACTAGTTTTAAAAAATGTGCTGGTTTGGTAGGTTTCCCTAGGTGCCGGCTGAGCTAGGGGCCAAAATCTACAGGTAGGCACTTTGCAAAAAACACCTTTGTTTTCTGTAAAAAAAATGGGATGTGTCCACGTTGTGTTTTGGGCCATTTCCTTTAGTGGGCGCTAGGCCTGCCCACAAAAGTGAGGTACCAAAATTTATCGGGAGACTTGGGAAAACGCTGGGTGGAAGGAAATTTGTGGCTCCTCTCAGATTCCAGAACTTTCTGTCCCCGAAATGAGAGGAGAAAGTGTTTTTTGGCCAAATTGTGAGGTTTGCAAAGGATTCTGGGTAACAGAACCTGGTCAGAGCCCCACAAGTCACCCCATCTTGGATTCCCCTAGGTCTTTAGTTTTCAAAAATGCACAGGTTTGGTAGGTTTCCCTAGGTGCCGGCTGAGCTAGAGGCCAAAATCTACAGGTAGGCACTTTGAAAAAAACACCTTGGTTTTCTGTGATAAAATGGGTTGTGTCCACGTTGTGTTTTGGGGCATTTCCTGTCGCGGGCGCTAGGCCTACCACACACAAGTGAGGTATCATTTTTATCGCGAGACTTGGGGGGAACGCTGGGTGGAAGTAAATTTGTGGCTCCTCTCAGATTCCAGAACTTTCTGTCACCGAAATGTGAGGAAAATTTGTTTTTTTAGCCAAATTGTGAGGTTTGCAAAGGATTCTGGGTAACCGAACCTGGTCAGAGCCCTACAAGTCACCCCATCTTGGATTCCCCTAGGTCTCTAGTTTAAAAAAATGCACCGGTTTGGTATGT
The DNA here is from genome assembly GCF_031143425.1 of Pleurodeles waltl. Classification (NCBI taxonomy): domain Eukaryota; kingdom Metazoa; phylum Chordata; class Amphibia; order Caudata; family Salamandridae; genus Pleurodeles; species Pleurodeles waltl. The sequence continues at coordinate 570,685,116 of NC_090450.1, forward strand.
TTCCCTATGTGCCGGGTGAGCTAGGGGCCAAAATCTACAGGTTGGCACTTTGCAAAAAACACCTCTGTTTTCTGTAAAAAAAAAATGTGATGTGTCCACGTTGTGTTTTGTGCCATTTCCTTTCGTGGGCGCTAGGCCTACCCACACAAGTGAGGTACCATTTTTATCGGGAGACTTGGAGGAACGCTGCGTGGAAGGAAATTTGTGGCTCCTCTCAGATTCCAGAAATTTCTGTCACCAAAATGTGAGGAAAATGTGTTTTTTTTGCCAAATTTTGAGGTTTGCAAAGGATTCTGGGTAACAGAACCTGGTCAGAGCCCCACAAGTCACCCCATCTTGGATTCCCCTAGGTCACTAGTTTTCAAAAATGTGCTGGTTTGGTAGGTTTCCCTAGGTGCCGGCTGAGCTAGGGGCCAAAATCTACAGGTAGGCACTTTGCAAAAAAACACCTCTGGTTTCTGTAAGCAAAATGGGATGTGTCCACGTTGTGTTTTGGGCCATTTCTTGTCGTGGGCGCTAGGCCTACCCACACAAGTGCGGTACCATTTTTATCGGGAGACTTGGGGGAACGCTGGGTGGAAGGAAATTTGTGGCTCCTCTCAGAATCCAGAACTTTCTGTCACCGAAATGTGAGGAAAATGTGTTTTTTTAGCCATATTTTGAGGTTTGCAAAGGATTCTGGGTAACAGAACCTGGTCAGAGCCCCACAAGTCACCCCATCTTGGATTCCCCTAGGTCACTAGTTTTAAAAAATGTGCTGGTTTGGTAGGTTTCCCTAGGTGCCGGCTGAGCTAGGGGCCAAAATCTACAGGTAGGCACTTTGCAAAAAACACCTCTGTTTTCTGTAAAAAAAATGGGATGTGTCCACGTTGTGTTTTGGGCCATTTCCTTTAGTGGGCGCTAGGCCTACCCACAAAAGTGAGGTACCAAAATTTATCGGGAGACTTGGGGGAACGCTGGGTGGAAGGAAATTTGTGGCTCCTCTCAGATTCCAGAACTTTCTGTCACCGAAATGTGAGGAAAATGTGTTTTTTTAAGCCAGATTTTGAGGTTTGCAAAGGATTCTGGGTAACAGAACCTGGTCAGAGCCCCACAAGTCACCCCATCTTGGATTCCCCTAGGTCTCTAGTTTTAAAAAATGCACAGGTTTGGTATGTTTCCCTATGTGCCGGATGGGCTAGGGGCCAAAATCTACAGGTAGGCACTTTGCAAAAAACACCTCTGTTTTCTGTAAAAAAAAATGAGATGTGTCCACGTTGTGTTTTGGGCCATTTCCTTTCGTGGGCGCTAGGCCTACCCACACAAGTGAGGTACCATTTTTATCGGGAGACTTGGAGGAACGCTGGGTGGAAGGAAATTTGCGGCTCCTCTCAGATTCCAGAAATTTCTGTCACCAAAATGTGAGGAAAATGTGTTTTTTTAGCCAAATTTTGAGGTTTGCAAAGGATTCTGGGTAACAGAACCTGGTCAGAGCCCCACAAGTCACCCCATCTTGGATTCCCCTAGGTCACTAGTTTTAAAAAATGTGCTGGTTTGGTAGGTTTCCCTAGGTGCCGGCTGAGCTAGGGGCCAAAATCTACAGGTAGGCACTTTGCAAAAAAACACCTCTGGTTTCTGTAAGCAAAATGGGATGTGTCCACGTTGTGTTTTGGGCCATTTCCTGTCGTGGGCGCTAGGCCTACCCACACAAGTGCGGTACCATTTTTATCGGGAGACTTGGGGGAACGCTGGGTGGAAGGAAATTTGTGGCTCCTCTCAGAATCCAGACCTTTCTGTCACCGAAATGTGAGGAAAATGTGTTTTTTTAGCCATATTTTGAGGTTTACAAAGGATTCTGGGTAACAGAACCTGGTCAGAGCCCCACAAGTCACCCCATCTTGGATTCCCCTAGGTCACTAGTTTTAAAAAATGTGCTGGTTTGGTAGGTTTCCCTAGGTGCCGGCTGAGCTAGGGGCCAAAATCTACAGGTAGGCACTTTGCAAAAAACACCTCTGTTTTCTGTAAAAAAAAATGGGATGTGTCCACGTTGTGTTTTGGGCCATTTCCTTTAGTGGGCGCTAGGCCTACCCACAAAAGTGAGGTACCAAAATTTATCGGGAGACTTGGGGGAACGCTGGGTGGAAGGAAATTTGTGGCTCCTCTCAGATTCCAGAACTTTCTGTCACCGAAATGTGAGGAAAATGTTTTTTTTTAAGCCAGATTTTGAGGTTTGCAAAGGATTCTGGGTAACAGAACCTGGTCAGAGCCCCACAAGTCACCCCATCTTGGATTCCCCTAGGTCACTAGTTTTAAAAAATGTGCTGGTTTGGTAGGTTTCCCTAGGTGCCGTCTGAGCTAGGGGCCAAAATCTACAGGTAGGCACTTTGCAAAAAACACCTTTGTTTTCTGTAAAAAAAATGGGATGTGTCCACGTTGTGTTTTGGGCCATTTCCTTTAGTGGGCGCTAGGCCTGCCCACAAAAGTGAGGTACCAAAATTTATCGGGAGACTTGGGAAAACGCTGGGTGGAAGGAAATTTGTGGCTCCTCTCAGATTCCAGAACTTTCTGTCCCCGAAATGAGAGGAGAAAGTGTTTTTTGGCCAAATTGTGAGGTTTGCAAAGGATTCTGGGTAACAGAACCTGGTCAGAGCCCCACAAGTCACCCCATCTTGGATTCCCCTAGGTCTTTAGTTTTCAAAAATGCACAGGTTTGGTAGGTTTCCCTAGGTGCCGGCTGAGCTAGAGGCCAAAATCTACAGGTAGGCACTTTGAAAAAAACACCTTGGTTTTCTGTGAAAAAATGGGTTGTGTCCACGTTGTGTTTTGGGGCATTTCCTGTCGCGGGCGCTAGGCCTACCACACACAAGTGAGGTATCATTTTTATCGCGAGACTTGGGGGGAACGCTGGGTGGAAGTAAATTTGTGGCTCCTCTCAGATTCCAGAACTTTCTGTCACCGAAATGTGAGGAAAATTTGTTTTTTTAGCCAAATTGTGAGGTTTGCAAAGGATTCTGGGTAACCGAACCTGGTCAGAGCCCTACAAGTCACCCCATCTTGGATTCCCCTAGGTCTCTAGTTTAAAAAAATGCACCGGTTTGGTATGTTTCCCTATGTGCCGGGTGAGCTAGGGGCCAAAATCTACAGGTTGGCACTTTGCAAAAAACACCTCTGTTTTCTGTAAAAAAAAAATGTGATGTGTCCACGTTGTGTTTTGTGCCATTTCCTTTCGTGGGCGCTAGGCCTACCCACACAAGTGAGGTACCATTTTTATCGGGAGACTTGGAGGAACGCTGCGTGGAAGGAAATTTGTGGCTCCTCTCAGATTCCAGAAATTTCTGTCACCAAAATGTGAGGAAAATGTGTTTTTTTAGCCAAATTTTGAGGTTTGCAAAGGATTCTGGGTAACAGAACCTGGTCAGAGCCCCACAAGTCACCCCATCTTGGATTCCCCTAGGTCACTAGTTTTCAAAAATGTGCTGGTTTGGTAGGTTTCCCTAGGTGCCGGCTGAGCTAGGGGCCAAAATCTACAGGTAGGCACTTTGCAAAAAAACACCTCTGGTTTCTGTAAGCAAAATGGGATGTGCCCACGTTGTGTTTTGGGCCATTTCTTGTCGTGGGCGCTAGGCCTACCCACACAAGTGCGGTACCATTTTTATCGGGAGACTTGGGGGAACGCTGGGTGGAAGGAAATTTGTGGCTCCTCTCAGAATCCAGAACTTTCTGTCACCGAAATGTGAGGAAAATGTGTTTTTTTAGCCATATTTTGAGGTTTGCAAAGGATTCTGGGTAACAGAACCTGGTCAGAGCCCCACAAGTCACCCCATCTTGGATTCCCCTAGGTCACTAGTTTTAAAAAATGTGCTGGTTTGGTAGGTTTCCCTAGGTGCCGGCTGAGCTAGGGGCCAAAATCTACAGGTAGGCACTTTGCAAAAAACACCTCTGTTTTCTGTAAAAAAAAATGGGATGTGTCCACGTTGTGTTTTGGGCCATTTCCTTTAGTGGGCGCTAGGCCTACCCACAATAGTGAGGTACCAAAATTTATCGGGAGACTTGGGGGAACGCTGGGTGGAAGGAAATTTGTGGCTCCTCTCAGATTCCAGAACTTTCTGTCACCGAAATGAGAGGAAAATGTGTTTTTTTAAGCCAGATTTTGAGGTTTGCAAAGGATTCTGGGTAACAGAACCTGGTCAGAGCCCCACAAGTCACCCCATCTTGGATTCCCGTAGGTCTCTAGTTTTCAAAAATGCACAGGTTTGGTATGTTTCCCTATGTGCCGGATGGGATAGGGGCCAAAATCTACAGGTAGGCACTTTGCAAAAAACACCTCTGTTTTCTGTAAAAAAACAATGGGATGTGTCCACGTTGTGTTTTGGGCCATTTCCTTTCATGGGCGCTAGGCCTACCCACACAAGTGAGGTACCATTTTTATCGGGAGACTTGGAGGAACGCTGGGTGGAAGGAAATTTGCGGCTCCTCTCATATTCCAGAAATTTCTGTCACCAAAATGTGAGGAAAATGTGTTTTTTTAGCCAAATTTTGAGGTTTGCAAAGGATTCTGGGTAACAGAACCTGGTCAGAGCCCCACAAGTCACCCCATCTTGGATTCCCCTAGGTGTCTAGTTTTCAGAAATGTGCTGGTTTGCTAGGTTTCCCTAGGTGCCGGCTGAGCTAGAGGCCAAAATCTACAGGTAGGCACTTTGCAAAAAACACCTCTGGTTTCTGTAAGCAAAATGGGATGTGTCCACGTTGTGTTTTGTGCCATTTCCTTTAGTGGGCACTAGGCCTACCCACACAAGTTAGGTACCATTTTTATCGGGAGACTTGGGGGAACGCTGGGTGGAAGGAAATTTGTGGCTCCTCTCAGATTACAGAACTTTCTGTCACCGAAATGAGAGGACAAAGTGTTTTTTGGCCAAATTATGAGGTTTGCAAAGGATTCTGGGTAACAGAACCTGGTCAGAGCCCCACAAGTCACTCCATCTTGGATTCCCCTAGGTCTATAGTTTTCACAAATCCACAGGTTTGGTAGGTTTCCCTATGTGCCGGCTGAGCTAGGGGCCAAAATCTACAGGTAGGCACTTTGCAAAAAACACCTTTGTTTTCTGTAAAAAAAATGGGATGTGTCCACGTTGTGTTTTGGGCCATTTCCTTTAGTGGGCGCTAGGCCTGCCCACAAAAGTGAGGTACCAAAATTTATCGGGAGACTTGGGAAAACGCTGGGTGGAAGGAAATTTGTGGCTCCTCTCAGATTCCAGAACTTTCTGTCCCCGAAATGAGAGGAGAAAGTGTTTTTTGGCCAAATTGTGAGGTTTGCAAAGGATTCTGGGTAACAGAACCTGGTCAGAGCCCCACAAGTCACCCCATCTTGGATTCCCCTAGGTCTTTAGTTTTCAAAAATGCACAGGTTTGGTAGGTTTCCCTAGGTGCCGGCTGAGCTAGAGGCCAAAATCTACAGGTAGGCACTTTGAAAAAAACACCTTGGTTTTCTGTGAAAAAATGGGTTGTGTCCACGTTGTGTTTTGGGGCATTTCCTGTCGCGGGCGCTAGGCCTACCACACACAAGTGAGGTATCATTTTTATCGCGAGACTTGGGGGGAACGCTGGGTGGAAGTAAATTTGTGGCTCCTCTCAGATTCCAGAACTTTCTGTCACCGAAATGTGAGGAAAATTTGTTTTTTTAGCCAAATTGTGAGGTTTGCAAAGGATTCTGGGTAACCGAACCTGGTCAGAGCCCTACAAGTCACCCCATGTTGGATTTCCCTAGGTCTCTAGTTTTAAAAAATGCACAGGTTTGGCATGTTTCCCTATGTGCCAGCTGAGCTAGGGGCCAAAATCTACAGGTTGGCACTTTGCAAAAAACACCTCTGTTTTCTGTCAAAAAATTGGGATGTGTCCACGTTGTGTTTTGGGTCATTTCCTTTCGTGGGCGCTAGGCCTACCCACACAAGTGAGGTACCATTTTTACCGGGAGACTTGGGGGAACGCTGAGTGGTAGGAAATTTGTGGCTCCTCTCAGATTCCAGAACTTTCTGTCACCGAAATGTGAGGAAAATGTGATTTTTTAGCCAAATTGTGAGGTTTGCAAAGGATTCTGGGTAACAGAACCTAGTCAGAGCCCCACAAGTCCCCCCATCTTGGATTCCCCTAGGTCTTTAGTTTTCAAAAATGCACAGGTTTGGTAGGTTTCCCTAGGTGCCGGCTGAGCTAGAGGCCAAAATCTACAGGTAGGCACTTTGAAAAAAAACACCTTGGTTTTCTGTGAAAAAATGGGTTGTGTCCACGTTGTGTTTTGGGGCATTTCCTGTCGCGGGCGCTAGGCCTACCACACACAAGTGAGGTATCATTTTTATCGCGAGACTTGGGGGGAACGCTGGGTGGAAGTAAATTTGTGGCTCCTCTCAGATTCCAGAACTTTCTGTCACCGAAATGTGAGGAAAATTTGTTTTTTTAGCCAAATTGTGAGGTTTGCAAAGGATTCTGGGTAACCGAACCTGGTCAGAGCCCTACAAGTCACCCCATCTTGGATTCCCCTAGGTCTCTAGTTTAAAAAAATGCACCGGTTTGGTATGTTTCCCTATGTGCCGGGTGAGCTAGGGGCCAAAATCTACAGGTTGGCACTTTGCAAAAAACACCTCTGTTTTCTGTAAAAAAAAAATGTGATGTGTCCACGTTGTGTTTTGTGCCATTTCCTTTCGTGGGCGCTAGGCCTACCCACACAAGTGAGGTACCATTTTTATCGGGAGACTTGGAGGAACGCTGCGTGGAAGGAAATTTGTGGCTCCTCTCAGATTCCAGAAATTTCTGTCACCAAAATGTGAGGAAAATGTGTTTTTTTAGCCAAATTTTGAGGTTTGCAAAGGATTCTGGGTAACAGAACCTGGTCAGAGCCCCACAAGTCACCCCATCTTGGATTCCCCTAGGTCTCTAGTTTTAAAAAATGCACAGGTTTGGTATGTTTCCCTATGTGCCGGATGGGCTAGGGGCCAAAATCTACAGGTAGGCACTTTGCAAAAAACACCTCTGTTTTCTGTAAAAAAAAATGAGATGTGTCCACGTTGTGTTTTGGGCCATTTCCTTTCGTGGGCGCTAGGCCTACCCACACAAGTGAGGTACCATTTTTATCGGGAGACTTGGAGGAACGCTGGGTGGAAGGAAATTTGCGGCTCCTCTCAGATTCCAGAAATTTCTGTCACCAAAATGTGAGGAAAATGTGGTTTTTTAGCCCAATTTTGAGGTTTGCAAAGGATTCTGGGTAACAGAACCTGGTCAGAGCCCCACAAGTCACCCCATCTTGGATTCCCCTAGGTCACTAGTTTTCAAAAATGTGCTGGTTTGGTAGGTTTCCCTAGGTGCCGGCTGAGCTAGGGGCCAAAATCTACAGGTAGGCACTTTGCAAAAAAACACCTCTGGTTTCTGTAAGCAAAATGGGATGTGTCCACGTTGTGTTTTGGGCCATTTCCTGTCGTGGGGGCTAGGCCTAGCCACACAAGTGCGGTACCATTTTTATCGGGAGACTTGGGGGAACGCTGGGTGGAAGGAAATTTGTGGCTCCTCTCAGAATCCAGACCTTTCTGTCACCGAAATGTGAGGAAAATGTGTTTTTTTAGCCATATTTTGAGGTTTACAAAGGATTCTGGGTAACAGAACCTGGTCAGAGCCCCACAAGTCACCCCATCTTGGATTCCCCTAGGTCACTAGTTTTAAAAAATGTGCTGGTTTGGTAGGTTTCCCTAGGTGCCGGCTGAGCTAGGGGCCAAAATCTACAGGTAGGCACTTTGCAAAAAACACCTCTGTTTTTTGTAAAAAAAATGGGATGTGTCCACGTTGTGTTTTGGGCCATTTCCTTTAGTGGGCGCTAGGCCTACCCACAAAAGTGAGGTACCAAAATTTATCGGGAGACTTGGGGGAACGCTGGGTGGAAGGAAATTTGTGGCTCCTCTCAGATTCCAGAACTTTCTGTCACCGAAATGTGAGGAAAATGTTTTTTTTTAAGCCAGATTTTGAGGTTTGCAAAGGATTCTGGGTAACAGAACCTGGTCAGAGCCCCACAAGTCACCCCATCTTGGATTCCCCTAGGTCACTAGTTTTAAAAAATGTGCTGGTTTGGTAGGTTTCCCTAGGTGCCGGCTGAGCTAGGGGCCAAAATCTACAGGTAGGCACTTTGCAAAAAACACCTTTGTTTTCTGTAAAAAAAATGGGATGTGTCCACGTTGTGTTTTGGGCCATTTCCTTTAGTGGGCGCTAGGCCTGCCCACAAAAGTGAGGTACCATTTTTATCGGGAGACTTGGGGGAACGCTGGGTGGAAGGACATTTGTGGCTCCTCTCAGATTCCAGAACTTTCTGTCACCGAAATGAGAGGAAAATGTGTTTTTTTAGCCAAATTTTGAGGTTTGCAAAGGATTCTGGGTAACAGAACCTGGTCAGAGCCCCACAAGTCACCCCATCTTGGATTCCCCTAGGTCTTTAGTTTTCAAAAATGCACAGGTTTGGTAGGTTTCCCTAGGTGCCGGCTGAGCTAGAGGCCAAAATCTACAGGTAGGCACTTTGCAAAAAACACCTCGGTTTTCTGTGAAAAAATGGGATGTGTCCACGTTGTGTTTTGGGGCATTTCCTGTCGCGGGCGCTAGGCCTACCACACACAAGTGAGGTATCATTTTTATCGCGAGACTTGGGGAGAAGGCTGGGTGGAAGTAAATTTGTGGCTCCTCTCAGATTCCAGAACTTTCTGTCACCGAAATGTGAGGAAAATGTGGTTTTTTAGCCAAATTTTGAGGTTTGCAAAGGATTCTGGGTAACAGAACCTGGTCAGAGCCCTACAAGTCACCCCATGTTGGATTTCCCTAGGTCTCTAGTTTTAAAAAATGCACAGGTTTGGCATGTTTCCCTATGTGCCAGCTGAGCTAGGGGCCAAAATCTACAGGTTGGCACTTTGCAAAAAACACCTCTGTTTTCTGTCAAAAAATTGGGATGTGTCCACGTTGTGTTTTGGGTCATTTCCTTTTGTGGGCGCTAGGCCTACCCACACAAGTGAGGTACCATTTTTACCGGGAGACTTGGGGGAACGCTGAGTGGTAGGAAATTTGTGGCTCCTCTCAGATTCCAGAACTTTCTGTCACCGAAATGTGAGGAAAATGTGATTTTTTAGCCAAATTGTGAGGTTTACAAAGGATTCTGGGTAACAGAACCTGGTCAGAGCCCCACAAGTCCCCCCATCTTGGATTCCCCTAGGTCTTTAGTTTTCAAAAATGCACAGGTTTGGTAGGTTTCCCTAGGTGCCGGCTGAGCTAGAGGCCAAAATCTACAGGTAGGCACTTTGAAAAAAACACCTTGGTTTTCTGTGAAAAAATGGGTTGTGTCCACGTTGTGTTTTGGGGCATTTCCTGTCGCGGGCGCTAGGCCGACCATACACAAGTGAGGTATCATTTATATCGCGAGACTTGGGGGAAACGCTGGGTGGAAGTAAATTTGTGGCTCCTCTCAGATTCCAGAACTTTCTGTCACCGAAATGTGAGGAAAATTTGTTTTTTTAGCCAAATTGTGAGGTTTGCAAAGGATTCTGGGTAACCGAACCTGGTCAGAGCCCTACAAGTCACCCCCATCTTGGATTCCCCTAGGTCTCTAGTTTAAAAAAATGCACCGGTTTGGTATGTTTCCCTATGTGCCGGGTGAGCTAGGGGCCAAAATCTACAGGTTGGCACTTTGCAAAAAACACCTCTGTTTTCTGTAAAAAAAAAATGTGATGTGTCCACGTTGTGTTTTGTGCCATTTCCTTTCGTGGGCGCTAGGCCTACCCACACAAGTGAGGTACCATTTTTATCGGGAGACTTGGAGGAACGCTGCGTGGAAGGAAATTTGTGGCTCCTCTCAGATTCCAGAAATTTCTGTCACCAAAATGTGAGGAAAATGTGTTTTTTTAGCCAAATTTTGAGGTTTGCAAAGGATTCTGGGTAACAGAACCTGGTCAGAGCCCCACAAGTCACCCCATCTTGGATTCCCCTAGGTCACTAGTTTTCAAAAATGTGCTGGTTTGGTAGGTTTCCCTAGGTGCCGGCTGAGCTAGGGGCCAAAATCTACAGGTAGGCACTTTGCAAAAAAACACCTCTGGTTTCTGTAAGCAAAATGGGATGTGTCCACGTTGTGTTTTGGGCCATTTCTTGTCGTGGGCGCTAGGCCTACCCACACAAGTGCGGTACCATTTTTATCGGGAGACTTGGGGGAACGCTGGGTGGAAGGAAATTTGTGGCTCCTCTCAGAATCCAGAACTTTCTGTCACCGAAATGTGAGGAAAATGTGTTTTTTTAGCCATATTTTGAGGTTTGCAAAGGATTCTGGGTAACAGAACCTGGTCAGAGCCCCACAAGTCACCCCATCTTGGATTCCCCTAGGTCACGAGTTTTAAAAAATGTGCTGGTTTGGTAGGTTTCCCTAGGTGCCGGCTGAGCTAGGGGCCAAAATCTACAGGTAGGCACTTTGCAAAAAACACCTCTGTTTTCTGTAAAAAAAATGGGATGTGTCCACGTTGTGTTTTGGGCCATTTCCTTTAGTGGGCGCTAGGCCTACCCACAAAAGTGAGGTACCAAAATTTATCGGGAGACTTGGGGGAACGCTGGGTGGAAGGAAATTTGTGGCTCCTCTCAGATTCCAGAACTTTCTGTCACCGAAATGTGAGGAAAATGTGTTTTTTTAAGCCAGATTTTGAGGTTTGCAAAGGATTCTGGGTAACAGAACCTGGTCAGAGCCCCACAAGTCACCCCATCTTGGATTCTCCTAGGTCTCTAGTTTTAAAAAATGCACAGGTTTGGTATGTTTCCCTATGTGCCGGATGGGCTAGGGGCCAAAATCTACAGGTAGGCACTTTGCAAAAAACACCTCTGTTTTCTGTAAAAAAAAATGAGATGTGTCCACGTTGTGTTTTGGGCCATTTCCTTTCGTGGGCGCTAGGCCTACCCACACAAGTGAGGTACCATTTTTATCGGGAGACTTGGAGGAACGCTGGGTGGAAGGAAATTTGCGGCTCCTCTCAGATTCCAGAAATTTCTGTCACCAAAATGTGAGGAAAATGTGGTTTTTTAGCCAAATTTTGAGGTTTGCAAAGGATTCTGGGTAACAGAACCTGGTCAGAGCCCCACAAGTCACCCCATCTTGGATTCCCCTAGGTCACTAGTTTTCAAAAATGTGCTGGTTTGGTAGGTTTCCCTAGGTGCCGGCTGAGCTAGGGGCCAAAATCTACAGGTAGGCACTTTGCAAAAAAACACCTCTGGTTTCTGTAAGCAAAATGGGATGTGTCCACGTTGTGTTTTGGGCCATTTCCTGTCGTGGGCGCTAGGCCTACCCACACAAGTGCGGTACCATTTTTATCGGGAGACTTGGGGGAACGCTGGGTGGAAGGAAATTTGTGGCTCCTCTCAGAATCCAGACCTTTCTGTCACCGAAATGTGAGGAAAATGTGTTTTTTTAGCCATATTTTGAGGTTTACAAAGGATTCTGGGTAACAGAACCTGGTCAGAGCCCCACAAGTCACCCCATCTTGGATTCCCCTAGGTCACTAGTTTTAAAAAATGTGCTGGTTTGGTAGGTTTCCCTAGGTGCCGGCTGAGTTAGGGGCCAAAATCTACAGGTAGGCACTTTGCAAAAAACACCTCTGTTTTCTGTAAAAAAAATGGGATGTGTCCACGTTGTGTTTTGGGCTATTTCCTTTAGTGGGCGCTAGGCCTACCCACAAAAGTGAGGTACCAAAATTTATCGGGAGACTTGGGGGAACGCTGGGTGGAAGGAAATTTGTGGCTCCTCTCAGATTCCAGAACTTTCTGTCACCGAAATGTGAGGAAAATGTTTTTTTTTAAGCCAGATTTTGAGGTTTGCAAAGGATTCTGGGTAACAGAACCTGGTCAGAGCCCCACAAGTCACCCCATCTTGGATTCCCCTAGGTCACTAGTTTTAAAAAATGTGCTGGTTTGGTAGGTTTCCCTAGGTGCCGGCTGAGCTAGGGGCCAAAATCTACAGGTAGGCACTTTGCAAAAAACACCTTTGTTTTCTGTAAAAAAAATGGGATGTGTCCACGTTGTGTTTTGGGCCATTTCCTTTAGTGGGCGCTAGGCCTGCCCACAAAAGTGAGGTACCAAAATTTATCGGGAGACTTGGGAAAACGCTGGGTGGAAGGAAATTTGTGGCTCCTCTCAGATTCCAGAACTTTCTGTCCCCGAAATGAGAGGAGAAAGTGTTTTTTGGCCAAATTGTGAGGTTTGCAAAGGATTCTGGGTAACAGAACCTGGTCAGAGCCCCACAAGTCACCCCATCTTGGATTCCCCTAGGTCTTTAGTTTTCAAAAATGCACAGGTTTGGTAGGTTTCCCTAGGTGCCGGCTGAGCTAGAGGCCAAAATCTACAGGTAGGCACTTTGAAAAAAACACCTTGGTTTTCTGTGAAAAAATGGGTTGTGTCCACGTTGTGTTTTGGGGCATTTCCTGTCGCGGGCGCTAGGCCTACCACACACAAGTGAGGTATCATTTTTATCGCGAGACTTGGGGGGAACGCTGGGTGGAAGTAAATTTGTGGCTCCTCTCAGATTCCAGAACTTTCTGTCACCGAAATGTGAGGAAAATTTGTTTTTTTAGCCAAATTGTGAGGTTTGCAAAGGATTCTGGGTAACCGAACCTGGTCAGAGCCCTACAAGTCACCCCATCTTGGATTCCCCTAGGTCTCTAGTTTAAAAAAATGCACCGGTTTGGTATGTTTCCCTATGTGCCGGGTGAGCTAGGGGCCAAAATCTACAGGTTGGCACTTTGCAAAAAACACCTCTGTTTTCTGTAAAAAAAAAATGTGATGTGTCCACGTTGTGTTTTGTGCCATTTCCTTTCGTGGGCGCTAGGCCTACCCACACAAGTGAGGTACCATTTTTATCGGGAGACTTGGAGGAACGCTGCGTGGAAGGAAATTTGTGGCTCCTCTCAGATTCCAGAAATTTCTGTCACCAAAATGTGAGGAAAATGTGTTTTTTTAACCAAATTTTGAGGTTTGCAAAGGATTCTGGGTAACAGAACCTGGTCAGAGCCCCACAAGTCACCCCATCTTGGATTCCCCTAGGTCACTAGTTTTCAAAAAAGTGCTGGTTTGGTAGGTTTCCCTAGGTGCCGGCTGAGCTAGGGTCCAAAATCTACAGGTAGGCACTTTGCAAAAAAACACCTCTGGTTTCTGTAAGCAAAATGGGATGTGTCCACGTTGTGTTTTGGGCCATTTCTTGTCGTGGGCGCTAGGCCTACCCACACAAGTGCGGTACCATTTTTATCGGGAGACTTGGGGGAACGCTGGGTGGAAGGAAATTTGTGGCTCCTCTCAGAATCCAGAACTTTCTGTCACCGAAATGTGAGGAAAATGTGTTTTTTTAGCCATATTTTGAGGTTTGCAAAGGATTCTGGGTAACAGAACCTGGTCAGAGCCCCACAAGTCACCCCATCTTGGATTCCCCTAGGTCACTAGTTTTAAAAAATGTGCTGGTTTGGTAGGTTTCCCTAGGTGCCGGCTGAGCTAGGGGCCAAAATCTACAGGTAGGCACTTTGCAAAAAACACCTCTGTTTTCTGTAAAAAAAATGGGATGTGTCCACGTTGTGTTTTGGGCCATTTCCTTTAGTGGGCGCTAGGCCTACCCACAAAAGTGAGGTACCAAAATTTATCGGGAGACTTGGGGGAACGCTGGGTGGAAGGAAATTTGTGGCTCCTCTCAGATTCCAGAACTTTCTGTCACCGAAATGTGAGGAAAATGTGTTTTTTTAAGCCAGATTTTGAGGTTTGCAAAGGATTCTGGGTAACAGAACCTGGTCAGAGCCCCACAAGTCACCCCATCTTGGATTCCCCTAGGTCTCTAGTTTTAAAAAATGCACAGGTTTGGTATGTTTCCCTATGTGCCGGATGGGCTAGGGGCCAAAATCTACAGGTAGGCACTTTGCAAAAAACACCTCTGTTTTCTGTAAAAAAAAAAGAGATGTGTCCACGTTGTGTTTTGGGCCATTTCCTTTCGTGGGCGCTAGGCCTACCCACACAAGTGAGGTACCATTTTTATCGGGAGACTTGGAGGAACGCTGGGTGGAAGGAAATTTGCGGCTCCTCTCAGATTCCAGAAATTTCTGTCACCAAAATGTGAGGAAAATGTGTTTTTTTAGCCAAATTTTGAGGTTTGCAAAGGATTCTGGGTAACAGAACCTGGTCAGAGCCCCACAAGTCACCCCATCTTGGATTCCCCTAGGTCACTAGTTTTCAAAAATGTGCTGGTTTGGTAGGTTTCCCTAGGTGCCGGCTGAGCTAGGGGCCAAAATCTACAGGTAGGCACTTTGCAAAAAAACACCTCTGGTTTCTGTAAGCAAAATGGGATGTGTCCACGTTGTGTTTTGGGCCATTTCCTGTCGTGGGCGCTAGGCCTACCCACACAAGTGCGGTACCATTTTTATCGGGAGACTTGGGGGAACGCTGGGTGGAAGGAAATTTGTGGCTCCTCTCAGAATCCAGACCTTTCTGTCACCGAAATGTGAGGAAAATGTGTTTTTTTAGCCATATTTTGAGGTTTACAAAGGATTCTGGGTAACAGAACCTGGTCAGAGCCCCACAAGTCACCCCATCTTGGATTCCCCTAGGTCACTAGTTTTAAAAAATGTGCTGGTTTGGTAGGTTTCCCTAGGTGCCGGCTGAGCTAGGGGCCAAAATCTACAGGTAGGCACTTTGCAAAAAACACCTCTGTTTTTTGTAAAAAAAATGGGATGTGTCCACGTTGTGTTTTGGGCCATTTCCTTTAGTGGGCGCTAGGCCTACCCACAAAAGTGAGGTACCAAAATTTATCGGGAGACTTGGGGGAACGCTGGGTGGAAGGAAATTTGTGGCTCCTCTCAGATTCCAGAACTTTCTGTCACCGAAATGTGAGGAAAATTTTTTTTTTAAGCCAGATTTTGAGGTTTGCAAAGGATTCTGGGTAACAGAACCTGGTCAGAGCCCCACAAGTCACCCCATCTTGGATTCCCCTAGGTCTATAGTTTTCACAAATGCACAGGTTTGGTAGGTTTCCCTATGTGCCGGCTGAGCTAGGGGCCAAAATCTACAGGTTGGCACTATGGAAAAAACACCTCTGTTTTCTGTAAAAAAATTGGGATGTGTCCACGTTGTGTTTTGGGGCATTTTCTTTCGTGGGCGCTAGGCCTACCCACACAAGTGAGGTACCATTTTTATCGGCAGACTTGGGGGAACGCTGGGTGGAAGGAAATTTGTGGCTCCTCTCAGATTCCAGAACTTTCTGTCACCGAAATATGAGGAAAATGAGTTTTTTTAAGCCAAATTTTGAGGTTTACAAAGGATTCTGGGTAACAGAACCTGGTCAGAGCCCCACAAGTCACCCCATCTTGGATTCCCCTAGGTCTATAGTTTTCAAAATTGCACAGGTTTGGTTTGTTTCCCTATGTGCCGGCTGAGCTAGGGGCCAAAATCTACAGGTTGGCACTTTGCAAAAAACAGCTCTGTTTTCTGTAAAAAAATTGGGATGTGTCCACGTTGTGTTTTGGGGCATTTCCTTTCGTGGACGCTAGGCCTACCCACACAAGTGCGGTACCATTTTTATCGGGAGACTTGGGGGAACGCTGGGTGGAAGGAAATTTGTGGCTCCTCTCAGAATCCAGAACTTTCTGTCACCGAAATGTGAGGAAAATGTGTTTTTTTAGCCAAATTTTGAGGTTTGCAAAGGATTCTGGGTAACAGAACCTGGTCAGAGCCCCACAAGTCACCCCATCTTGGATTCCCCTAGGTCACTAGTTTTCAAAAATGTGCTGGTTTGGTAGGTTTCCCTAGGTGCCGGCTGAGCTAGGGGCCAAAATCTACAGGTAGGCACTTTGCAAAAAGCACCTCTGTTTTCTGTAAAAAAAATGGGATGTGTCCACGTTGTGTTTTGGGCCATTTCCTTTAGTGGGCGCTAGGCCTACCCACACAAGTGAGGTACCATTTTTATCGGGAGACTTGGGGGAACGCTGGGTGGAAGGAAATTTGTGGCTCCTCTCAGATTCCAGAACTTTCTGTCACCGAAATGTGAGGAAAATGTGTTTTTTTAGCCAAATTTTGAGGTTTGCAAAGGATTCTGGGTAACAGAACCTGGTCAGAGCCCCACAAGTCACCCCATCTTGGATTCCCCTAGGTCTTTAGTTTTAAAAAATGCACAGGTTTGGTAGGTTTCCCTAGGTGCCGGCTGAGCTAGAGGCCAAAATCTACAGGTAGGCACTTTGCAAAAAACACCTCGGTTTTCTGTGAAAAAATGTGATGTGTCCACGTTGTGTTTTGGGGCATTTCCTGTCGCGGGCGCTAGGCCTACCACACACAAGTGAGGTATCATTTTTATCGCGAGACTTGGGGAGAAGGCTGGGTGGAAGTAAATTTGTGGCTCCTCTCAGATTCCAGAACTTTCTGTCACCGAAATGTGAGGAAAATGTGTTTTTTTAACCAAATTTTGAGGTTTGCAAAGTATTCTGGGTAAGAGAACCTGGTCAGAGCCCTACAAGTCACCCCATCTTGGATTCCCCTAGGTGTCTAGTTTTAAAAAATGCACAGGTTTGGCATGTTTCCCTATGTGCCAGCTGAGCTAGGGGCCAAAAGCTACAGGTTGGCACTTTGCAAAAAACACCTGTGTTTTCTGTAAAAAAATTGGGATGTGTCCACGTTGTGTTTTGGGTCATTTCCTTTCGTGGGCGCTAGGCCTACCCACACAAGTGAGGTACCATTTTTACCGGGAGACTTGGGGGAACGCTGGGTGGTAGGAAATTTGTGGCTCCTCTCAGATTCCAGAACTTTCTGTCACCGAAATGTGAGGAAAATGTGATTTTTTAGCCAAATTGTGAGGTTTGCAAAGGATTCTGGGTAACAGAACCTGGTCAGAGCCCCACAAGTCACCCCATCTTGGATTCCCCTAGGTCTTTAGTTTTCAAAAATGCACAGGTTTGGTAGGTTTCCCTAGGTGCCGGCTGAGCTAGAGGCCAAAATCTACAGGTAGGCACTTTGCAAAAAACACCTTGGTTTTCTGTGAAAAAATGGGTTGTGTCCACGTTGTGTTTTGGGGCATTTCCTGTCGCGGGCGCTAGGCCTACCACACACAAGTGAGGTATCATTTTTATCGCGAGACTTGGGGGGAGCGCTGGGTGGAAGTAAATTTGTGGCTCCTCTCAGATTCCAGAACTTTCTGTTACCGAAATGTGAGGAAAATGTGTTTTTTTAGCCAAGTTTTGAGGTTTGCAAAGGATTCTGGGTAACAGAACCTGGTCAGAGCCCTACAAGTCACCCCATCTTGGATTCCCCTAGGTCTCTAGTTTTAACAAAATGCACAGGTTTGGTATGTTTCCCTATGTGCCGGCTGAGCTAGGGGCCAAAATCTACAGGTTGGCACTATGCAAAAAACACCTCTGTTTTCTGTAAAAAAATTGGGATGTGTCCACGTTGTGTTTTGGGGCATTTCCTTTCGTGGGCGCTAGGCCTACCCACACAAGTGAGGTACCATTTGTATCGGGAGACTTGGGGGAACACTGGGTGGAAGGAAATTTGTGGCTCTTCTCAGATTCCAGAACTTTCTGTCACCGAAATGTGAGGAAAATGTGTTTTTTTAAGCCAGATTTTGAGGTTTGCAAAGGATTCTGGGTAACAGAACCTGGTCAGAGCCCCACAAGTCACCCCATCTTGGATTCCCCTAGGTCTCTAGTTTTCAAAAATGCACAGGTTTGGTATGTTTCCCTATGTGCCGGATGGGCTAGGGGCCAAAATCTACAGGTAGGCACTTTGCAAAAAACACCTCTGTGTTCTGTAAAAAAAAATGGGATGTGTCCACGTTGTGTTTTGGGCCATTTTCTTTCGTGGGCGCTAGGCCTACCCACACAAGTGAGGTTCCATTTTTATCGGGAGACGTGGAGGAACGCTGGGTGGAAGGAAATTTGCGGCTCCTCTCAGATTCCAGAAATTTCTGTCACCAAAATGTGAGGAAAATGTGTTTTTTTAGCCAAACTTTGAGGTTTGCAAAGGATTCTGGTTAACAGAACCTGGTCAGAGCCCCACAAGTCACCCCATCTTGGATTCCCCTAGGTCACTAGTTTTCAAAAATGTGCTGGTTTGGTAGGTTTCCCTAGGTGCCGGCTGAGCTAGGGGCCAAAATCTACAGGTAGGCACTTTGCAAAAAACACCTCTGTTTTCTGTAAAAAAAATGGGATGTGTCCACGTTGTGTTTTGGGCCATTTCCTTTAGTGGGCGCTAGGCCTACCCACAAAAGTGAGGTACCAAAATTTATCGGGAGACTTGGGGGAACGCTGGGTGGAAGGAAATTTGTGGCTCCTCTCAGATTCCAGAACTTTCTGTCACCGAAATGTGAGGAAAATGTGTTTTTTTAAGCCAGATTTTGAGGTTTGCAAAGGATTCTGGGTAACAGAACCTGGTCAGAGCCCCACAAGTCACCCCATCTTGGATTCCCCTAGGTCACTAGTTTTCAAAAATGTGCTGGTTTGGTAGGTTTCCCTAGGTGCCGGCTGAGCTAGGGGCCAAAATCTACAGGTAGGCACTTTGCAAAAAAACACCTCTGGTTTCTGTAAGCAATATGGGATGTGTCCACGTTGTGTTTTGGGCCATTTCCTGTCGTGGTCGCTAGGCCTACCCACACAAGTGCAGTACCATTTTTATCGGGAGACTTGGGGGAACGCTGGGTGGAAGGAAATTTGTGGCTCCTCTCAGATTCCAGAACTTTCTGTCACCGAAATGTGAGGAAAATGTGTTTTTTAAGCCACATTTTGAGTTTTGCAAAGGATTCTGGGTAACAGCACCTGGTCAGAGCCCCACAAGTCACCCCATCTTGGATTCCCCTAGGTCTATAGTTTTCACAAATGCACAGGTTTGGTAGGTTTCCCTATGTGCCGGCTGAGCTAGGGGCCAAAATCTACAGGTTGGCACTTTGCAAAAAACACCTCTGTTTTCTGTAAAAAAATTGGGATGTGTCCACGTTGTGTTTTGGGGCATTTCCTTTCGTGGGCGCTAGGCCTACCCACACAAGTGAGGTACCATTTGTATCGGGAGACTTGGGGGAACACTGGGTGGAAGGAAATTTGTGGCTCCTCTCAGATTCCAGAACTTTCTGTCACCGAAATGTGAGGAAAATGTGTTTTTTTTAAGCCAGATTTTGAGGTTTGCAAAGGATTCTGGGAAACAGAACCTGGTCAGAGCCCCACAAGTCACCCCATCTTGGATTCCCCTAGGTCTCTAGTTTTCAAAAATGCACAGGTTTGGTATGTTTCCCTATGTGCCGGATGGGCTAGGGGCCAAAATCTACAGGTAGGCACTTTGCAAAAAACACCTCTGTTTTCTGTAAAAAAAAATGGGATGTGTCCACGTTGTGTTTTGGGCCATTTTCTTTCGTGGGCGCTAGGCCTACCCACACAAGTGAGGTACCATTTTTATCGGGAGACGTGGAGGAACGCTGGGTGGAAGGAAATTTGCGGCTCCTCTCAGATTCCAGAAATTTCTGTCACCAAAATGTGAGGAAAATGTGTTTTTTTAGCCAAATTTTGAGGTTTGCAAAGGATTCTGGGTAACAGAACCTGGTCAGAGCCCCACAAGTCACCCCATCTTGGATTCCCCTAGGTCACTAGTTTTCAAAAATGTGCTGGTTTGGTAGGTTTCCCTAGGTGCCGGCTGAGCTAGGGGCCAAAATCTACAGGTAGGCACTTTGCAAAAAACACCTCTGTTTTCTGTAAAAAAAATGGGATGTGTCCACGTTGTGTTTTGGGCCATTTCCTTTAGTGGGCGCTAGGCCTACCCACAAAAGTGAGGTACCAAAATTTATCGGGAGACTTGGGGGAACGCTGGGTGGAAGGAAATTTGTGGCTCCTCTCAGATTCCAGAACTTTCTGTCACCGAAATGTGAGGAAAATGTGTTTTTTTAAGCCAGATTTTGAGGTTTGCAAAGGATTCTGGGTAACAGAACCTGGTCAGAGCCCCACAAGTCACCCCATCTTGGATTCCCCTAGGTCACTAGTTTTCAAAAATGTGCTGGTTTGGTAGGTTTCCCTAGGTGCCGGCTGAGCTAGGGGCCAAAATCTACAGGTAGGCACTTTGCAAAATAACACCTCTGGTTTCTGTAAGCAATATGGGATGTGTCCACGTTGTGTTTTGGGCCATTTCCTGTCGTGGGCGCTAGGCCTACCCACACAAGTGCAGTACCATTTTTATCGGGAGACTTGGGGGAACGCTGGGTGGAAGGAAATTTGTGGCTCCTCTCAGAATCCAGAACTTTCTGTCACCAAAATGTGAGGAAAATGTGTTTTTTTTGCCATATTTTGAGGTTTGCAAAGGATTCTGGGTAACAGAACCTGGTCAGAGCCCCACAAGTCACCCCATCTTGGATTCCCCTAGGTCACTAGTTTTCAAAAATGTGCTGGTTTGGTAGGTTTCCCTAGGTGCCGGCTGAGCTAGGGGCCAAAATCTACAGGTAGGCACTTTGCAAAAAACACCTCTGTTTTCTGTAAAAAAAAATGGGATGTGTCCACGTTGTGTTTTGGGCCATTTCCTTTAGTGGTCGCTAGGCCTACCCACAAAAGTGAGGTACCAAAATTTATCTGGAGACTTGGGGGAACGCTGGGTGGAAGGAAATTTGTGGCTCCTCTCAGATTCCAGAACTTTCTGTCACCGAAATGAGAGGAGAAAGTGTTTTTTGGCCAAATTTTGAGGTTTGCAAAGGATTCTGGGTAACAGAACCTGGTCAGAGCCCCACAAGTCACCCCATCGTGGATTCCCCTAGGTGTCTAGTTTTCAGAAATGTGCTGGTTTGCTAGGTTTCCCCAGGTGCCGGCTGAGCTAGAGGCCAAAATCTACAGGTAGGCAGTTTGGAAAAAACACCTCTGTTTTCTGTAAAAAAAATGTGATGTGTCCACGTTGTGTTTTGAGCCATTTCCTTTAGTGGGCACTAGGCCTACCCACACAAGTGAGGTACCATTTTTATCGGGAGACTTGAGGGAACGCTGGGTGGAAGGAAATTTGTGGCTCCTCTCAGATTCCAGAACTTTCTGTCACCGAAATGTGAGGAAAATGTGTTTTTTTAAGCCAGATTTTGAGGTTTGCAAAGGATTCTGGGTAACAGAACCTGGTCAGAGCCCCACAAGTCACCCCATCTTGGATTCCCCTAGGTCACTAGTTTTCAAAAATGTGCTGGTTTGGTAGGTTTCCCTAGGTGCCGGCTGAGCTAGGGGCCAAAATCTACAGGTAGGCACTTTGCAAAATAACACCTCTGGTTTCTGTAAGCAATATGGGATGTGTCCACGTTGTGTTTTGGGCCATTTCCTGTCGTGGGCGCTAGGCCTACCCACACAAGTGCAGTACCATTTTTATCGGGAGACTTGGGGGAACGCTGGGTGGAAGGAAATTTGTGGCTCCTCTCAGAATCCAGAACTTTCTGTCACCGAAATGTGAGGAAAATGTGTTTTTTTTGCCATATTTTGAGGTTTGCAAAGGATTCTGGGTAACAGAACCTGGTCAGAGCCCCACAAGTCACCCCATCTTGGATTCCCCCAGGTCACTAGTTTTCAAAAATGTGCTGGTTTGGTAGGTTTCCCTAGGTGCCGGCTGAGCTAGGGGCCAAAATCTACAGGTAGGCACTTTGCAAAAAACACCTCTGTTTTCTGTAAAAAAAAATGGGATGTGTCCACGTTGTGTTTTGGGCCATTTCCTTTAGTGGTCGCTAGGCCTACCCACAAAAGTGAGGTACCAAAATGTATCTGGAGACTTGGGGGAACGCTGGGTGGAAGGAAATTTGTGGCTCCTCTCAGATTCCAGAACTTTCTGTCACCGAAATGAGAGGAGAAAGTGTTTTTTGGCCAAATTTTGAGGTTTGCAAAGGATTCTGGGTAACAGAACCTGGTCAGAGCCCCACAAGTCACCCCATCGTGGATTCCCCTAGGTGTCTAGTTTTCAGAAATGTGCTGGTTTGCTAGGTTTCCCCAGGTGCCGGCTGAGCTAGAGGCCAAAATCTACAGGTAGGCAGTTTGGAAAAAACACCTCTGTTTTCTGTAAAAAAAATGTGATGTGTCCACGTTGTGTTTTGAGCCATTTCCTTTAGTGGGCACTAGGCCTACCCACACAAGTGAGGTACCATTTTTATCGGGAGACTTGAGGGAACGCTGGGTGGAAGGAAATTTGTGGCTCCTCTCAGATTCCAGAACTTTCTGTCACCGAAATGAGAGGACAAAGTGTTTTTTGGCCAAATTATGAGGTTTGCAAAGGATTCTGGGTAACAGAACCTGGTCAGAGTCCCACAAGTCACCCCATCTTGGATTCCCCTAGGTGTCTAGTTTTCAGACATGTGCTGGTTTGCTAGGTTTCCCCAGGTGCCGGCTGAGCTAGAGGCCAAAATCCACAGGTAGGCACTGTTTTCTGTGAAAAAATGTGATGTGTCCATGTTGTATTTTGGGCCATTTCCTTTCGTGGGCGCTAGGCCTACCCACACAAGTGAGGTACCATTTTTATCGGGAGACTTGGGGGAACGCTGGGTGGAAGGAAATTTGTGGCTCCTCTCAGATTCCAGAACTTTCTGTCACCGAAATGTGAGGAAAATGTGTTTTTTAAGCCACATTTTGAGTTTTGCAAAGGATTCTGGGTAACAGAACCTGGTCAGAGCCCCACAAGTCACCCCATCTTGGATTCCCCTAGGTCTATAGTTTTCACAAATGCACAGGTTTGGTAGGTTTCCCTATGTGCCGGCTGAGCTAGGGGACAAAATCTACAGGTTGGCACTATGCAAAAAACACCTCTGTTTTCTGTAAAAAAATTGGGATGTGTCCACGTTGTGTTTTGGGGCATTTCCTTTCGTGGGCGCTAGGCCTACCCACACAAGTGAGGTACCATTTTTATCGGCAGACTTGGGGGAACGCTGGGTGGAAGGAAATTTGTGGCTCCTCTCAGATTCCAGAACTTTCTGTCACCGAAATATGAGGAAAATTAGTTTTTTTAAGCCAAATTTTGAGGTTTGCAAAGGATTCTGGGTAACAGAACCTGGTCAGAGCCCCACAAGTCACCCCATCTTGGATTCCCCTAGGTCTATAGTTTTCAAAATTGCACAGGTTTGGTATGTTTCCCTATGTGCCGGCTGAGCTAGGGGCCAAAATCTACAGGTTGGCACTTTGCAAAAAACAGCTCTGTTTTCTGTAAAAAAATTGGGATGTGTCCACGTTGTGTTTTGGGGCATTTCCTTTCCTGGACGCTAGGCCTACCCACACAAGTGCGGTACCCTTTTTATCGGGAGACTTGGGGGCACGCTGGGTGGAAGGAAATTTGTGGCTCCTCTCAGAATCCAGAACTTTCTGTCACCGAAATGTGAGGAAAATGTGTTTTTTTAGCCAAATTTAGAGGTTTGCAAAGGATTCTGGGTAACAGAACCTGGTCAGAGCCCCACAAGTCACCCCATCTTGGATTCCCCTAGGTCACTAGTTTTCAAAAATGTGCTGGTTTGGTAGGTTTCCCTAGGTGCCGGCTGAGCTAGGGGCCAAAATCTACAGGTAGGCACTTTGCAAAAAGCACCTCTGTTTTCTGTAAAAAAAATGGGATGTGTCCACGTTGTGTTTTGTGCCATTTCCTTTAGTGGGCACTAGGCCTACCCACACAAGTGAGGTACCATTTTTATCGGGAGACTTGAGGGAACGCTGGGTGGAAGGTAATTTGTGGCTCCTCTCAGATTCCAGAACTTTCTGACACCGAAATGAGAGGACAAAGTATTTTTTGGCCAAATTATGAGGTTTGCAAAGGATTCTGGGTAACAGAACCTGGTCAGAGTCCCACAAGTCACCCCATCTTGGATTCCCCTAGGTGTCTAGTTTTCAGACATGTGCTGGTTTGCTAGGTTTCCCCAGGTGCCGGCTGAGCTAGAGGCCAAAATCCACAGGTAGGCACTGTTTTCTGTGAAAAAATGTGATGTGTCCATGTTGTATTTTGGGCCATTTCCTTTCGTGGGCGCTAGGCCTACCCACACAAGTGAGGTACCATTTTTATCGGGAGACTTGGGGGAACGCTGGGTGGAAGGAAATTTGTGGCTCCTCTCAGATTCCAGAACTTTCTGTCACCGAAATGTGAGGAAAATGTGTTTTTTAAGCCACATTTTGAGTTTTGCAAAGGATTCTGGGTAACAGCACCTGGTCAGAGCCCCACAAGTCACCCCATCTTGGATTCCCCTAGGTCTATAGTTTTCACAAATCCACAGGTTTGGTAGGTTTCCCTATGTGCCGGCTGAGCTAGGGGCCAAAATCTACAGGTTGGCACTACGCAAAAAACACCTCTGTTTTCTGTAAAAAAATTGGGATGTGTCCACGTTGTGTTTTGGGGCATTTCCTTTCGTGGGCGCTAGGCCTACCCACACAAGTGAGGTACCATTTTTATCGGCAGACTTGGGGGAACGCTGGGTGGAAGGAAATTTGTGGCTCCTCTCAGATTCCAGAACTTTCTGTCACCGAAATATGAGGAAAATTAGTTTTTTTAAGCCAAATTTTGAGGTTTGCAAAGGATTCTGGGTAACAGAACCTGGTCAGAGCCCCACAAGTCACCCCATCTTGGATTCCCCTAGGTCTATAGTTTTCAAAATTGCACAGGTTTGGTATGTTTCCCTATGTGCCGGCTGAGCTAGGGGCCAAAATCTACAGGTTGGCACTTTGCAAAAAACAGCTCTGTTTTCGGTAAAAAAATTGGGATGTGTCCACGTTGTGTTTTGGGGCATTTCCTTTCCTGGACGCTAGGCCTACCCACACAAGTGCGGTACCATTTTTATCGGGAGACTTGGGGGCACGCTGGGTGGAAGGAAATTTGTGGCTCCTCTCAGAATCCAGAACTTTCTGTCACCGAAATGTGAGGAAAATGTGTTTTTTTAGCCAAATTTAGAGGTTTGCAAAGGATTCTGGGTAACAGAACCTGGTCAGAGCCCCACAAGTCACCCCATCTTGGATTCCCCTAGGTCACTAGTTTTCAAAAATGTGCTGGTTTGGTAGGTTTCCCTAGGTGCCGGCTGAGCTAGGGGCCAAAATCTACAGGTAGGCACTTTGCAAAAAGCACCTCTGTTTTCTGTAAAAAAAATGGGATGTGTCCACGTTGTGTTTTGGGCCATTTCCTTTAGTGGGCGCTAGGCCTACCCACAAAAATGAGGTACCATTTTTATCGGGAGACTTGGGGGAACGCTGGGTGGAAGGAAATTTGTGGCTCCTCTCAGATTCCAGAACTTTCTGTCACCGAAATGAGAGGAGAAAGTGTTTTTTGGCCAAATTTTGAGGTTTGCAAAGGATTCTGGGTAACAGAATCTGGTCAGAGCCCCACAAGTCACCCCATCGTGGATTCCCCTAGGTGTCTAGTTTTCAGAAATGTGCTGGTTTGCTAGGTTTCCCCAGGTGCCGGCTGAGCTAGAGGCCAAAATCTACAGGTAGGCACTTTGCAAAAAAACACCTCTGTTTTTTGTAAAAAAAAAATGTGATGTGTCCACGTTGTGTTTTGGGCCATTTCCTTTAGTGGGCACTAGGCCTACCCACACAAGTGAGGTACCATTTTTATCGGGAGACTTGGGGGAACGCTGGGTGGAAGGAAATTTGTGGCTCCTCTCAGATTCCAGAAATTTCTGTCACCGAAATGTGAGGAAAATGTGTTTTTTTAGCCAAATTTTGAGGTTTGCAAAGGATTCTGGGTAACAGAACCTGGTCAGAGCCCCACAAGTCACCCCATCTTGGATTCCCCTAGGTCTTTAGTTTTAAAAAATGCACAGGTTTGGTAGGTTTCCCTAGGTGCCGGCTGAGCTAGGGGCCAAAATCTACAGGTTGGCACTTTGCAAAAAACACCTCTGTTTTCTGTAAAAAAATTGGGATGTGTCCACGTTGTGTTTTGGGGCATTTCCTTTCGTGGGCGCTAGGCCTACCCACACAAGTGAGGTACCATTTTTACCGGGAGACTTGGGGGAACGCTGGGTGGTAGGAAATGTGTGGCTCCTCTCAGATTCCAGAACTTTCTGTCACCGAAATGTGAGGAAAATGTGATTTTTTAGCCAAATTTTGAGGTTTGCAAAGGATTCTGGGTAACAGAACCTGGTCAGAGCCCCACAAGTCACCCCATCTTGGATTCCCCTAGGTCTTTGGTTTTCAAAAATGCACAGGTTTGGTAGGTTTCCCTAGGTGCCGGCTGAGCTAGAGGCCAAAATCTACAGGTAGGCACTTTGCAAAAAAACACCTCGGTTTTCTGTGAAAAAATGGGTTATGTCCACGTTGTGTTTTGGGGCATTTCCTGTCGCGGGCGCTAGGCCTACCACACACAAGTG
The DNA here is from genome assembly GCF_031143425.1 of Pleurodeles waltl. Classification (NCBI taxonomy): domain Eukaryota; kingdom Metazoa; phylum Chordata; class Amphibia; order Caudata; family Salamandridae; genus Pleurodeles; species Pleurodeles waltl. The sequence continues at coordinate 570,711,412 of NC_090450.1, forward strand.
AGGTATCATTTTTATAGCGAGACTTGGGGGGAACGCTGGGTGGAAGTAAATTTGTGGCTCCTCTCAGATTCCAGAACTTTCTGTCACCGAAATGTGAGGAAAATGTGTTTTTTTAGCCAAATTTTGAGGTTTGCAAAGGATTCTGGGTAACAGAACCTGGTCAGAGCCCTACAAGTCACACCATCTTGGATTCCCCTAGGTCTCTAGTTTTAACAAAATGCACAGGTTTGGTATGTTTCCCTATGTGCCGGCTGAGCTAGGGGCCAAAATCTACAGGTTGGCACTTTGCAAAAAACACCTCTGTTTTCTGTAAAAAAAATTGGGATGTGTCCACGTTGTGTTTTGGGGCATTTCCTTTCGTGGGCGCTAGGCCTACCCACACAAGTGAGGTACCATTTTTATCGGGAGACTTGGAGGAACGCTGGGTGGAAGGAAATTTGTGGCTCCTCTCAGATTCCAGAAATTTCTGTCACCAAAATGTGAGGAAAATGTGTTTTTTTAGCCAAATTTTGAGGTTTGCAAAGGATTCTGGGTAACAGAACCTGGTCAGAGCCCCACAAGTCACCCCATCTTGGATTCCCCTAGGTCACTAGTTTTCAAAAATGTGCTGGTTTGGTAGGTTTCCCTGGTGCCGGCTGAGCTAGGGGCCAAAATCTACAGGTAGGCACTTTGCAAAAAAACACCTCTGGTTTCTGTAAGCAAAATGGGATGTGTCCACGTTGTGTTTTGGGCCATTTCCTTTCGTGGGCGCTAGGCCTACCCACACAAGTGCGGTACCATTTTTATCGGGAGACTTGGGGGAACGCTGGGTGGAAGGAAATTTGTGGCTCCTCTCAGAATCCAGAACTTTCTGTCACCGAAATGTGAGGAAAATGTGTTTTTTTAGCCAAATTTTGAGGTTTGCAAAGGATTCTGGGTAACAGAACCTGGTCAGAGCCCCACAAGTCACCCCATCTTGGATTCCCCTAGGTCACTAGTTTTCAAAAATGTGCTGGTTTGGTAGGTTTCCCTAGGTGCCGGCTGAGCTAGGGGCCAAAATCTACAGGTAGGCACTTTGCAAAAAACACCTCTGTTTTCTGTAAAAAAAATGGGATGTGTACACGTTGTGTTTTGGGCTATTTCCTTTAGTGGGCGCTAGGCCTACCCACACAAGTGCGGTACCATTTTTATCGGGAGACTTGGGGGAACGCTGGGTGGAAGGAAATTTGTGGCTCCTCTCAGATTCCAGAACTTTCTGTCACCGAAATATGAGGAAAATGAGTTTTTTTAAGCCAAATTTTGAGGTTTGCAAAGGATTCTGGGTAACAGAACCTGGTCAGAGCCCCACAAGTCACCCCATCTTGGATTCCCCTAGGTCTATAGTTTTCAAAATTGCACAGGTTTGGTATGTTTCCCTATGTGCCGGCTGAGCTAGGGGCCTAAATCTACAGGTTGGCACTTTGCAAAAAACAGTTCTGTTTTCTGTAAAAAAATTGGGATGTGTCCACGTTGTGTTTTGGGGCATTTCCTTTCGTGGACGCTAGGCCTACCCACACAAGTGCGGTACCATTTTTACCGGGAGACTTGGGGGAACGCTGGGTGGTAGGAAATTTGTGGCTCCTCTCAGATTCCAGAACTTTCTGTCACCGAAATGTGAGGAAAATGTGATTTTTTAACCAAATTTTGAGGTTTGCAAAGGATTCTGGGTAACAGAACCTGGTCAGAGCCCCACAAGTCACCCCATCTTGGATTCCCCTAGGTCTTTAGTTTTCAAAAATGCACAGGTTTGGTAGGTTTCCTTGGTGCCGGCTGAGCTAGAGGCCAAAATCTACAGGTAGGCACTTTGCAAAAAACACCTCGGTTTTCTGTGAAAAAATGGGATGTGTCCACGTTGTGTTTTGGGGCATTTCCTGTCGCGGGCGCTAGGCCTACCACACACAAGTGAGGAATCATTTTTATCGGGAGACTTGGGGGAACGCTGGGTGGAAGTAAATTTGTGGCTCCTCTCAGATTCCAGAACTTTCTGTCACCGAAATGTGAGGAAAATGTGTTTTTTTAGCCAAATTTTGAGGTTTGCAAAGGATTCTGGGTAACAGAACCTGGTCAGAGCCCTACAAGTCACGCCATCTTGGATTCCCCTAGGTCTCTAGTTTTAACAAAATGCACAGGTTTGGTATGTTTCCCTATGTGCCGGCTGAGCTAGGGGCCAAAATCTACAGGTTGGCACTTTGCAAAAAACACCTCTGTTTTCTGTAAAAAAAAATTGGGATGTGTCCACGTTGTGTTTTGGGGCATTTCCTTTCGTGGGCGCTAGGCCTACCCACACAAGTGAGGTACCATTTTTATCAGGAGACTTGGGGGAACGCTGGGTGGAAGGAAATTTGTGGCTCCTCTCAGATTCCAGAACTTTCTGTCACCGAAATTTGAGGAAAATGTGTTTTTTTAAGCCAAATTTTGAGGTTTGCAAAGGATTCTGGGTAACAGAACCTGGTCAGAGCCCCACAAGTCACCCCATCTTGGATTCCCCTAGGTCTATAGTTTTCAAAAATGCACAGGTTTGGTATGTTTCCCTATGTGCCGGCTGAGCTAGGGACCAAAATCTACAGGTAGGCACTTTGCAAAAAACACCTCTGTTTTCTGTAAAAAAAAATGGGATGTGTCTACGTTGTGTTTTGGGCCATTTCCTTTCGTGGGCGCTAGGCCTACCCACACAAGTGAGGTACCATTTTTATCGGGAGACTTGGAGGAACGCTGGGTGGAAGGAAATTTGTGGCTCCTCTCAGATTCCAGAAATTTCTGTCACCAAAATGTGAGGAAAATGTGTTTTTTTAGCCAAATGTTGAGGTTTGCAAAGGATTCTGGGTAACATAACCTTGTCAGAGCCCCACAAGTCACCCCATCTTGGATTCCCCTAGGTCACTAGTTTTCAAAAATGTGCTGGTTTGGTAGGTTTCCCTAGGTGCCGGCTGAGCTAGGGGCCAAAATCTACAGGTAGGCACTTTGCAAAAAACACCTCTGTTTTCTGTAAAAAAAAAATGGGATGTGTCCACGTTGTGTTTTGGGCTATTTCCTTTAGTGGGCGCTAGGCCTACCCACACAAGTGAAGTACCATTTTTATCGGGAGACTTGGGGGAACGCTGGGTGGAAGGAAATTTGTGGCTCCTCTCAGATTCCAGAACTTTCTGTCACCGAAATATGAGGAAAATGAGTTTTTTTAAGCCAAATTTTGAGGTTTGCAAAGGATTCTGGGTAACAGAACCTGGTCAGAGCCCCACAAGTCATCCCATCTTGGATTCCCCTAGGTCTATAGTTTTCAAAATTGCACAGGTTTGGTATGTTTCCCTATGTGCCGGCTGAGCTAGGGGCCAAAATCTACAGGTTGGCACTTTGCAAAAAACAGTTCTGTTTTCTGTAAAAAAATTGGGATGTGTCCACGTTGTGTTTTGGGGCATTTCCTTTCGTGGACGCTAGGCCTACCCACACAAGTGCGGTACCATTTTTACCGGGAGACTTGGGGGAACGCTGGGTGGTAGGAAATTTGTGGCTCCTCTCAGATTCCAGAACTTTCTGTCACCGAAATGTGAGGAAAATGTGATTTTTTAACCAAATTTTGAGGTTTGCAAAGGATTCTGGGTAACAGAACCTGGTCAGAGCCCCACAAGTCACCCCATCTTGGATTCCCCTAGGTCTTTAGTTTTCAAAAATGCACAGGTTTGGTAGGTTTCCTTGGTGCCGGCTGAGCTAGAGGCCAAAATCTACAGGTAGGCACTTTGCAAAAAACACCTCGGTTTTCTGTGAAAAAATGGGATGTGTCCACGTTGTGTTTTGGGGCATTTCCTGTCGCGGGCGCTAGGCCTACCACACACAAGTGAGGTATCATTTTTATCGGGAGACTTGGGGGGAACGCTGGGTGGAAGTAAATTTGTGGCTCCTCTCAGATTCCAGAACTTTCTGTCACCGAAATGTGAGGAAAATGTGTTTTTTTAGCCAAATTTTGAGGTTTGCAAAGGATTCTGGGTAACAGAACCTGGTCAGAGCCCTACAAGTCACGCCATCTTGGATTCCCCTAGGTCTCTAGTTTTAACCAAATGCACAGGTTTGGTATGTTTCCCTATGTGCCGGCTGAGCTAGGGGACAAAATCTACAGGTTGGCACTTTGCAAAAAACACCTCTGTTTTCTGTAAAAAAAAATGGGATGTGTCTACGTTGTGTTTTGGGCCATTTCCTTTCGTGGGCGCTAGGCCTACCCACACAAGTGAGGTACCATTTTTATCGGGAGACTTGGAGGAACGCTGGGTGGAAGGAAATTTGTGGCTCCTCTCAGATTCCAGAAATTTCTGTCACCAAAATGTGAGGAAAATGTGTTTTTTTAGCCAAATTTTGAGGTTTGCAAAGGATTCTGGGTAACAGAACCTGGTCAGAGCCCCACAAGTCACCCCATCTTGGATTCCCCTAGGTCACTAGTTTTCAAAAATGTGCTGGTTTGGTAGGTTTCCCTAGGTGCCGGCTGAGCTAGGGGCCAAAATCTACAGGTAGGCACTTTGCAAAAAAACACCTCTGGTTTCTGTAAGCAAAATGGGATGTGTCCACGTTGTGTTTTGGGCCATTTCCTTTCGTGGGCGCTAGGCCTACCCACACAAGTGAGGTACCATTTTTATCGGGAGACTTGGGGGAACGCTGGGTGGAAGGAAATTTGTGGCTCCTCTCAGAATCCAGAACTTTCTGTCACTGAAATGTGAGGAAAATTTGTTTTTTTTAGCCAAATTTTGAGGTTTGCAAAGGATTCTGGGTAACAGAACCTGGTCAGAGCCCCACAAGTCACCCCATCTTGGATTCCCCTAGGTCACTAGTTTTCAAAAATGTGCTGGTTTGGTAGGTTTCCCTAGGTGCCGGCTGAGCTAGGGGCCAAAATCTACAGGTAGGCACTTTGCAAAAAACACCTCTGTTTTCTGTAAAAAAAATGGGATGTGTCCACGTTGTGTTTTGGGCTATTTCCTTTAGTGGGCGCTAGGCCTACCCACACAAGTGAGGTACCATTTTTATCGGGAGACTTGGGGGAACGCTGGGTGGAAGGAAATTTGTGGCTCCTCTCAGATTCCAGAACTTTCTGTCACCGAAATATGAGGAAAATGAGTTTTTTTAAGCCAAATTTTGAGGTTTGCAAAGGATTCTGGGTAACAGAACCTGGTCAGAGCCCCACAAGTCACCCCATCTTGGATTCCCCTAGGTCTATAGTTTTCAAAATTGCACAGGTTTGGTATGTTTCCCTATGTGCCGGCTGAGCTAGGGGCCAAAATCTACAGGTTGGCACTTTGCAAAAAACAGTTCTGTTTTCTGTAAAAAAATTGGGATGTGTCCACGTTGTGTTTTGGGGCATTTCCTTTCGTGGACGCTAGGCCTACCCACACAAGTGCGGTACCATTTTTATCGGGAGACTTGGGGGCACGCTGGGTGGAAGGAAATTTGTGGCTCCTCTCAGAATCCAGAACTTTCTGTCACCGAAATGTGAGGAAAATGTGTTTTTTTAGCCAAATTTAGAGGTTTGCAAAGGATTCTGGGTAACAGAACCTGGTCAGAGCCCCACAAGTCACCCCATCTTGGATTCCCCTAGGTCACTAGTTTTCAAAAATGTGCTGGTTTGGTAGGTTTCCCTAGGTGCTGGCTGAGCTAGGGGCCAAAATCTACAGGTAGGCACTTTGCAAAAAGCACCTCTGTTTTCTGTAAAAAAAATGGGATGTGTCCACGTTGTCTTTTGGGCCATTTCCTTTAGTGGGCGCTAGGCCTACCCACAAAAGTGAGGTACCATTTTTATCAGGAGACTTGGGGGAACGCTGGGTGGAAGGAAATTTGTGGCTCCTCTCAGATTCCAGAACTTTCTGTCACCGAAATGAGAGGAGAAAGTTTTTTTGGGCCAAATTTTGAGGTTTGCAAAGGATTCTGGGTAACAGAACCTGGTCAGAGCCCCACAAGTCACCCCATCGTGGATTCCCCTAGGTGTCTTGTTTTCAGAAATGTGCTGGTTTGCTAGGTTTCCCCAGGTGCCGGCTGAGCTAGAGGCCAAAATCTACAGGTAGGCACTTTGCAAAAAAACACCTCTGTTTTCTGTAAAAAAAATGTGATGTGTCCACGTTGGGTTTTGGGCCATTTCCTTTAGTGGGCACTAGGCCTACCCACACAAGTGAGGTACCATTTTTATCGGGAGACTTGGGGGAACGCTGGGTGGAAGGAAATTTGTGGTTCCTCTTAGATTCCAGAAATTTCTGTCACCGAAATGTGAGGAAAATGTGTTTTTTTAGCCAAATTTTGAGGTTTGCAAAGGATTCTGGGTAACAGAACCTGGTCAGAGCCCCACAAGTCACCCCATCTTGGATTCCCCTAGGTCTTTAGTTTTCAAAAATGCACAGGTTTGGTAGGTTTCCCTAGGTGCCGGCTGAGCTAGGGGCCCAAATCTACAGGTTGGCACTTTGCAAAAAACACCTGTGTTTTCTGTAAAAAAATTGGGATGTGTCCACGTTGTGTTTTGGGTTATTTCCTTTCGTGGGCGCTAGGCCTACCCACACAAGTGAGGTACCATTTTTACCGGGAGACTTGGGGGAACGCTGGGTGGTAGGAAATTTGTGGCTCCTCTCAGATTCCAGAACTTTCTGTCACCGAAATGTGAGGAAAATTTGATTTTTTAGCCAAATTTTGAGGTTTGCAAAGGATTCTGGGTAACAGAACCTGGTCAGAGCTCCACAAGTCACCCCATCTTTGATTCCCCTAGGCCTTTAGTTTTCAAAAATGCACAGGTTTGGTAGGTTTCCCTAGGTGCCAGCTGAGCTAGAGGCCAAAATCTACAGGTAGGCACTTTGCAAAAAACACCTCGGTTTTCTGTGAAAAAATGGGTTATGTCCACGTTGTGTTTTGGGGCATTTCCTGTCGCGGGCGCTAGGCCTACCACACACAAGTGAGGTATCATTTTTATCGCGAGACTTGGGGGGAACGCTGGGTGGAAGTAAATTTGTGGCTCCTCTCAGATTCCAGAACTTTCTGTCACCGAAATGAGAGGAGAAAGTGTTTTTTGGCCAAATTTTGAGGTTTGCAAAGGATTCTGGGTAACAGAACCTGGTCAGAGCCCCACAAGTCACCCCATCGTGGATTCCCCTAGGTGTCTAGTTTTCAGAAATGTGCTGGTTTGCTAGGTTTCCCCAGGTGCCGGCTGAGCTAGAGGCCAAAATCTACAGGTAGGCACTTTGCAAAAAAACACCTCTGTTTTCAGTAAAAAAAATGTGATGTGTCCACGTTGGGTTTTGGGCCATTTCCTTTAGTGGGCACTAGGCCTACCCACACAAGTGAGGTACCATTTTTATCGGGAGACTTGGGGGAACGCTGGGTGGAAGGAAATTTGTGGCTCCTCTTAGATTCCAGAAATTTCTGTCACCGAAATGTGAGGAAAATGTGTTTTTTTAGCCAAATTTTGAGGTTTGCAAAGGATTCTGGGTAACAGAACCTGGTCAGAGCCCCACAAGTCACCCCATCTTGGATTCCCCTAGGTCTTTAGTTTTCAAAAATGCACAGGTTTGGTCGGTTTCCCTAGGTGCCGGCTGAGCTAGGGGCCAAAATCTACAGGTTGGCACTTTGCAAAAAACACCTGTGTTTTCTGTAAAAAAATTGGGATGTGTCCACGTTGTGTTTTGGGTTATTTCCTTTTGTGGGCGCTAGGCCTACCCACACAAGTGAGGTACCATTTTTACCGGGAGACTTGGGGGAACGCTGGGTGGTAGGAAATTTGTGGCTCCTCTCAGATTCCAGAACTTTCTGTCACCGAAATGTGAGGAAAATTTGATTTTTTAGCCAAATTTTGAGGTTTGCAAAGGATTCTGGGTAACAGAACCTGGTCAGAGCTCCACAAGTCACCCCATCTTTGATTCCCCTAGGCCTTTAGTTTTCAAAAATGCACAGGTTTGGTAGGTTTCCCTAGGTGCCGGCTGAGCTAGAGGCCAAAATCTACAGGTAGGCACTTTGCAAAAAACACCTCGGTTTTCTGTGAAAAAATGGGTTATGTCCACGTTGTGTTTTGGGGCATTTCCTGTCACGGGCGCTAGGCCTACCACACACAAGTGAGGTATCATTTTTATCGCGAGACTTGGGGGGAACGCTGGGTGGAAGTAAATTTGTGGCTCCTCTCAGATTCCAGAACTTTCTGTCACCGAAATGTGAGGAAAATTTGTTTTTTTAGCCAAATTGTGAGGTTTGCAAAGGATTCTGGGTAACCGAACCTGGTCAGAGCCCTACAAGTCACCCCATCTTGGATTCCCCTAGGTCTCTAGTTTAAAAAAATGCACCGGTTTGGTATGTTTCCCTATGTGCCGGGTGAGCTAGGGGCCAAAATCTACAGGTTGGCACTTTGCAAAAAACACCTCTGTTTTCTGTAAAAAAAAAATGTGATGTGTCCACGTTGTGTTTTGTGCCATTTCCTTTCGTGGGCGCTAGGCCTACCCACACAAGTGAGGTACCATTTTTATCGGGAGACTTGGAGGAACGCTGCGTGGAAGGAAATTTGTGGCTCCTCTCAGATTCCAGAAATTTCTGTCACCAAAATGTGAGGAAAATGTGTTTTTTTAGCCAAATTTTGAGGTTTGCAAAGGATTCTGGGTAACAGAACCTGGTCAGAGCCCCACAAGTCACCCCATCTTGGATTCCCCTAGGTCACTAGTTTTCAAAAATGTGCTGGTTTGGTAGGTTTCCCTAGGTGCCGGCTGAGCTAGGGGCCAAAATCTACAGGTAGGCACTTTGCAAAAAAACACCTCTGGTTTCTGTAAGCAAAATGGGATGTGCCCACGTTGTGTTTTGGGCCATTTCTTGTCGTGGGCGCTAGGCCTACCCACACAAGTGCGGTACCATTTTTATCGGGAGACTTGGGGGAACGCTGGGTGGAAGGAAATTTGTGGCTCCTCTCAGAATCCAGAACTTTCTGTCACCGAAATGTGAGGAAAATGTGTTTTTTTAGCCATATTTTGAGGTTTGCAAAGGATTCTGGGTAACAGAACCTGGTCAGAGCCCCACAAGTCACCCCATCTTGGATTCCCCTAGGTCACTAGTTTTAAAAAATGTGCTGGTTTGGTAGGTTTCCCTAGGTGCCGGCTGAGCTAGGGGCCAAAATCTACAGGTAGGCACTTTGCAAAAAACACCTCTGTTTTCTGTAAAAAAAAATGGGATGTGTCCACGTTGTGTTTTGGGCCATTTCCTTTAGTGGGCGCTAGGCCTACCCACAATAGTGAGGTACCAAAATTTATCGGGAGACTTGGGGGAACGCTGGGTGGAAGGAAATTTGTGGCTCCTCTCAGATTCCAGAACTTTCTGTCACCGAAATGAGAGGAAAATGTGTTTTTTTAAGCCAGATTTTGAGGTTTGCAAAGGATTCTGGGTAACAGAACCTGGTCAGAGCCCCACAAGTCACCCCATCTTGGATTCCCGTAGGTCTCTAGTTTTCAAAAATGCACAGGTTTGGTATGTTTCCCTATGTGCCGGATGGGATAGGGGCCAAAATCTACAGGTAGGCACTTTGCAAAAAACACCTCTGTTTTCTGTAAAAAAACAATGGGATGTGTCCACGTTGTGTTTTGGGCCATTTCCTTTCATGGGCGCTAGGCCTACCCACACAAGTGAGGTACCATTTTTATCGGGAGACTTGGAGGAACGCTGGGTGGAAGGAAATTTGCGGCTCCTCTCATATTCCAGAAATTTCTGTCACCAAAATGTGAGGAAAATGTGTTTTTTTAGCCAAATTTTGAGGTTTGCAAAGGATTCTGGGTAACAGAACCTGGTCAGAGCCCCACAAGTCACCCCATCTTGGATTCCCCTAGGTGTCTAGTTTTCAGAAATGTGCTGGTTTGCTAGGTTTCCCTAGGTGCCGGCTGAGCTAGAGGCCAAAATCTACAGGTAGGCACTTTGCAAAAAACACCTCTGGTTTCTGTAAGCAAAATGGGATGTGTCCACGTTGTGTTTTGTGCCATTTCCTTTAGTGGGCACTAGGCCTACCCACACAAGTTAGGTACCATTTTTATCGGGAGACTTGGGGGAACGCTGGGTGGAAGGAAATTTGTGGCTCCTCTCAGATTACAGAACTTTCTGTCACCGAAATGAGAGGACAAAGTGTTTTTTGGCCAAATTATGAGGTTTGCAAAGGATTCTGGGTAACAGAACCTGGTCAGAGCCCCACAAGTCACTCCATCTTGGATTCCCCTAGGTCTATAGTTTTCACAAATCCACAGGTTTGGTAGGTTTCCCTATGTGCCGGCTGAGCTAGGGGCCAAAATCTACAGGTAGGCACTTTGCAAAAAACACCTTTGTTTTCTGTAAAAAAAATGGGATGTGTCCACGTTGTGTTTTGGGCCATTTCCTTTAGTGGGCGCTAGGCCTGCCCACAAAAGTGAGGTACCAAAATTTATCGGGAGACTTGGGAAAACGCTGGGTGGAAGGAAATTTGTGGCTCCTCTCAGATTCCAGAACTTTCTGTCCCCGAAATGAGAGGAGAAAGTGTTTTTTGGCCAAATTGTGAGGTTTGCAAAGGATTCTGGGTAACAGAACCTGGTCAGAGCCCCACAAGTCACCCCATCTTGGATTCCCCTAGGTCTTTAGTTTTCAAAAATGCACAGGTTTGGTAGGTTTCCCTAGGTGCCGGCTGAGCTAGAGGCCAAAATCTACAGGTAGGCACTTTGAAAAAAACACCTTGGTTTTCTGTGAAAAAATGGGTTGTGTCCACGTTGTGTTTTGGGGCATTTCCTGTCGCGGGCGCTAGGCCTACCACACACAAGTGAGGTATCATTTTTATCGCGAGACTTGGGGGGAACGCTGGGTGGAAGTAAATTTGTGGCTCCTCTCAGATTCCAGAACTTTCTGTCACCGAAATGTGAGGAAAATTTGTTTTTTTAGCCAAATTGTGAGGTTTGCAAAGGATTCTGGGTAACCGAACCTGGTCAGAGCCCTACAAGTCACCCCATGTTGGATTTCCCTAGGTCTCTAGTTTTAAAAAATGCACAGGTTTGGCATGTTTCCCTATGTGCCAGCTGAGCTAGGGGCCAAAATCTACAGGTTGGCACTTTGCAAAAAACACCTCTGTTTTCTGTCAAAAAATTGGGATGTGTCCACGTTGTGTTTTGGGTCATTTCCTTTCGTGGGCGCTAGGCCTACCCACACAAGTGAGGTACCATTTTTACCGGGAGACTTGGGGGAACGCTGAGTGGTAGGAAATTTGTGGCTCCTCTCAGATTCCAGAACTTTCTGTCACCGAAATGTGAGGAAAATGTGATTTTTTAGCCAAATTGTGAGGTTTGCAAAGGATTCTGGGTAACAGAACCTAGTCAGAGCCCCACAAGTCCCCCCATCTTGGATTCCCCTAGGTCTTTAGTTTTCAAAAATGCACAGGTTTGGTAGGTTTCCCTAGGTGCCGGCTGAGCTAGAGGCCAAAATCTACAGGTAGGCACTTTGAAAAAAAACACCTTGGTTTTCTGTGAAAAAATGGGTTGTGTCCACGTTGTGTTTTGGGGCATTTCCTGTCGCGGGCGCTAGGCCTACCACACACAAGTGAGGTATCATTTTTATCGCGAGACTTGGGGGGAACGCTGGGTGGAAGTAAATTTGTGGCTCCTCTCAGATTCCAGAACTTTCTGTCACCGAAATGTGAGGAAAATTTGTTTTTTTAGCCAAATTGTGAGGTTTGCAAAGGATTCTGGGTAACCGAACCTGGTCAGAGCCCTACAAGTCACCCCATCTTGGATTCCCCTAGGTCTCTAGTTTAAAAAAATGCACCGGTTTGGTATGTTTCCCTATGTGCCGGGTGAGCTAGGGGCCAAAATCTACAGGTTGGCACTTTGCAAAAAACACCTCTGTTTTCTGTAAAAAAAAAATGTGATGTGTCCACGTTGTGTTTTGTGCCATTTCCTTTCGTGGGCGCTAGGCCTACCCACACAAGTGAGGTACCATTTTTATCGGGAGACTTGGAGGAACGCTGCGTGGAAGGAAATTTGTGGCTCCTCTCAGATTCCAGAAATTTCTGTCACCAAAATGTGAGGAAAATGTGTTTTTTTAGCCAAATTTTGAGGTTTGCAAAGGATTCTGGGTAACAGAACCTGGTCAGAGCCCCACAAGTCACCCCATCTTGGATTCCCCTAGGTCTCTAGTTTTAAAAAATGCACAGGTTTGGTATGTTTCCCTATGTGCCGGATGGGCTAGGGGCCAAAATCTACAGGTAGGCACTTTGCAAAAAACACCTCTGTTTTCTGTAAAAAAAAATGAGATGTGTCCACGTTGTGTTTTGGGCCATTTCCTTTCGTGGGCGCTAGGCCTACCCACACAAGTGAGGTACCATTTTTATCGGGAGACTTGGAGGAACGCTGGGTGGAAGGAAATTTGCGGCTCCTCTCAGATTCCAGAAATTTCTGTCACCAAAATGTGAGGAAAATGTGGTTTTTTAGCCCAATTTTGAGGTTTGCAAAGGATTCTGGGTAACAGAACCTGGTCAGAGCCCCACAAGTCACCCCATCTTGGATTCCCCTAGGTCACTAGTTTTCAAAAATGTGCTGGTTTGGTAGGTTTCCCTAGGTGCCGGCTGAGCTAGGGGCCAAAATCTACAGGTAGGCACTTTGCAAAAAAACACCTCTGGTTTCTGTAAGCAAAATGGGATGTGTCCACGTTGTGTTTTGGGCCATTTCCTGTCGTGGGGGCTAGGCCTAGCCACACAAGTGCGGTACCATTTTTATCGGGAGACTTGGGGGAACGCTGGGTGGAAGGAAATTTGTGGCTCCTCTCAGAATCCAGACCTTTCTGTCACCGAAATGTGAGGAAAATGTGTTTTTTTAGCCATATTTTGAGGTTTACAAAGGATTCTGGGTAACAGAACCTGGTCAGAGCCCCACAAGTCACCCCATCTTGGATTCCCCTAGGTCACTAGTTTTAAAAAATGTGCTGGTTTGGTAGGTTTCCCTAGGTGCCGGCTGAGCTAGGGGCCAAAATCTACAGGTAGGCACTTTGCAAAAAACACCTCTGTTTTTTGTAAAAAAAATGGGATGTGTCCACGTTGTGTTTTGGGCCATTTCCTTTAGTGGGCGCTAGGCCTACCCACAAAAGTGAGGTACCAAAATTTATCGGGAGACTTGGGGGAACGCTGGGTGGAAGGAAATTTGTGGCTCCTCTCAGATTCCAGAACTTTCTGTCACCGAAATGTGAGGAAAATGTTTTTTTTTAAGCCAGATTTTGAGGTTTGCAAAGGATTCTGGGTAACAGAACCTGGTCAGAGCCCCACAAGTCACCCCATCTTGGATTCCCCTAGGTCACTAGTTTTAAAAAATGTGCTGGTTTGGTAGGTTTCCCTAGGTGCCGGCTGAGCTAGGGGCCAAAATCTACAGGTAGGCACTTTGCAAAAAACACCTTTGTTTTCTGTAAAAAAAATGGGATGTGTCCACGTTGTGTTTTGGGCCATTTCCTTTAGTGGGCGCTAGGCCTGCCCACAAAAGTGAGGTACCATTTTTATCGGGAGACTTGGGGGAACGCTGGGTGGAAGGACATTTGTGGCTCCTCTCAGATTCCAGAACTTTCTGTCACCGAAATGAGAGGAAAATGTGTTTTTTTAGCCAAATTTTGAGGTTTGCAAAGGATTCTGGGTAACAGAACCTGGTCAGAGCCCCACAAGTCACCCCATCTTGGATTCCCCTAGGTCTTTAGTTTTCAAAAATGCACAGGTTTGGTAGGTTTCCCTAGGTGCCGGCTGAGCTAGAGGCCAAAATCTACAGGTAGGCACTTTGCAAAAAACACCTCGGTTTTCTGTGAAAAAATGGGATGTGTCCACGTTGTGTTTTGGGGCATTTCCTGTCGCGGGCGCTAGGCCTACCACACACAAGTGAGGTATCATTTTTATCGCGAGACTTGGGGAGAAGGCTGGGTGGAAGTAAATTTGTGGCTCCTCTCAGATTCCAGAACTTTCTGTCACCGAAATGTGAGGAAAATGTGGTTTTTTAGCCAAATTTTGAGGTTTGCAAAGGATTCTGGGTAACAGAACCTGGTCAGAGCCCTACAAGTCACCCCATGTTGGATTTCCCTAGGTCTCTAGTTTTAAAAAATGCACAGGTTTGGCATGTTTCCCTATGTGCCAGCTGAGCTAGGGGCCAAAATCTACAGGTTGGCACTTTGCAAAAAACACCTCTGTTTTCTGTCAAAAAATTGGGATGTGTCCACGTTGTGTTTTGGGTCATTTCCTTTTGTGGGCGCTAGGCCTACCCACACAAGTGAGGTACCATTTTTACCGGGAGACTTGGGGGAACGCTGAGTGGTAGGAAATTTGTGGCTCCTCTCAGATTCCAGAACTTTCTGTCACCGAAATGTGAGGAAAATGTGATTTTTTAGCCAAATTGTGAGGTTTACAAAGGATTCTGGGTAACAGAACCTGGTCAGAGCCCCACAAGTCCCCCCATCTTGGATTCCCCTAGGTCTTTAGTTTTCAAAAATGCACAGGTTTGGTAGGTTTCCCTAGGTGCCGGCTGAGCTAGAGGCCAAAATCTACAGGTAGGCACTTTGAAAAAAACACCTTGGTTTTCTGTGAAAAAATGGGTTGTGTCCACGTTGTGTTTTGGGGCATTTCCTGTCGCGGGCGCTAGGCCGACCATACACAAGTGAGGTATCATTTATATCGCGAGACTTGGGGGAAACGCTGGGTGGAAGTAAATTTGTGGCTCCTCTCAGATTCCAGAACTTTCTGTCACCGAAATGTGAGGAAAATTTGTTTTTTTAGCCAAATTGTGAGGTTTGCAAAGGATTCTGGGTAACCGAACCTGGTCAGAGCCCTACAAGTCACCCCCATCTTGGATTCCCCTAGGTCTCTAGTTTAAAAAAATGCACCGGTTTGGTATGTTTCCCTATGTGCCGGGTGAGCTAGGGGCCAAAATCTACAGGTTGGCACTTTGCAAAAAACACCTCTGTTTTCTGTAAAAAAAAAATGTGATGTGTCCACGTTGTGTTTTGTGCCATTTCCTTTCGTGGGCGCTAGGCCTACCCACACAAGTGAGGTACCATTTTTATCGGGAGACTTGGAGGAACGCTGCGTGGAAGGAAATTTGTGGCTCCTCTCAGATTCCAGAAATTTCTGTCACCAAAATGTGAGGAAAATGTGTTTTTTTAGCCAAATTTTGAGGTTTGCAAAGGATTCTGGGTAACAGAACCTGGTCAGAGCCCCACAAGTCACCCCATCTTGGATTCCCCTAGGTCACTAGTTTTCAAAAATGTGCTGGTTTGGTAGGTTTCCCTAGGTGCCGGCTGAGCTAGGGGCCAAAATCTACAGGTAGGCACTTTGCAAAAAAACACCTCTGGTTTCTGTAAGCAAAATGGGATGTGTCCACGTTGTGTTTTGGGCCATTTCTTGTCGTGGGCGCTAGGCCTACCCACACAAGTGCGGTACCATTTTTATCGGGAGACTTGGGGGAACGCTGGGTGGAAGGAAATTTGTGGCTCCTCTCAGAATCCAGAACTTTCTGTCACCGAAATGTGAGGAAAATGTGTTTTTTTAGCCATATTTTGAGGTTTGCAAAGGATTCTGGGTAACAGAACCTGGTCAGAGCCCCACAAGTCACCCCATCTTGGATTCCCCTAGGTCACGAGTTTTAAAAAATGTGCTGGTTTGGTAGGTTTCCCTAGGTGCCGGCTGAGCTAGGGGCCAAAATCTACAGGTAGGCACTTTGCAAAAAACACCTCTGTTTTCTGTAAAAAAAATGGGATGTGTCCACGTTGTGTTTTGGGCCATTTCCTTTAGTGGGCGCTAGGCCTACCCACAAAAGTGAGGTACCAAAATTTATCGGGAGACTTGGGGGAACGCTGGGTGGAAGGAAATTTGTGGCTCCTCTCAGATTCCAGAACTTTCTGTCACCGAAATGTGAGGAAAATGTGTTTTTTTAAGCCAGATTTTGAGGTTTGCAAAGGATTCTGGGTAACAGAACCTGGTCAGAGCCCCACAAGTCACCCCATCTTGGATTCTCCTAGGTCTCTAGTTTTAAAAAATGCACAGGTTTGGTATGTTTCCCTATGTGCCGGATGGGCTAGGGGCCAAAATCTACAGGTAGGCACTTTGCAAAAAACACCTCTGTTTTCTGTAAAAAAAAATGAGATGTGTCCACGTTGTGTTTTGGGCCATTTCCTTTCGTGGGCGCTAGGCCTACCCACACAAGTGAGGTACCATTTTTATCGGGAGACTTGGAGGAACGCTGGGTGGAAGGAAATTTGCGGCTCCTCTCAGATTCCAGAAATTTCTGTCACCAAAATGTGAGGAAAATGTGGTTTTTTAGCCAAATTTTGAGGTTTGCAAAGGATTCTGGGTAACAGAACCTGGTCAGAGCCCCACAAGTCACCCCATCTTGGATTCCCCTAGGTCACTAGTTTTCAAAAATGTGCTGGTTTGGTAGGTTTCCCTAGGTGCCGGCTGAGCTAGGGGCCAAAATCTACAGGTAGGCACTTTGCAAAAAAACACCTCTGGTTTCTGTAAGCAAAATGGGATGTGTCCACGTTGTGTTTTGGGCCATTTCCTGTCGTGGGCGCTAGGCCTACCCACACAAGTGCGGTACCATTTTTATCGGGAGACTTGGGGGAACGCTGGGTGGAAGGAAATTTGTGGCTCCTCTCAGAATCCAGACCTTTCTGTCACCGAAATGTGAGGAAAATGTGTTTTTTTAGCCATATTTTGAGGTTTACAAAGGATTCTGGGTAACAGAACCTGGTCAGAGCCCCACAAGTCACCCCATCTTGGATTCCCCTAGGTCACTAGTTTTAAAAAATGTGCTGGTTTGGTAGGTTTCCCTAGGTGCCGGCTGAGTTAGGGGCCAAAATCTACAGGTAGGCACTTTGCAAAAAACACCTCTGTTTTCTGTAAAAAAAATGGGATGTGTCCACGTTGTGTTTTGGGCTATTTCCTTTAGTGGGCGCTAGGCCTACCCACAAAAGTGAGGTACCAAAATTTATCGGGAGACTTGGGGGAACGCTGGGTGGAAGGAAATTTGTGGCTCCTCTCAGATTCCAGAACTTTCTGTCACCGAAATGTGAGGAAAATGTTTTTTTTTAAGCCAGATTTTGAGGTTTGCAAAGGATTCTGGGTAACAGAACCTGGTCAGAGCCCCACAAGTCACCCCATCTTGGATTCCCCTAGGTCACTAGTTTTAAAAAATGTGCTGGTTTGGTAGGTTTCCCTAGGTGCCGGCTGAGCTAGGGGCCAAAATCTACAGGTAGGCACTTTGCAAAAAACACCTTTGTTTTCTGTAAAAAAAATGGGATGTGTCCACGTTGTGTTTTGGGCCATTTCCTTTAGTGGGCGCTAGGCCTGCCCACAAAAGTGAGGTACCAAAATTTATCGGGAGACTTGGGAAAACGCTGGGTGGAAGGAAATTTGTGGCTCCTCTCAGATTCCAGAACTTTCTGTCCCCGAAATGAGAGGAGAAAGTGTTTTTTGGCCAAATTGTGAGGTTTGCAAAGGATTCTGGGTAACAGAACCTGGTCAGAGCCCCACAAGTCACCCCATCTTGGATTCCCCTAGGTCTTTAGTTTTCAAAAATGCACAGGTTTGGTAGGTTTCCCTAGGTGCCGGCTGAGCTAGAGGCCAAAATCTACAGGTAGGCACTTTGAAAAAAACACCTTGGTTTTCTGTGAAAAAATGGGTTGTGTCCACGTTGTGTTTTGGGGCATTTCCTGTCGCGGGCGCTAGGCCTACCACACACAAGTGAGGTATCATTTTTATCGCGAGACTTGGGGGGAACGCTGGGTGGAAGTAAATTTGTGGCTCCTCTCAGATTCCAGAACTTTCTGTCACCGAAATGTGAGGAAAATTTGTTTTTTTAGCCAAATTGTGAGGTTTGCAAAGGATTCTGGGTAACCGAACCTGGTCAGAGCCCTACAAGTCACCCCATCTTGGATTCCCCTAGGTCTCTAGTTTAAAAAAATGCACCGGTTTGGTATGTTTCCCTATGTGCCGGGTGAGCTAGGGGCCAAAATCTACAGGTTGGCACTTTGCAAAAAACACCTCTGTTTTCTGTAAAAAAAAAATGTGATGTGTCCACGTTGTGTTTTGTGCCATTTCCTTTCGTGGGCGCTAGGCCTACCCACACAAGTGAGGTACCATTTTTATCGGGAGACTTGGAGGAACGCTGCGTGGAAGGAAATTTGTGGCTCCTCTCAGATTCCAGAAATTTCTGTCACCAAAATGTGAGGAAAATGTGTTTTTTTAACCAAATTTTGAGGTTTGCAAAGGATTCTGGGTAACAGAACCTGGTCAGAGCCCCACAAGTCACCCCATCTTGGATTCCCCTAGGTCACTAGTTTTCAAAAAAGTGCTGGTTTGGTAGGTTTCCCTAGGTGCCGGCTGAGCTAGGGTCCAAAATCTACAGGTAGGCACTTTGCAAAAAAACACCTCTGGTTTCTGTAAGCAAAATGGGATGTGTCCACGTTGTGTTTTGGGCCATTTCTTGTCGTGGGCGCTAGGCCTACCCACACAAGTGCGGTACCATTTTTATCGGGAGACTTGGGGGAACGCTGGGTGGAAGGAAATTTGTGGCTCCTCTCAGAATCCAGAACTTTCTGTCACCGAAATGTGAGGAAAATGTGTTTTTTTAGCCATATTTTGAGGTTTGCAAAGGATTCTGGGTAACAGAACCTGGTCAGAGCCCCACAAGTCACCCCATCTTGGATTCCCCTAGGTCACTAGTTTTAAAAAATGTGCTGGTTTGGTAGGTTTCCCTAGGTGCCGGCTGAGCTAGGGGCCAAAATCTACAGGTAGGCACTTTGCAAAAAACACCTCTGTTTTCTGTAAAAAAAATGGGATGTGTCCACGTTGTGTTTTGGGCCATTTCCTTTAGTGGGCGCTAGGCCTACCCACAAAAGTGAGGTACCAAAATTTATCGGGAGACTTGGGGGAACGCTGGGTGGAAGGAAATTTGTGGCTCCTCTCAGATTCCAGAACTTTCTGTCACCGAAATGTGAGGAAAATGTGTTTTTTTAAGCCAGATTTTGAGGTTTGCAAAGGATTCTGGGTAACAGAACCTGGTCAGAGCCCCACAAGTCACCCCATCTTGGATTCCCCTAGGTCTCTAGTTTTAAAAAATGCACAGGTTTGGTATGTTTCCCTATGTGCCGGATGGGCTAGGGGCCAAAATCTACAGGTAGGCACTTTGCAAAAAACACCTCTGTTTTCTGTAAAAAAAAAAGAGATGTGTCCACGTTGTGTTTTGGGCCATTTCCTTTCGTGGGCGCTAGGCCTACCCACACAAGTGAGGTACCATTTTTATCGGGAGACTTGGAGGAACGCTGGGTGGAAGGAAATTTGCGGCTCCTCTCAGATTCCAGAAATTTCTGTCACCAAAATGTGAGGAAAATGTGTTTTTTTAGCCAAATTTTGAGGTTTGCAAAGGATTCTGGGTAACAGAACCTGGTCAGAGCCCCACAAGTCACCCCATCTTGGATTCCCCTAGGTCACTAGTTTTCAAAAATGTGCTGGTTTGGTAGGTTTCCCTAGGTGCCGGCTGAGCTAGGGGCCAAAATCTACAGGTAGGCACTTTGCAAAAAAACACCTCTGGTTTCTGTAAGCAAAATGGGATGTGTCCACGTTGTGTTTTGGGCCATTTCCTGTCGTGGGCGCTAGGCCTACCCACACAAGTGCGGTACCATTTTTATCGGGAGACTTGGGGGAACGCTGGGTGGAAGGAAATTTGTGGCTCCTCTCAGAATCCAGACCTTTCTGTCACCGAAATGTGAGGAAAATGTGTTTTTTTAGCCATATTTTGAGGTTTACAAAGGATTCTGGGTAACAGAACCTGGTCAGAGCCCCACAAGTCACCCCATCTTGGATTCCCCTAGGTCACTAGTTTTAAAAAATGTGCTGGTTTGGTAGGTTTCCCTAGGTGCCGGCTGAGCTAGGGGCCAAAATCTACAGGTAGGCACTTTGCAAAAAACACCTCTGTTTTTTGTAAAAAAAATGGGATGTGTCCACGTTGTGTTTTGGGCCATTTCCTTTAGTGGGCGCTAGGCCTACCCACAAAAGTGAGGTACCAAAATTTATCGGGAGACTTGGGGGAACGCTGGGTGGAAGGAAATTTGTGGCTCCTCTCAGATTCCAGAACTTTCTGTCACCGAAATGTGAGGAAAATTTTTTTTTTAAGCCAGATTTTGAGGTTTGCAAAGGATTCTGGGTAACAGAACCTGGTCAGAGCCCCACAAGTCACCCCATCTTGGATTCCCCTAGGTCTATAGTTTTCACAAATGCACAGGTTTGGTAGGTTTCCCTATGTGCCGGCTGAGCTAGGGGCCAAAATCTACAGGTTGGCACTATGGAAAAAACACCTCTGTTTTCTGTAAAAAAATTGGGATGTGTCCACGTTGTGTTTTGGGGCATTTTCTTTCGTGGGCGCTAGGCCTACCCACACAAGTGAGGTACCATTTTTATCGGCAGACTTGGGGGAACGCTGGGTGGAAGGAAATTTGTGGCTCCTCTCAGATTCCAGAACTTTCTGTCACCGAAATATGAGGAAAATGAGTTTTTTTAAGCCAAATTTTGAGGTTTACAAAGGATTCTGGGTAACAGAACCTGGTCAGAGCCCCACAAGTCACCCCATCTTGGATTCCCCTAGGTCTATAGTTTTCAAAATTGCACAGGTTTGGTTTGTTTCCCTATGTGCCGGCTGAGCTAGGGGCCAAAATCTACAGGTTGGCACTTTGCAAAAAACAGCTCTGTTTTCTGTAAAAAAATTGGGATGTGTCCACGTTGTGTTTTGGGGCATTTCCTTTCGTGGACGCTAGGCCTACCCACACAAGTGCGGTACCATTTTTATCGGGAGACTTGGGGGAACGCTGGGTGGAAGGAAATTTGTGGCTCCTCTCAGAATCCAGAACTTTCTGTCACCGAAATGTGAGGAAAATGTGTTTTTTTAGCCAAATTTTGAGGTTTGCAAAGGATTCTGGGTAACAGAACCTGGTCAGAGCCCCACAAGTCACCCCATCTTGGATTCCCCTAGGTCACTAGTTTTCAAAAATGTGCTGGTTTGGTAGGTTTCCCTAGGTGCCGGCTGAGCTAGGGGCCAAAATCTACAGGTAGGCACTTTGCAAAAAGCACCTCTGTTTTCTGTAAAAAAAATGGGATGTGTCCACGTT
The DNA here is from genome assembly GCF_031143425.1 of Pleurodeles waltl. Classification (NCBI taxonomy): domain Eukaryota; kingdom Metazoa; phylum Chordata; class Amphibia; order Caudata; family Salamandridae; genus Pleurodeles; species Pleurodeles waltl. The sequence goes on from NC_090450.1 coordinate 570,732,538, forward strand.
GTGTTTTGGGCCATTTCCTTTAGTGGGCGCTAGGCCTACCCACACAAGTGAGGTACCATTTTTATCGGGAGACTTGGGGGAACGCTGGGTGGAAGGAAATTTGTGGCTCCTCTCAGATTCCAGAACTTTCTGTCACCGAAATGTGAGGAAAATGTGTTTTTTTAGCCAAATTTTGAGGTTTGCAAAGGATTCTGGGTAACAGAACCTGGTCAGAGCCCCACAAGTCACCCCATCTTGGATTCCCCTAGGTCTTTAGTTTTAAAAAATGCACAGGTTTGGTAGGTTTCCCTAGGTGCCGGCTGAGCTAGAGGCCAAAATCTACAGGTAGGCACTTTGCAAAAAACACCTCGGTTTTCTGTGAAAAAATGTGATGTGTCCACGTTGTGTTTTGGGGCATTTCCTGTCGCGGGCGCTAGGCCTACCACACACAAGTGAGGTATCATTTTTATCGCGAGACTTGGGGAGAAGGCTGGGTGGAAGTAAATTTGTGGCTCCTCTCAGATTCCAGAACTTTCTGTCACCGAAATGTGAGGAAAATGTGTTTTTTTAACCAAATTTTGAGGTTTGCAAAGTATTCTGGGTAAGAGAACCTGGTCAGAGCCCTACAAGTCACCCCATCTTGGATTCCCCTAGGTGTCTAGTTTTAAAAAATGCACAGGTTTGGCATGTTTCCCTATGTGCCAGCTGAGCTAGGGGCCAAAAGCTACAGGTTGGCACTTTGCAAAAAACACCTGTGTTTTCTGTAAAAAAATTGGGATGTGTCCACGTTGTGTTTTGGGTCATTTCCTTTCGTGGGCGCTAGGCCTACCCACACAAGTGAGGTACCATTTTTACCGGGAGACTTGGGGGAACGCTGGGTGGTAGGAAATTTGTGGCTCCTCTCAGATTCCAGAACTTTCTGTCACCGAAATGTGAGGAAAATGTGATTTTTTAGCCAAATTGTGAGGTTTGCAAAGGATTCTGGGTAACAGAACCTGGTCAGAGCCCCACAAGTCACCCCATCTTGGATTCCCCTAGGTCTTTAGTTTTCAAAAATGCACAGGTTTGGTAGGTTTCCCTAGGTGCCGGCTGAGCTAGAGGCCAAAATCTACAGGTAGGCACTTTGCAAAAAACACCTTGGTTTTCTGTGAAAAAATGGGTTGTGTCCACGTTGTGTTTTGGGGCATTTCCTGTCGCGGGCGCTAGGCCTACCACACACAAGTGAGGTATCATTTTTATCGCGAGACTTGGGGGGAGCGCTGGGTGGAAGTAAATTTGTGGCTCCTCTCAGATTCCAGAACTTTCTGTTACCGAAATGTGAGGAAAATGTGTTTTTTTAGCCAAGTTTTGAGGTTTGCAAAGGATTCTGGGTAACAGAACCTGGTCAGAGCCCTACAAGTCACCCCATCTTGGATTCCCCTAGGTCTCTAGTTTTAACAAAATGCACAGGTTTGGTATGTTTCCCTATGTGCCGGCTGAGCTAGGGGCCAAAATCTACAGGTTGGCACTATGCAAAAAACACCTCTGTTTTCTGTAAAAAAATTGGGATGTGTCCACGTTGTGTTTTGGGGCATTTCCTTTCGTGGGCGCTAGGCCTACCCACACAAGTGAGGTACCATTTGTATCGGGAGACTTGGGGGAACACTGGGTGGAAGGAAATTTGTGGCTCTTCTCAGATTCCAGAACTTTCTGTCACCGAAATGTGAGGAAAATGTGTTTTTTTAAGCCAGATTTTGAGGTTTGCAAAGGATTCTGGGTAACAGAACCTGGTCAGAGCCCCACAAGTCACCCCATCTTGGATTCCCCTAGGTCTCTAGTTTTCAAAAATGCACAGGTTTGGTATGTTTCCCTATGTGCCGGATGGGCTAGGGGCCAAAATCTACAGGTAGGCACTTTGCAAAAAACACCTCTGTGTTCTGTAAAAAAAAATGGGATGTGTCCACGTTGTGTTTTGGGCCATTTTCTTTCGTGGGCGCTAGGCCTACCCACACAAGTGAGGTTCCATTTTTATCGGGAGACGTGGAGGAACGCTGGGTGGAAGGAAATTTGCGGCTCCTCTCAGATTCCAGAAATTTCTGTCACCAAAATGTGAGGAAAATGTGTTTTTTTAGCCAAACTTTGAGGTTTGCAAAGGATTCTGGTTAACAGAACCTGGTCAGAGCCCCACAAGTCACCCCATCTTGGATTCCCCTAGGTCACTAGTTTTCAAAAATGTGCTGGTTTGGTAGGTTTCCCTAGGTGCCGGCTGAGCTAGGGGCCAAAATCTACAGGTAGGCACTTTGCAAAAAACACCTCTGTTTTCTGTAAAAAAAATGGGATGTGTCCACGTTGTGTTTTGGGCCATTTCCTTTAGTGGGCGCTAGGCCTACCCACAAAAGTGAGGTACCAAAATTTATCGGGAGACTTGGGGGAACGCTGGGTGGAAGGAAATTTGTGGCTCCTCTCAGATTCCAGAACTTTCTGTCACCGAAATGTGAGGAAAATGTGTTTTTTTAAGCCAGATTTTGAGGTTTGCAAAGGATTCTGGGTAACAGAACCTGGTCAGAGCCCCACAAGTCACCCCATCTTGGATTCCCCTAGGTCACTAGTTTTCAAAAATGTGCTGGTTTGGTAGGTTTCCCTAGGTGCCGGCTGAGCTAGGGGCCAAAATCTACAGGTAGGCACTTTGCAAAAAAACACCTCTGGTTTCTGTAAGCAATATGGGATGTGTCCACGTTGTGTTTTGGGCCATTTCCTGTCGTGGTCGCTAGGCCTACCCACACAAGTGCAGTACCATTTTTATCGGGAGACTTGGGGGAACGCTGGGTGGAAGGAAATTTGTGGCTCCTCTCAGATTCCAGAACTTTCTGTCACCGAAATGTGAGGAAAATGTGTTTTTTAAGCCACATTTTGAGTTTTGCAAAGGATTCTGGGTAACAGCACCTGGTCAGAGCCCCACAAGTCACCCCATCTTGGATTCCCCTAGGTCTATAGTTTTCACAAATGCACAGGTTTGGTAGGTTTCCCTATGTGCCGGCTGAGCTAGGGGCCAAAATCTACAGGTTGGCACTTTGCAAAAAACACCTCTGTTTTCTGTAAAAAAATTGGGATGTGTCCACGTTGTGTTTTGGGGCATTTCCTTTCGTGGGCGCTAGGCCTACCCACACAAGTGAGGTACCATTTGTATCGGGAGACTTGGGGGAACACTGGGTGGAAGGAAATTTGTGGCTCCTCTCAGATTCCAGAACTTTCTGTCACCGAAATGTGAGGAAAATGTGTTTTTTTTAAGCCAGATTTTGAGGTTTGCAAAGGATTCTGGGAAACAGAACCTGGTCAGAGCCCCACAAGTCACCCCATCTTGGATTCCCCTAGGTCTCTAGTTTTCAAAAATGCACAGGTTTGGTATGTTTCCCTATGTGCCGGATGGGCTAGGGGCCAAAATCTACAGGTAGGCACTTTGCAAAAAACACCTCTGTTTTCTGTAAAAAAAAATGGGATGTGTCCACGTTGTGTTTTGGGCCATTTTCTTTCGTGGGCGCTAGGCCTACCCACACAAGTGAGGTACCATTTTTATCGGGAGACGTGGAGGAACGCTGGGTGGAAGGAAATTTGCGGCTCCTCTCAGATTCCAGAAATTTCTGTCACCAAAATGTGAGGAAAATGTGTTTTTTTAGCCAAATTTTGAGGTTTGCAAAGGATTCTGGGTAACAGAACCTGGTCAGAGCCCCACAAGTCACCCCATCTTGGATTCCCCTAGGTCACTAGTTTTCAAAAATGTGCTGGTTTGGTAGGTTTCCCTAGGTGCCGGCTGAGCTAGGGGCCAAAATCTACAGGTAGGCACTTTGCAAAAAACACCTCTGTTTTCTGTAAAAAAAATGGGATGTGTCCACGTTGTGTTTTGGGCCATTTCCTTTAGTGGGCGCTAGGCCTACCCACAAAAGTGAGGTACCAAAATTTATCGGGAGACTTGGGGGAACGCTGGGTGGAAGGAAATTTGTGGCTCCTCTCAGATTCCAGAACTTTCTGTCACCGAAATGTGAGGAAAATGTGTTTTTTTAAGCCAGATTTTGAGGTTTGCAAAGGATTCTGGGTAACAGAACCTGGTCAGAGCCCCACAAGTCACCCCATCTTGGATTCCCCTAGGTCACTAGTTTTCAAAAATGTGCTGGTTTGGTAGGTTTCCCTAGGTGCCGGCTGAGCTAGGGGCCAAAATCTACAGGTAGGCACTTTGCAAAATAACACCTCTGGTTTCTGTAAGCAATATGGGATGTGTCCACGTTGTGTTTTGGGCCATTTCCTGTCGTGGGCGCTAGGCCTACCCACACAAGTGCAGTACCATTTTTATCGGGAGACTTGGGGGAACGCTGGGTGGAAGGAAATTTGTGGCTCCTCTCAGAATCCAGAACTTTCTGTCACCAAAATGTGAGGAAAATGTGTTTTTTTTGCCATATTTTGAGGTTTGCAAAGGATTCTGGGTAACAGAACCTGGTCAGAGCCCCACAAGTCACCCCATCTTGGATTCCCCTAGGTCACTAGTTTTCAAAAATGTGCTGGTTTGGTAGGTTTCCCTAGGTGCCGGCTGAGCTAGGGGCCAAAATCTACAGGTAGGCACTTTGCAAAAAACACCTCTGTTTTCTGTAAAAAAAAATGGGATGTGTCCACGTTGTGTTTTGGGCCATTTCCTTTAGTGGTCGCTAGGCCTACCCACAAAAGTGAGGTACCAAAATTTATCTGGAGACTTGGGGGAACGCTGGGTGGAAGGAAATTTGTGGCTCCTCTCAGATTCCAGAACTTTCTGTCACCGAAATGAGAGGAGAAAGTGTTTTTTGGCCAAATTTTGAGGTTTGCAAAGGATTCTGGGTAACAGAACCTGGTCAGAGCCCCACAAGTCACCCCATCGTGGATTCCCCTAGGTGTCTAGTTTTCAGAAATGTGCTGGTTTGCTAGGTTTCCCCAGGTGCCGGCTGAGCTAGAGGCCAAAATCTACAGGTAGGCAGTTTGGAAAAAACACCTCTGTTTTCTGTAAAAAAAATGTGATGTGTCCACGTTGTGTTTTGAGCCATTTCCTTTAGTGGGCACTAGGCCTACCCACACAAGTGAGGTACCATTTTTATCGGGAGACTTGAGGGAACGCTGGGTGGAAGGAAATTTGTGGCTCCTCTCAGATTCCAGAACTTTCTGTCACCGAAATGTGAGGAAAATGTGTTTTTTTAAGCCAGATTTTGAGGTTTGCAAAGGATTCTGGGTAACAGAACCTGGTCAGAGCCCCACAAGTCACCCCATCTTGGATTCCCCTAGGTCACTAGTTTTCAAAAATGTGCTGGTTTGGTAGGTTTCCCTAGGTGCCGGCTGAGCTAGGGGCCAAAATCTACAGGTAGGCACTTTGCAAAATAACACCTCTGGTTTCTGTAAGCAATATGGGATGTGTCCACGTTGTGTTTTGGGCCATTTCCTGTCGTGGGCGCTAGGCCTACCCACACAAGTGCAGTACCATTTTTATCGGGAGACTTGGGGGAACGCTGGGTGGAAGGAAATTTGTGGCTCCTCTCAGAATCCAGAACTTTCTGTCACCGAAATGTGAGGAAAATGTGTTTTTTTTGCCATATTTTGAGGTTTGCAAAGGATTCTGGGTAACAGAACCTGGTCAGAGCCCCACAAGTCACCCCATCTTGGATTCCCCCAGGTCACTAGTTTTCAAAAATGTGCTGGTTTGGTAGGTTTCCCTAGGTGCCGGCTGAGCTAGGGGCCAAAATCTACAGGTAGGCACTTTGCAAAAAACACCTCTGTTTTCTGTAAAAAAAAATGGGATGTGTCCACGTTGTGTTTTGGGCCATTTCCTTTAGTGGTCGCTAGGCCTACCCACAAAAGTGAGGTACCAAAATGTATCTGGAGACTTGGGGGAACGCTGGGTGGAAGGAAATTTGTGGCTCCTCTCAGATTCCAGAACTTTCTGTCACCGAAATGAGAGGAGAAAGTGTTTTTTGGCCAAATTTTGAGGTTTGCAAAGGATTCTGGGTAACAGAACCTGGTCAGAGCCCCACAAGTCACCCCATCGTGGATTCCCCTAGGTGTCTAGTTTTCAGAAATGTGCTGGTTTGCTAGGTTTCCCCAGGTGCCGGCTGAGCTAGAGGCCAAAATCTACAGGTAGGCAGTTTGGAAAAAACACCTCTGTTTTCTGTAAAAAAAATGTGATGTGTCCACGTTGTGTTTTGAGCCATTTCCTTTAGTGGGCACTAGGCCTACCCACACAAGTGAGGTACCATTTTTATCGGGAGACTTGAGGGAACGCTGGGTGGAAGGAAATTTGTGGCTCCTCTCAGATTCCAGAACTTTCTGTCACCGAAATGAGAGGACAAAGTGTTTTTTGGCCAAATTATGAGGTTTGCAAAGGATTCTGGGTAACAGAACCTGGTCAGAGTCCCACAAGTCACCCCATCTTGGATTCCCCTAGGTGTCTAGTTTTCAGACATGTGCTGGTTTGCTAGGTTTCCCCAGGTGCCGGCTGAGCTAGAGGCCAAAATCCACAGGTAGGCACTGTTTTCTGTGAAAAAATGTGATGTGTCCATGTTGTATTTTGGGCCATTTCCTTTCGTGGGCGCTAGGCCTACCCACACAAGTGAGGTACCATTTTTATCGGGAGACTTGGGGGAACGCTGGGTGGAAGGAAATTTGTGGCTCCTCTCAGATTCCAGAACTTTCTGTCACCGAAATGTGAGGAAAATGTGTTTTTTAAGCCACATTTTGAGTTTTGCAAAGGATTCTGGGTAACAGAACCTGGTCAGAGCCCCACAAGTCACCCCATCTTGGATTCCCCTAGGTCTATAGTTTTCACAAATGCACAGGTTTGGTAGGTTTCCCTATGTGCCGGCTGAGCTAGGGGACAAAATCTACAGGTTGGCACTATGCAAAAAACACCTCTGTTTTCTGTAAAAAAATTGGGATGTGTCCACGTTGTGTTTTGGGGCATTTCCTTTCGTGGGCGCTAGGCCTACCCACACAAGTGAGGTACCATTTTTATCGGCAGACTTGGGGGAACGCTGGGTGGAAGGAAATTTGTGGCTCCTCTCAGATTCCAGAACTTTCTGTCACCGAAATATGAGGAAAATTAGTTTTTTTAAGCCAAATTTTGAGGTTTGCAAAGGATTCTGGGTAACAGAACCTGGTCAGAGCCCCACAAGTCACCCCATCTTGGATTCCCCTAGGTCTATAGTTTTCAAAATTGCACAGGTTTGGTATGTTTCCCTATGTGCCGGCTGAGCTAGGGGCCAAAATCTACAGGTTGGCACTTTGCAAAAAACAGCTCTGTTTTCTGTAAAAAAATTGGGATGTGTCCACGTTGTGTTTTGGGGCATTTCCTTTCCTGGACGCTAGGCCTACCCACACAAGTGCGGTACCCTTTTTATCGGGAGACTTGGGGGCACGCTGGGTGGAAGGAAATTTGTGGCTCCTCTCAGAATCCAGAACTTTCTGTCACCGAAATGTGAGGAAAATGTGTTTTTTTAGCCAAATTTAGAGGTTTGCAAAGGATTCTGGGTAACAGAACCTGGTCAGAGCCCCACAAGTCACCCCATCTTGGATTCCCCTAGGTCACTAGTTTTCAAAAATGTGCTGGTTTGGTAGGTTTCCCTAGGTGCCGGCTGAGCTAGGGGCCAAAATCTACAGGTAGGCACTTTGCAAAAAGCACCTCTGTTTTCTGTAAAAAAAATGGGATGTGTCCACGTTGTGTTTTGTGCCATTTCCTTTAGTGGGCACTAGGCCTACCCACACAAGTGAGGTACCATTTTTATCGGGAGACTTGAGGGAACGCTGGGTGGAAGGTAATTTGTGGCTCCTCTCAGATTCCAGAACTTTCTGACACCGAAATGAGAGGACAAAGTATTTTTTGGCCAAATTATGAGGTTTGCAAAGGATTCTGGGTAACAGAACCTGGTCAGAGTCCCACAAGTCACCCCATCTTGGATTCCCCTAGGTGTCTAGTTTTCAGACATGTGCTGGTTTGCTAGGTTTCCCCAGGTGCCGGCTGAGCTAGAGGCCAAAATCCACAGGTAGGCACTGTTTTCTGTGAAAAAATGTGATGTGTCCATGTTGTATTTTGGGCCATTTCCTTTCGTGGGCGCTAGGCCTACCCACACAAGTGAGGTACCATTTTTATCGGGAGACTTGGGGGAACGCTGGGTGGAAGGAAATTTGTGGCTCCTCTCAGATTCCAGAACTTTCTGTCACCGAAATGTGAGGAAAATGTGTTTTTTAAGCCACATTTTGAGTTTTGCAAAGGATTCTGGGTAACAGCACCTGGTCAGAGCCCCACAAGTCACCCCATCTTGGATTCCCCTAGGTCTATAGTTTTCACAAATCCACAGGTTTGGTAGGTTTCCCTATGTGCCGGCTGAGCTAGGGGCCAAAATCTACAGGTTGGCACTACGCAAAAAACACCTCTGTTTTCTGTAAAAAAATTGGGATGTGTCCACGTTGTGTTTTGGGGCATTTCCTTTCGTGGGCGCTAGGCCTACCCACACAAGTGAGGTACCATTTTTATCGGCAGACTTGGGGGAACGCTGGGTGGAAGGAAATTTGTGGCTCCTCTCAGATTCCAGAACTTTCTGTCACCGAAATATGAGGAAAATTAGTTTTTTTAAGCCAAATTTTGAGGTTTGCAAAGGATTCTGGGTAACAGAACCTGGTCAGAGCCCCACAAGTCACCCCATCTTGGATTCCCCTAGGTCTATAGTTTTCAAAATTGCACAGGTTTGGTATGTTTCCCTATGTGCCGGCTGAGCTAGGGGCCAAAATCTACAGGTTGGCACTTTGCAAAAAACAGCTCTGTTTTCGGTAAAAAAATTGGGATGTGTCCACGTTGTGTTTTGGGGCATTTCCTTTCCTGGACGCTAGGCCTACCCACACAAGTGCGGTACCATTTTTATCGGGAGACTTGGGGGCACGCTGGGTGGAAGGAAATTTGTGGCTCCTCTCAGAATCCAGAACTTTCTGTCACCGAAATGTGAGGAAAATGTGTTTTTTTAGCCAAATTTAGAGGTTTGCAAAGGATTCTGGGTAACAGAACCTGGTCAGAGCCCCACAAGTCACCCCATCTTGGATTCCCCTAGGTCACTAGTTTTCAAAAATGTGCTGGTTTGGTAGGTTTCCCTAGGTGCCGGCTGAGCTAGGGGCCAAAATCTACAGGTAGGCACTTTGCAAAAAGCACCTCTGTTTTCTGTAAAAAAAATGGGATGTGTCCACGTTGTGTTTTGGGCCATTTCCTTTAGTGGGCGCTAGGCCTACCCACAAAAATGAGGTACCATTTTTATCGGGAGACTTGGGGGAACGCTGGGTGGAAGGAAATTTGTGGCTCCTCTCAGATTCCAGAACTTTCTGTCACCGAAATGAGAGGAGAAAGTGTTTTTTGGCCAAATTTTGAGGTTTGCAAAGGATTCTGGGTAACAGAATCTGGTCAGAGCCCCACAAGTCACCCCATCGTGGATTCCCCTAGGTGTCTAGTTTTCAGAAATGTGCTGGTTTGCTAGGTTTCCCCAGGTGCCGGCTGAGCTAGAGGCCAAAATCTACAGGTAGGCACTTTGCAAAAAAACACCTCTGTTTTTTGTAAAAAAAAAATGTGATGTGTCCACGTTGTGTTTTGGGCCATTTCCTTTAGTGGGCACTAGGCCTACCCACACAAGTGAGGTACCATTTTTATCGGGAGACTTGGGGGAACGCTGGGTGGAAGGAAATTTGTGGCTCCTCTCAGATTCCAGAAATTTCTGTCACCGAAATGTGAGGAAAATGTGTTTTTTTAGCCAAATTTTGAGGTTTGCAAAGGATTCTGGGTAACAGAACCTGGTCAGAGCCCCACAAGTCACCCCATCTTGGATTCCCCTAGGTCTTTAGTTTTAAAAAATGCACAGGTTTGGTAGGTTTCCCTAGGTGCCGGCTGAGCTAGGGGCCAAAATCTACAGGTTGGCACTTTGCAAAAAACACCTCTGTTTTCTGTAAAAAAATTGGGATGTGTCCACGTTGTGTTTTGGGGCATTTCCTTTCGTGGGCGCTAGGCCTACCCACACAAGTGAGGTACCATTTTTACCGGGAGACTTGGGGGAACGCTGGGTGGTAGGAAATGTGTGGCTCCTCTCAGATTCCAGAACTTTCTGTCACCGAAATGTGAGGAAAATGTGATTTTTTAGCCAAATTTTGAGGTTTGCAAAGGATTCTGGGTAACAGAACCTGGTCAGAGCCCCACAAGTCACCCCATCTTGGATTCCCCTAGGTCTTTGGTTTTCAAAAATGCACAGGTTTGGTAGGTTTCCCTAGGTGCCGGCTGAGCTAGAGGCCAAAATCTACAGGTAGGCACTTTGCAAAAAAACACCTCGGTTTTCTGTGAAAAAATGGGTTATGTCCACGTTGTGTTTTGGGGCATTTCCTGTCGCGGGCGCTAGGCCTACCACACACAAGTGAGGTATCATTTTTATAGCGAGACTTGGGGGGAACGCTGGGTGGAAGTAAATTTGTGGCTCCTCTCAGATTCCAGAACTTTCTGTCACCGAAATGTGAGGAAAATGTGTTTTTTTAGCCAAATTTTGAGGTTTGCAAAGGATTCTGGGTAACAGAACCTGGTCAGAGCCCTACAAGTCACACCATCTTGGATTCCCCTAGGTCTCTAGTTTTAACAAAATGCACAGGTTTGGTATGTTTCCCTATGTGCCGGCTGAGCTAGGGGCCAAAATCTACAGGTTGGCACTTTGCAAAAAACACCTCTGTTTTCTGTAAAAAAAATTGGGATGTGTCCACGTTGTGTTTTGGGGCATTTCCTTTCGTGGGCGCTAGGCCTACCCACACAAGTGAGGTACCATTTTTATCGGGAGACTTGGGGGAACGCTGGGTGGAAGGAAATTTGTGGCTCCTCTCAGATTCCAGAACTTTCTGTCACCGAAATGTGAGGAAAATGTGTTTTTTTAAGCCAAATTTTGAGGTTTGCAAAGGATTCTGGGTAACAGAACCTGGTCAGAGCCCCACAAGTCACCCCATCTTGGAAATGCCCTAGGTCTCTAGTTTTAAAAAATGCACAGGTTTGGTATGTTTCCCTATGTGCCGGATGGGCTAGGGGCCAAAATCTACAGGTAGGCACTTTGCAAAAAACACCTCTGTTTTCTGTAAAAAAAAATGGGATGTGTCTACGTTGTGTTTTGGGCCATTTCCTTTCGTGGGCGCTAGGCCTACCCACACAAGTGAGGTACCATTTTTATCGGGAGACTTGGAGGAACGCTGGGTGGAAGGAAATTTGTGGCTCCTCTCAGATTCCAGAAATTTCTGTCACCAAAATGTGAGGAAAATGTGTTTTTTTAGCCAAATTTTGAGGTTTGCAAAGGATTCTGGGTAACAGAACCTGGTCAGAGCCCCACAAGTCACCCCATCTTGGATTCCCCTAGGTCACTAGTTTTCAAAAATGTGCTGGTTTGGTAGGTTTCCCTGGTGCCGGCTGAGCTAGGGGCCAAAATCTACAGGTAGGCACTTTGCAAAAAAACACCTCTGGTTTCTGTAAGCAAAATGGGATGTGTCCACGTTGTGTTTTGGGCCATTTCCTTTCGTGGGCGCTAGGCCTACCCACACAAGTGCGGTACCATTTTTATCGGGAGACTTGGGGGAACGCTGGGTGGAAGGAAATTTGTGGCTCCTCTCAGAATCCAGAACTTTCTGTCACCGAAATGTGAGGAAAATGTGTTTTTTTAGCCAAATTTTGAGGTTTGCAAAGGATTCTGGGTAACAGAACCTGGTCAGAGCCCCACAAGTCACCCCATCTTGGATTCCCCTAGGTCACTAGTTTTCAAAAATGTGCTGGTTTGGTAGGTTTCCCTAGGTGCCGGCTGAGCTAGGGGCCAAAATCTACAGGTAGGCACTTTGCAAAAAACACCTCTGTTTTCTGTAAAAAAAATGGGATGTGTACACGTTGTGTTTTGGGCTATTTCCTTTAGTGGGCGCTAGGCCTACCCACACAAGTGCGGTACCATTTTTATCGGGAGACTTGGGGGAACGCTGGGTGGAAGGAAATTTGTGGCTCCTCTCAGATTCCAGAACTTTCTGTCACCGAAATATGAGGAAAATGAGTTTTTTTAAGCCAAATTTTGAGGTTTGCAAAGGATTCTGGGTAACAGAACCTGGTCAGAGCCCCACAAGTCACCCCATCTTGGATTCCCCTAGGTCTATAGTTTTCAAAATTGCACAGGTTTGGTATGTTTCCCTATGTGCCGGCTGAGCTAGGGGCCTAAATCTACAGGTTGGCACTTTGCAAAAAACAGTTCTGTTTTCTGTAAAAAAATTGGGATGTGTCCACGTTGTGTTTTGGGGCATTTCCTTTCGTGGACGCTAGGCCTACCCACACAAGTGCGGTACCATTTTTACCGGGAGACTTGGGGGAACGCTGGGTGGTAGGAAATTTGTGGCTCCTCTCAGATTCCAGAACTTTCTGTCACCGAAATGTGAGGAAAATGTGATTTTTTAACCAAATTTTGAGGTTTGCAAAGGATTCTGGGTAACAGAACCTGGTCAGAGCCCCACAAGTCACCCCATCTTGGATTCCCCTAGGTCTTTAGTTTTCAAAAATGCACAGGTTTGGTAGGTTTCCTTGGTGCCGGCTGAGCTAGAGGCCAAAATCTACAGGTAGGCACTTTGCAAAAAACACCTCGGTTTTCTGTGAAAAAATGGGATGTGTCCACGTTGTGTTTTGGGGCATTTCCTGTCGCGGGCGCTAGGCCTACCACACACAAGTGAGGAATCATTTTTATCGGGAGACTTGGGGGAACGCTGGGTGGAAGTAAATTTGTGGCTCCTCTCAGATTCCAGAACTTTCTGTCACCGAAATGTGAGGAAAATGTGTTTTTTTAGCCAAATTTTGAGGTTTGCAAAGGATTCTGGGTAACAGAACCTGGTCAGAGCCCTACAAGTCACGCCATCTTGGATTCCCCTAGGTCTCTAGTTTTAACAAAATGCACAGGTTTGGTATGTTTCCCTATGTGCCGGCTGAGCTAGGGGCCAAAATCTACAGGTTGGCACTTTGCAAAAAACACCTCTGTTTTCTGTAAAAAAAAATTGGGATGTGTCCACGTTGTGTTTTGGGGCATTTCCTTTCGTGGGCGCTAGGCCTACCCACACAAGTGAGGTACCATTTTTATCAGGAGACTTGGGGGAACGCTGGGTGGAAGGAAATTTGTGGCTCCTCTCAGATTCCAGAACTTTCTGTCACCGAAATTTGAGGAAAATGTGTTTTTTTAAGCCAAATTTTGAGGTTTGCAAAGGATTCTGGGTAACAGAACCTGGTCAGAGCCCCACAAGTCACCCCATCTTGGATTCCCCTAGGTCTATAGTTTTCAAAAATGCACAGGTTTGGTATGTTTCCCTATGTGCCGGCTGAGCTAGGGACCAAAATCTACAGGTAGGCACTTTGCAAAAAACACCTCTGTTTTCTGTAAAAAAAAATGGGATGTGTCTACGTTGTGTTTTGGGCCATTTCCTTTCGTGGGCGCTAGGCCTACCCACACAAGTGAGGTACCATTTTTATCGGGAGACTTGGAGGAACGCTGGGTGGAAGGAAATTTGTGGCTCCTCTCAGATTCCAGAAATTTCTGTCACCAAAATGTGAGGAAAATGTGTTTTTTTAGCCAAATGTTGAGGTTTGCAAAGGATTCTGGGTAACATAACCTTGTCAGAGCCCCACAAGTCACCCCATCTTGGATTCCCCTAGGTCACTAGTTTTCAAAAATGTGCTGGTTTGGTAGGTTTCCCTAGGTGCCGGCTGAGCTAGGGGCCAAAATCTACAGGTAGGCACTTTGCAAAAAACACCTCTGTTTTCTGTAAAAAAAAAATGGGATGTGTCCACGTTGTGTTTTGGGCTATTTCCTTTAGTGGGCGCTAGGCCTACCCACACAAGTGAAGTACCATTTTTATCGGGAGACTTGGGGGAACGCTGGGTGGAAGGAAATTTGTGGCTCCTCTCAGATTCCAGAACTTTCTGTCACCGAAATATGAGGAAAATGAGTTTTTTTAAGCCAAATTTTGAGGTTTGCAAAGGATTCTGGGTAACAGAACCTGGTCAGAGCCCCACAAGTCATCCCATCTTGGATTCCCCTAGGTCTATAGTTTTCAAAATTGCACAGGTTTGGTATGTTTCCCTATGTGCCGGCTGAGCTAGGGGCCAAAATCTACAGGTTGGCACTTTGCAAAAAACAGTTCTGTTTTCTGTAAAAAAATTGGGATGTGTCCACGTTGTGTTTTGGGGCATTTCCTTTCGTGGACGCTAGGCCTACCCACACAAGTGCGGTACCATTTTTACCGGGAGACTTGGGGGAACGCTGGGTGGTAGGAAATTTGTGGCTCCTCTCAGATTCCAGAACTTTCTGTCACCGAAATGTGAGGAAAATGTGATTTTTTAACCAAATTTTGAGGTTTGCAAAGGATTCTGGGTAACAGAACCTGGTCAGAGCCCCACAAGTCACCCCATCTTGGATTCCCCTAGGTCTTTAGTTTTCAAAAATGCACAGGTTTGGTAGGTTTCCTTGGTGCCGGCTGAGCTAGAGGCCAAAATCTACAGGTAGGCACTTTGCAAAAAACACCTCGGTTTTCTGTGAAAAAATGGGATGTGTCCACGTTGTGTTTTGGGGCATTTCCTGTCGCGGGCGCTAGGCCTACCACACACAAGTGAGGTATCATTTTTATCGGGAGACTTGGGGGGAACGCTGGGTGGAAGTAAATTTGTGGCTCCTCTCAGATTCCAGAACTTTCTGTCACCGAAATGTGAGGAAAATGTGTTTTTTTAGCCAAATTTTGAGGTTTGCAAAGGATTCTGGGTAACAGAACCTGGTCAGAGCCCTACAAGTCACGCCATCTTGGATTCCCCTAGGTCTCTAGTTTTAACCAAATGCACAGGTTTGGTATGTTTCCCTATGTGCCGGCTGAGCTAGGGGACAAAATCTACAGGTTGGCACTTTGCAAAAAACACCTCTGTTTTCTGTAAAAAAAAATGGGATGTGTCTACGTTGTGTTTTGGGCCATTTCCTTTCGTGGGCGCTAGGCCTACCCACACAAGTGAGGTACCATTTTTATCGGGAGACTTGGAGGAACGCTGGGTGGAAGGAAATTTGTGGCTCCTCTCAGATTCCAGAAATTTCTGTCACCAAAATGTGAGGAAAATGTGTTTTTTTAGCCAAATTTTGAGGTTTGCAAAGGATTCTGGGTAACAGAACCTGGTCAGAGCCCCACAAGTCACCCCATCTTGGATTCCCCTAGGTCACTAGTTTTCAAAAATGTGCTGGTTTGGTAGGTTTCCCTAGGTGCCGGCTGAGCTAGGGGCCAAAATCTACAGGTAGGCACTTTGCAAAAAAACACCTCTGGTTTCTGTAAGCAAAATGGGATGTGTCCACGTTGTGTTTTGGGCCATTTCCTTTCGTGGGCGCTAGGCCTACCCACACAAGTGAGGTACCATTTTTATCGGGAGACTTGGGGGAACGCTGGGTGGAAGGAAATTTGTGGCTCCTCTCAGAATCCAGAACTTTCTGTCACTGAAATGTGAGGAAAATTTGTTTTTTTTAGCCAAATTTTGAGGTTTGCAAAGGATTCTGGGTAACAGAACCTGGTCAGAGCCCCACAAGTCACCCCATCTTGGATTCCCCTAGGTCACTAGTTTTCAAAAATGTGCTGGTTTGGTAGGTTTCCCTAGGTGCCGGCTGAGCTAGGGGCCAAAATCTACAGGTAGGCACTTTGCAAAAAACACCTCTGTTTTCTGTAAAAAAAATGGGATGTGTCCACGTTGTGTTTTGGGCTATTTCCTTTAGTGGGCGCTAGGCCTACCCACACAAGTGAGGTACCATTTTTATCGGGAGACTTGGGGGAACGCTGGGTGGAAGGAAATTTGTGGCTCCTCTCAGATTCCAGAACTTTCTGTCACCGAAATATGAGGAAAATGAGTTTTTTTAAGCCAAATTTTGAGGTTTGCAAAGGATTCTGGGTAACAGAACCTGGTCAGAGCCCCACAAGTCACCCCATCTTGGATTCCCCTAGGTCTATAGTTTTCAAAATTGCACAGGTTTGGTATGTTTCCCTATGTGCCGGCTGAGCTAGGGGCCAAAATCTACAGGTTGGCACTTTGCAAAAAACAGTTCTGTTTTCTGTAAAAAAATTGGGATGTGTCCACGTTGTGTTTTGGGGCATTTCCTTTCGTGGACGCTAGGCCTACCCACACAAGTGCGGTACCATTTTTATCGGGAGACTTGGGGGCACGCTGGGTGGAAGGAAATTTGTGGCTCCTCTCAGAATCCAGAACTTTCTGTCACCGAAATGTGAGGAAAATGTGTTTTTTTAGCCAAATTTAGAGGTTTGCAAAGGATTCTGGGTAACAGAACCTGGTCAGAGCCCCACAAGTCACCCCATCTTGGATTCCCCTAGGTCACTAGTTTTCAAAAATGTGCTGGTTTGGTAGGTTTCCCTAGGTGCTGGCTGAGCTAGGGGCCAAAATCTACAGGTAGGCACTTTGCAAAAAGCACCTCTGTTTTCTGTAAAAAAAATGGGATGTGTCCACGTTGTCTTTTGGGCCATTTCCTTTAGTGGGCGCTAGGCCTACCCACAAAAGTGAGGTACCATTTTTATCAGGAGACTTGGGGGAACGCTGGGTGGAAGGAAATTTGTGGCTCCTCTCAGATTCCAGAACTTTCTGTCACCGAAATGAGAGGAGAAAGTTTTTTTGGGCCAAATTTTGAGGTTTGCAAAGGATTCTGGGTAACAGAACCTGGTCAGAGCCCCACAAGTCACCCCATCGTGGATTCCCCTAGGTGTCTTGTTTTCAGAAATGTGCTGGTTTGCTAGGTTTCCCCAGGTGCCGGCTGAGCTAGAGGCCAAAATCTACAGGTAGGCACTTTGCAAAAAAACACCTCTGTTTTCTGTAAAAAAAATGTGATGTGTCCACGTTGGGTTTTGGGCCATTTCCTTTAGTGGGCACTAGGCCTACCCACACAAGTGAGGTACCATTTTTATCGGGAGACTTGGGGGAACGCTGGGTGGAAGGAAATTTGTGGTTCCTCTTAGATTCCAGAAATTTCTGTCACCGAAATGTGAGGAAAATGTGTTTTTTTAGCCAAATTTTGAGGTTTGCAAAGGATTCTGGGTAACAGAACCTGGTCAGAGCCCCACAAGTCACCCCATCTTGGATTCCCCTAGGTCTTTAGTTTTCAAAAATGCACAGGTTTGGTAGGTTTCCCTAGGTGCCGGCTGAGCTAGGGGCCCAAATCTACAGGTTGGCACTTTGCAAAAAACACCTGTGTTTTCTGTAAAAAAATTGGGATGTGTCCACGTTGTGTTTTGGGTTATTTCCTTTCGTGGGCGCTAGGCCTACCCACACAAGTGAGGTACCATTTTTACCGGGAGACTTGGGGGAACGCTGGGTGGTAGGAAATTTGTGGCTCCTCTCAGATTCCAGAACTTTCTGTCACCGAAATGTGAGGAAAATTTGATTTTTTAGCCAAATTTTGAGGTTTGCAAAGGATTCTGGGTAACAGAACCTGGTCAGAGCTCCACAAGTCACCCCATCTTTGATTCCCCTAGGCCTTTAGTTTTCAAAAATGCACAGGTTTGGTAGGTTTCCCTAGGTGCCAGCTGAGCTAGAGGCCAAAATCTACAGGTAGGCACTTTGCAAAAAACACCTCGGTTTTCTGTGAAAAAATGGGTTATGTCCACGTTGTGTTTTGGGGCATTTCCTGTCGCGGGCGCTAGGCCTACCACACACAAGTGAGGTATCATTTTTATCGCGAGACTTGGGGGGAACGCTGGGTGGAAGTAAATTTGTGGCTCCTCTCAGATTCCAGAACTTTCTGTCACCGAAATGAGAGGAGAAAGTGTTTTTTGGCCAAATTTTGAGGTTTGCAAAGGATTCTGGGTAACAGAACCTGGTCAGAGCCCCACAAGTCACCCCATCGTGGATTCCCCTAGGTGTCTAGTTTTCAGAAATGTGCTGGTTTGCTAGGTTTCCCCAGGTGCCGGCTGAGCTAGAGGCCAAAATCTACAGGTAGGCACTTTGCAAAAAAACACCTCTGTTTTCAGTAAAAAAAATGTGATGTGTCCACGTTGGGTTTTGGGCCATTTCCTTTAGTGGGCACTAGGCCTACCCACACAAGTGAGGTACCATTTTTATCGGGAGACTTGGGGGAACGCTGGGTGGAAGGAAATTTGTGGCTCCTCTTAGATTCCAGAAATTTCTGTCACCGAAATGTGAGGAAAATGTGTTTTTTTAGCCAAATTTTGAGGTTTGCAAAGGATTCTGGGTAACAGAACCTGGTCAGAGCCCCACAAGTCACCCCATCTTGGATTCCCCTAGGTCTTTAGTTTTCAAAAATGCACAGGTTTGGTCGGTTTCCCTAGGTGCCGGCTGAGCTAGGGGCCAAAATCTACAGGTTGGCACTTTGCAAAAAACACCTGTGTTTTCTGTAAAAAAATTGGGATGTGTCCACGTTGTGTTTTGGGTTATTTCCTTTTGTGGGCGCTAGGCCTACCCACACAAGTGAGGTACCATTTTTACCGGGAGACTTGGGGGAACGCTGGGTGGTAGGAAATTTGTGGCTCCTCTCAGATTCCAGAACTTTCTGTCACCGAAATGTGAGGAAAATTTGATTTTTTAGCCAAATTTTGAGGTTTGCAAAGGATTCTGGGTAACAGAACCTGGTCAGAGCTCCACAAGTCACCCCATCTTTGATTCCC
Source organism: Pleurodeles waltl (assembly GCF_031143425.1). Lineage (NCBI taxonomy): Eukaryota > Metazoa > Chordata > Amphibia > Caudata > Salamandridae > Pleurodeles > Pleurodeles waltl. Next base: position 570,751,219 of record NC_090450.1, read on the forward strand.
CTAGGCCTTTAGTTTTCAAAAATGCACAGGTTTGGTAGGTTTCCCTAGGTGCCGGCTGAGCTAGAGGCCAAAATCTACAGGTAGGCACTTTGCAAAAAACACCTCGGTTTTCTGTGAAAAAATGGGTTATGTCCACGTTGTGTTTTGGGGCATTTCCTGTCACGGGCGCTAGGCCTACCACACACAAGTGAGGTATCATTTTTATCGCGAGACTTGGGGGGAACGCTGGGTGGAAGTAAATTTGTGGCTCCTCTCAGATTCCAGAACTTTCTGTCACCGAAATGTGAGGAAAATTTGTTTTTTTAGCCAAATTTTGAGGTTTGCAAAGGATTCTGGGTAACAGAACCTGGTCAGAGCCCTACAAGTCACCCCATCTTGGATTCCCCTAGGTCTCTAGTTTTAAAAAATGCACAGGTTTGGTATGTTTCCGTATGTGCCGGCTGAGCTAGGGGCCAAAATCTACAGGTTGGCACTTTGCAAAAAACACCTCTGTTTTCTGTAAAAAAATTGGGATGTGTCCACGTTGTGTTTTGGGGCATTTCCTTTCGTGGGCGCTAGGCCTACCCACACAAATGAGGTACCATTTTTACCGGGAGACTTGGGGGAACGCTGGGTGGAAGTAAATTTGTGGCTCCTCACAGATTCCAGAACTTTCTGTCACCGAAATGTGAGGAAAATGTGTTTTTTTAGCCAAATTTTGAGGTTTGCAAAGGATTCTGGGTAACAGAACCTGGTTAGAGCCCTACAAGTCACGCCATCTTGGATTCCCCTAGGTCTCTAGTTTTAACAAAATGCACAGGTTTGGTATGTTTCCCTATGTGCCGGCTGAGCTAGGGGCCAAAATCTACAGGTTGGCACTTTGCAAAAAACACCTCTGTTTTCTGTAAAAAAAATTGGGATGTGTCCACGTTGTGTTTTGGGGCATTTCCTTTCGTGGGCGCTAGGCCTACCCACACAAGTGAGGTACCATTTTTATCTTGAGACTTGGGGGAACGCTGGGTGGAAGGAAATTTGTGGCTCCTCTCAGATTCCAGAACTTTCTGTCACCGAAATGTGAGGAAAATGTGTTTTTTTAAGCCAAATTTTGAGGTTTGCAAAGGATTCTGGGTAACAGAACCTGGTCAGAGCCCCACAAGTCACCCCATCTTGGAAATGCCCTAGGTCTCTAGTTTTCAAAAATGCACAGGTTTGGTATGTTTCCCTATGTGCCGGATGGGCTAGGGGCCAAAATCTACAGGTAGGCACTTTGCAAAAAACACCTCTGTTTTCTGTAAAAAAAAATGGGATGTGTCCACGTTGTGTTTTGGGGCATTTCCTGTCGCGGGCGCTAGGCCTACCACACACAAGTGAGGTATCATTTTTATCGGGAGACTTGGGGGGAACGCTGGGTGGAAGTAAATTTGTGGCTCCTCTCAGATTCCAGAACTTTCTGTCACCGAAATGTGAGGAAAATGTGTTTTTTTAGCCAAATTTTGAGGTTTGCAAAGGATTCTGGGTAACAGAACCTGGTTAGAGCCCTACAAGTCACGCCATCTTGGATTCCCCTAGGTCTCTAGTTTTAACAAAATGCACAGGTTTGGTATGTTTCCCTATGTGCCGGCTGAGCTAGGGGCCGAAATCTACAGGTTGGATCTTTGCAAAAAAAACCTCTGTTTTCTGTAAAAAAAATTGGGATGTGTCCACGTTGTGTTTTGGGGCATTTCCTGTCGTGGGCGCTAGGCCTACCCACACAAGTGAGGTACCATTTTTATCGGGAGACTTGGGGGAACGCTGGGTGGAAGGAAATTTGTGGCTCCTCTCAGATTCCAGAACTTTCTGTCACCGAAATGTGAGGAAAATGTGTTTTTTTAAGCCAAATTTTGAGGTTTGCAAAGGATTCTGGGTAACAGAACCTGGTCAGAGCCCCACAAGTCACCCCATCTTGGAAATGCCCTAGGTCTCTAGTTTTCAAAAATGCACAGGTTTGGTATGTTTCCCTATGTGCCGGATGGGCTAGGGGCCAAAATCTACAGGTAGGCACTTTGCAAAAAACACCTCTGTTTTCTGTAAAAAAAAATGGGATGTGTCCACGTTGTGTTTTGGGCCATTTCCTTTCGTGGGCGCTAGGCCTACCCACACCACTGAGGTACCATTTTTATCGGGAGACTTGGAGGAACGCTGGGTGGAAGGAAATTTGTGGCTCCTCTCAGATTCCAGAAATTTCTGTCACCAAAATGTGAGGAAAATGTGTTTTTTTAGCCAAATTTTGAGGTTTGCAAAGGATTCTGGGTAACAGAACCTGGTCAGAGCCCTACAAGTCACCCCATCTTGGATTCCCCTAGGTCTCTAGTTTTAAAAAATGCACAGGTTTGGTATGTTTCCGTATGTGCCGGCTGAGCTAGGGGCCAAAATTTACAGGTTGGCACTTTGCAAAAAACACCTCTGTTTTCTGTAAAAAAATTGGGATGTGTCCACGTTGTGTTTTGGGGCATTTCCTTTCGTGGGCGCTAGGCCTACCCACACAAATGAGGTACCATTTTTACCGGGAGACTTGGGGGAACGCTGGGTGGAAGTAAATTTGTGGCTCCTCACAGATTCCAGAACTTTCTGTCACCGAAATGTGAGGAAAATGTGTTTTTTTAGCCAAATTTTGAGGTTTGCAAAGGATTCTGGGTAACAGAACCTGGTTAGAGCCCTACAAGTCACGCCATCTTGGATTCCCCTAGGTCTCTAGTTTTAACAAAATGCACAGGTTTGGTATGTTTCCCTATGTGCCGGCTGAGCTAGGGGCCAAAATCTACAGGTTGGCACTTTGCAAAAAACACCTCTGTTTTCTGTAAAAAAAATTGGGATGTGTCCACGTTGTGTTTTGGGGCATTTCCTTTCGTGGGCGCTAGGCCTACCCACACAAGTGAGGTACCATTTTTATCTTGAGACTTGGGGGAACGCTGGGTGGAAGGAAATTTGTGGCTCCTCTCAGATTCCAGAACTTTCTGTCACCGAAATGTGAGGAAAATGTGTTTTTTTAAGCCAAATTTTGAGGTTTGCAAAGGATTCTGGGTAACAGAACCTGGTCAGAGCCCCACAAGTCACCCCATCTTGGAAATGCCCTAGGTCTCTAGTTTTCAAAAATGCACAGGTTTGGTATGTTTCCCTATGTGCCGGATGGGCTAGGGGCCAAAATCTACAGGTAGGCACTTTGCAAAAAACACCTCTGTTTTCTGTAAAAAAAAATGGGATGTGTCCACGTTGTGTTTTGGGGCATTTCCTGTCGCGGGCGCTAGGCCTACCACACACAAGTGAGGTATCATTTTTATCGGGAGACTTGGGGGGAACGCTGGGTGGAAGTAAATTTGTGGCTCCTCTCAGATTCCAGAACTTTCTGTCACCGAAATGTGAGGAAAATGTGTTTTTTTAGCCAAATTTTGAGGTTTGCAAAGGATTCTGGGTAACAGAACCTGGTTAGAGCCCTACAAGTCACGCCATCTTGGATTCCCCTAGGTCTCTAGTTTTAACAAAATGCACAGGTTTGGTATGTTTCCCTATGTGCCGGCTGAGCTAGGGGCCGAAATCTACAGGTTGGATCTTTGCAAAAAAAACCTCTGTTTTCTGTAAAAAAAATTGGGATGTGTCCACTTTGTGTTTTGGGGCATTTCCTGTCGTGGGCGCTAGGCCTACCCACACAAGTGAGGTACCATTTTTATCGGGAGACTTGGGGGAACGCTGGGTGGAAGGAAATTTGTGGCTCCTCTCAGATTCCAGAACTTTCTGTCACCGAAATGTGAGGAAAATGTGTTTTTTTAAGCCAAATTTTGAGGTTTGCAAAGGATTCTGGGTAACAGAACCTGGTCAGAGCCCCACAAGTCACCCCATCTTGGAAATGCCCTAGGTCTCTAGTTTTCAAAAATGCACAGGTTTGGTATGTTTCCCTATGTGCCGGATGGGCTAGGGGCCAAAATCTACAGGTAGGCACTTTGCAAAAAACACCTCTGTTTTCTGTAAAAAAAAATGGGATGTGTCCACGTTGTGTTTTGGGCCATTTCCTTTTGTGGGCGCTAGGCCTACCCACACCACTGAGGTACCATTTTTATCGGGAGACTTGGAGGAACGCTGGGTGGAAGGAAATTTGTGGCTCCTCTCAGATTCCAGAAATTTCTGTCACCAAAATGTGAGGAAAATGTGTTTTTTTAGCCAAATTTTGAGGTTTGCAAAGGATTCTGGGTAACAGAACCTGGTCAGAGCCCCACAAGTCACCCCATCTTGGATTCCCCTAGGTCACTAGTTTTAAAAAATGTGCTGGTTTGGTAGGTTTCCCTAGGTGCCGGCTGAGCTAGGGGCCAAAATCTACAGGTAGGCACTTTGCAAAAAACACCTCTGTTTTCTGTAAAAAAAATGGGATGTGTCCACGTTGTGTTTTGGGCTATTCCCTTTAGTGGGCGCTAGGCATACCCACAAAAGTGAGGTACCAAAATTTATCGGGAGACTTGGGGGAACGCTGGGTGGAAGGAAATTTGTGGCTCCTCTCAGATTCCAGAACTTTCTGTCACCGAAATGAGAGGAGAAAGTGTTTTTTGGCCAAATTTTGAGGTTTGCAAAGGATTCTGGGTAACAGAACCTGGTCAGAGCCCCACAAGTCACCCCATCGTGGATTCCCCTGGGTGTCTAGTTTTCAGAAATGTGCTGGTTTGCTAGGTTTCCCCAGGTGCCGGCTGAGCTAGAGGCCAAAATCTACAGGTAGGCACTTTGCAAAAAACACCTCTGTTTTCTGTAAAAAAAATGTGATGTGTCCACGTTGTGTTTTGGGCCATTTCCTTTAGTGGGCACTAGGCCTACCCACACAAGTGAGGTACCATTTTTATCGGGAGACTTGGGGGAACGCTGGGTGGAAGTAAATTTGTGGCTCCTCTCAGATTCCAGAACTTTCTGTCACCGAAATGTGAGGAAAATGTGTTTTTTAAGCCACATTTTGAGGTTTGCAAAGGATTCTGGATAACAGAACCTGGTCAGAGCCCCACAAGTCACCCCATCTTGGATTCCCCTAGGTCTCTAGTTTTAAAAAATGCACAGGTTTGGTATGTTTCCCTATGTGCCGGCTGGGCTAGGGGCCAAAATGTACAGGTAGGCACTTTGCAAAAAACACCTCTGTTTTCTGTCAAAAAAAAATGGGATGTCTCCACGTTGTGTTTTGGGCCATTTCCTTTCGTGGGCGCTAGACCTACCCATACAAGTGAGGTACCATTTTTATCAGGAGACTTGGGGGAACGCTGGGTGGAAGGAAATTCGTGGCTCCTCTCAGATTCCAGAAATTTCTGTCACCGAAATGTGAGGAAAATGTGTTTTTTTAGCCAAATTTTGAGGTTTGCAAAGGATTCTGGGTAACAGAACCTGATCAGAGCCCCGCAAGTCACCCCATCTTGGATTCCCCTAGGTCACTTGTTTTCAAAAATGTGCTGGTTTGGTAGCCTTCCCTAGGTGCCGGCTGAGCTAGGGGCCAAAATCTACAGGTAGGCACTTTGCAAAAAAACACCTCTGTTTTTTGTAAACAAAATGGGATGTGTCCACGTTGTGTTTTGGGCCATTTCCTTTTGTGGGCACTAGGCCTACCCACACAAGTGAGGTACCATTTTTACCGGGAGACTTGGGGGAACGCTGGGTGGAAGGAAATTTTCGGCTCCTCTCAGAATCCAGAACTTTCTGTCACCGAAATGTGAGGAAAATGTGTTTTTTTTAGCCAAATTTTGAGGTTTGCAAAGGATTCTGGGTAACAGAACCTGGTCAGAGCCCCACAAGTCACCCCATCTTGGATTCCCCTAGGTCACTAGTTTTCGAAAATGTGCTGGTTTGGTAGGTTTCCCTAGGTGCCGGCTGAGCTAGGGGACAAAATCTACAGGTAGGCACTTTCAAAAAACACCTCTGTTTTCTGTAAAAAAAAATGGGATGTGTCAACGTTGTGTTTTAGACCATTTCCTTTAGTGGGCGCTAGGCCTCCCCACAAAAGTGAGGTACCATTTTTATCGGGAGACTTGGGGGAATGCTGGGTGGAAGGATATTTGTGGCTCCTCTCAGATTCCAGAACTTTCTGTCACCGAAATGAGAGGAGAAAGTGTTTTTTGGCAAAATGTTGAGGTTTGCAAAGGATTCTGGGTAACAGAACCTGGTCAGAGCCACACAAGTCACCCCATCGTGGATTCCCCTAGGTGTCTAGTTTTCTGAAATGTGCTGGTTTGCTAGGTTTCCCCAGGTGCCGGCTGAGCTAGAGGCCAAAATCTACAGGTAGGCACTTTGCAAAAAACACCTCTGTTTTCTGTAAAAAAAAAAAAAAGTGATGTGTCCACGTTGTGTTTTGGGCCATTTCCTTTAGTGGGCACTAGGCCTACCCACACAAGTGAGGTACCATTTTTATCGGGAGACTTGGGGGAACGCTGGGTGGAAGGAAATTTGTGGCTCCTCTCAGATTCCAGAAATTTCTCTCACCGAAATGTGAGGAAAATGTGTTTTTTTAGCCAAATTTTGAGGTTTGCAAAGGATTCTGGGTAACAGAACCTGGTCAGAGCCCCACAAGTCACCCCATTTTGGATTCCCCTAGGTCACTAGTTTTCTGAAATGTGCTGGTTTGCTAGGTTTCCCCAGGTGCCGGCTGAGCTAGAGGCCAAAATCTACAGGTAGGCACTTTGCAAAAAACACCTCTGTTTTCTGTAAAAAAAATGTGATGTGTCCACGTTGTGTTTTGGGCCATTTCCTTTAGTGGGCACTAGGCCTACCCACACAAGTGAGGTACCATTTTTATCGGGAGACTTGGGGGAACGCTGGGTGGAAGGAAATTTGTGGCTCCTCTCAGATTCCAGAACTTTCTGTCACCGAAATGAGAGGACAAAGTGTTTTTTGGCCACATTTTGAGGTTTGCAAAGGATTCTGGGTAACAGAACCTGGTCAGAGCCCCACAAGTCACCCCATCTTGGATTCCCCTAGGTGTCTAGTTTTCATAAATGTGCTGGTTTGCTAGGTTTCCCCAGGTGCCGGCTGAGCTAGAGGCCAAAATCCACAGGTAGGCACTGTTTTCTGTGAAAAAATGTGATGTGTCCATGTTGTGTTTTGGGCCATTTCCTTTCGTGGGCGCTAGGCCTACCCACACAAGTGAGGTACCATTTTTATCGGGAGACTTGGGGGAACGCTGGGTGGAAGGAAATTTGTGGCTCCTCTCAGATTCCAGAACTTTCTGTCACCGAAATATGAGGAAAATGTGTTTTTTAAGCCAAATTTTTAGGTTTGCAAAGGATTCTAGGTAAAAGAACCTGGTCAGAGCCCCACAAGTCACCCCATCTTGGATTCCCCTAGGTCTCTAGTTTTCAAAAATGCACAGGTTTGGTATGTTTCCCTATGTGCCGGCTGGGCTAGGGGCCAAAATCTACAGGTGGGCACTTTGCAAAAAACACCTCTGTTTTCTGTAAAAAAAAATGTGATGTGTCCACGTTGTGTTTTGGGCCATTTCCTTTCGTGGGCGCTAGGCCTACCCACAAAAGTGAGGTACCATTTTTATCGGGAGACTTGGGGGAATACTGGGTGGAAGGATATTTGTGGCTCCTCTCAGATTCCAGAACTTTCTGTCACCGAAATGAGAGGAGAAAGTGTTTTTTGGCAAAATGTTGAGGTTTGCAAAGGATTCTGGGTAACAGAACCTGGTCAGAGCCACACAAGTCACCCCATCGTGGATTCCCCTAGGTGTCTAGTTTTCTGAAATGTGCTGGTTTGCTAGGTTTCCCCAGGTGCCGGCTGAGCTAGAGGCCAAAATCTACAGGTAGGCACTTTGCAAAAAACACCTCTGTTTTCTGTAAAAAAAAAAATGTGATGTGTCCACGTTGTGTTTTGGGCCATTTCCTTTAGTGGGCACTAGGCCTACCCACACAAGTGAGGTACCATTTTTATCGGGAGACTTGGGGGAACGCTGGGTGGAAGGAAATTTGTGGCTCCTCTCAGATTCCAGAAATTTCTGTCACCGAAATGTGAGGAAAATGTGTTTTTTTAGCCAAATTTTGAGGTTTGCAAAGGATTCTGGGTAACAGAACCTGGTCAGAGCCCCACAAGTCACCCCATCTTGGATTCCCCTAGGTGTCTAGTTTTCATAAATGTGCTGGTTTGCTAGGTTTCCCCAGGTGCCGGCTGAGCTAGAGGCCAAAATCCACAGGTAGGCACTGTTTTCTGTGAAAAAATGTGATGTGTCCATGTTGTGTTTTGGGCCATTTCCTTTCGTGGGCGCTAGGCCTACCCACACAAGTGAGGTACCATTTTTATCGGGAGACTTGGGGGAACGCTGGGTGGAAGGAAATTTGTGGCTCCTCTCAGATTCCAGAACTTTCTGTCACCGAAATATGAGGAAAATGTGTTTTTTAAGCCAAATTTTTAGGTTTGCAAAGGATTCTAGGTAAAAGAACCTGGTCAGAGCTCCACAAGTCACCCCATCTTGGATTCCCCTAGGTCACTAGTTTTCTGAAATGTGCTGGTTTGCTAGGTTTCCCCAGGTGCCGGCTGAGCTAGGGGCCAAAATCTACAGGTGGGCACTTTGCAAAAAACACCTCTGTTTTCTGTAAAAAAAAATGGGATGTGTCCACGTTGTGTTTTGGGCCATGTCCTTTCGTGGGCGCTAGGCCTACCCACAAAAGTGAGGTACCATTTTTATCGGGAGACTTGGGGGAACGCTGGGTGAAAGGAAATTTGTGGCTCTTCTCAGATTCCAGAACTTTCTGTCACCGAAATGAGAGGACAAAGTGTTTTTTGGCCAAATTTTGAGGTTTGCAAAGGATTCTGTGTAACAGAACCTGGTCAGAGCCCCACAAGTCACCCCATCTTGGATTCCCTTAGGTGTCTAGTTTTCATAAATGTGCTGGTTTGCTAGGTTTCCCCAGGTGCCGGCTGAGCTAGAGGCCAAAATCCACAGGTAGGCACTGTTTTCTGTGAAAAAATGTGATGTGTCCATGTTGTGTTTTGGGCCATTTCCTTTCGTGGGCGCTAGGCCTACCCACACAAGTGAGGTACCATTTTTATCGGGAGACTTGGGGGAACGCTGGGTGGAAGGAAATTTGTGGCTCCTCTCAGATTCCAGAACTTTCTGTCACCGAAATGTGAGGAAAATGTGTTTTTTTAGGCCAAATTTTGAGGTTTGCGAAGGATTCTGGGTAACAGAACCTGGTCAGAGCCCCACAAGTCACCCCATCTTGGAAATGCCCTAGGTCTCTAGTTTTCAAAAATGCACAGGTTTGGTATGTTTCCCTATGTGCCGGATGGGCTAGGGGCCAAAATCTACAGGTAGGCACTTTGCAAAAAACACCTCTGTTTTCTGTAAAACAAAATGGGATGTGTCTACGTTGTGTTTTGGGCCATTTCCTTTCGTGGGCGCTAGGCCTACCCACACAAGTGAGGTACCATTTTTATCGGGAGACTTGGAGGAACGCTGGGTGGAAGGAAATTTGTGGCTCCTCTCAGATTCCAGAAATTTCTGTCACCAAAATGTGAGGAAAATGTGTTTTTTTAGCCAAATTTTGAGGTTTGCAAAGGATTCTGGGTAACAGAACCTGGTCAGAGCCCCACAAGTCACCCCATCTTGGATTCCCCTAGGTCACTAGTTTTCAAAAATGTGCTGGTTTGGTAGGTTTCCCTAGGTGCCGGCTGAGCTAGGGGCCAAAATCTACAGGTAGGCACTTTGCAAAAAAACACCTCTGGTTTCTGTAAGCAAAATGGGATGTGTCCACGTTGTGTTTTGGGCCATTTCCTTTCGTGGGCGCTAGGCCTACCCACACAAGTGCGGTACCATTTTTATCGGGAGACTTGGGGGAACGCTGGGTGGAAGGAAATTTGTGGCTCCTCTCAGAATCCAGAACTTTCTGTCACCGAAATATGAGGAAAATGAGTTTTTTTAAGCCAAATTTTGAGGTTTGCAAAGGATTCTGGGTAACAGAACCTGGTCAGAGCCCCACAAGTCACCCCATCTTGGATTCCCCTAGGTCTATAGGTTTCAAAATTGCACAGGTTTGGTATGTTTCCCTATGTGCCGGCTGAGCTAGGGGCCAAAATCTACAGGTTGGCACTTTGCAAAAAACAGTTCTGTTTTCTGTAAAAAAATTGGGATGTGTCCACGTTGTGTTTTGGGGCATTTCCTTTCGTGGACGCTAGGCCTACCCACACAAGTGCGGTACCATTTTTACCGGGAGACTTGGGGGAACGCTGGGTGGTAGGAAATTTGTGGCTCCTCTCAGATTCCAGAACTTTCTGTCACCGAAATGTGACGAAAATGTGATTTTTTAACCAAATTTTGAGGTTTGCAAAGGATTCTGGGTAACAGAACCTGGTCAGAGCCCCACAAGTCACCCCATCTTGGATTCCCCTAGGTCTTTAGTTTTCAAAAATGCACAGGTTTGGTAGGTTTCCTTGGTGCCGGCTGAGCTAGAGGCCAAAATCTACAGGTAGGCACTTTGCAAAAAACACCTCGGTTTTCTGTGAAAAAATGGGATGTGTCCACGTTGTGTTTTGGGGCATTTCCTGTCGCGGGCGCTAGGCCTACCACACACAAGTGAGGAATCATTTTTATCGGGAGACTTGGGGGGAACGCTGGGTGGAAGTAAATTTGTGGCTCCTCTCAGATTCCAGAACTTTCTGTCACCGAAATGTGAGGAAAATGTGTTTTTTTAGCCACATTTTGAGGTTTGCAAAGGATTCTGGGTAACAGAACCTGGTCAGAGCCCTACAAGTCACGCCATCTTGGATTCCCCTAGGTCTCTAGTTTTAACAAAATGCACAGGTTTGGTATGTTTCCCTATGTGCCGGCTGAGCTAGGGGCCAAAATCTACAGGTTGGCACTTTGCAAAAAACACCTCTGTTTTCTGTAAAAAAAATTGGGATGTGTCCACGTTGTGTTTTGGGGCATTTCCTTTCGTGGGCGCTAGGCCTACCCACACAAGTGAGGTACCATTTTTATCGGGAGACTTGGGGGAACGCTGGGTGGAAGGAAATTTGTGGCTCCTCTCAGATTCCAGAACTTTCTGTCACCGAAATGTGAGGAAAATGTGTTTTTTTAAGCCAAATTTTGAGGTTTGCAAAGGATTCTGGGTAACAGAACCTGGTCAGAGCCCCACAAGTCACCCCATCTTGGATTCCCCTAGGTCTATAGTTTTCAAAAATGCACAGGTTTGGTATGTTTCCCTATGTGCCGGCTGAGCTAGGGACCAAAATCTACAGGTAGGCACTTTGCAAAAAACACCTCTGTTTTCTGTAAAAAAAAATGGGATGTGTCTACGTTGTGTTTTGGGCCATTTCCTTTCGTGGGCGCTAGGCCTACCCACACAAGTGAGGTACCATTTTTATCGGGAGACTTGGAGGAACGCTGGGTGGAAGGAAATTTGTGGCTCCTCTCAGATTCCAGAAATTTCTGTCACCAAAATATGAGGAAAATGTGTTTTTTTAGCCAAATTTTGAGGTTTGCAAAGGATTCTGGGTAACAGAACCTGGTCAGAGCCCCACAAGTCACCCCATCTTGGATTCCCCTAGGTCACTAGTTTTCAAAAATGTGCTGGTTTGGTAGGTTTCCCTAGGTGCCGGCTGAGCTAGGGGCCAAAATCTACAGGTAGGCACTTTGCAAAAAACACCTCTGTTTTCTGTAAAAAAAATGGGATGTGTCCACGTTGTGTTTTGGGCTATTTCCTTTAGTGGGCGCTAGGCCTACCCACACAAGTGAAGTACCATTTTTATCGGGAGACTTGGGGGAACGCTGGGAGGAAGGAAATTTGTGCCTCCTCTCAGATTCCAGAACTTTCTGTCACCGAAATATGAGGAAAATGAGTTTTTTTAAGCCAAATTTTGAGGTTTGCAAAGGATTCTGGGTAACAGAACCTGGTCAGAGCCCCACAAGTCACCCCATCTTGGATTCCCCTAGGTCTATAGTTTTCAAAATTGCACAGGTTTGGTATGTTTCCCTATGTGCCGGCTGAGCTAGGGGCCAAAATCTACAGGTTGGCACTTTGCAAAAAACAGTTCTGTTTTCTGTAAAAAAATTGGCATGTGTCCACGTTGTGTTTTGGGGCATTTCCTTTCGTGGACGCTAGGCCTACCCACACAAGTGCGGTACCATTTTTACCGGGAGACTTGGGGGCACGCTGGGTGGTAGGAAATTTGTGGCTCCTCTCAGATTCCAGAACTTTCTGTCACCGAAATGTGAGGAAAATGTGATTTTTTAACCAAATTTTGAGGTTTGCAAAGGATTCTGGGTAACAGAACCTGGTCAGAGCCCCACAAGTCACCCCATCTTGGATTCCCCTAGGTCTTTAGTTTTCAAAAATGCACAGGTTTGGTAGGTTTCCTTGGTGCCGGCTGAGCTAGAGGCCAAAATCTACAGGTAGGCACTTTGCAAAAAACACCTCGGTTTTCTGTGAAAAAATGGGATGTGTCCACGTTGTGTTTTGGGGCATTTCCTGTCGCGGGCGCTAGGCCTACCACACACAAGTGAGGAATCATTTTTATCGGGAGACTTGGGGGGAACGCTGGGTCGAAGTAAATTTGTGGCTCCTCTCAGATTCCAGCACTTTCTGTCACCGAAATGTGAGGAAAATGTGTTTTTTTAGCCAAATTTTGAGGTTTGCAAAGGATTCTGGGTAACAGAACCTGGTCAGAGCCCTACAAGTCACGCCATCTTGGATTCCCCTAGGTCCTAGTTTTAACAAAATGCACAGGTTTGGTATGTTTCCCTATGTGCCGGCTGAGCTAGGGGCCAAAATCTACAGGTAGGCACTTTGCAAAAAGCACCTCTGTTTTCTGTAAAAAAAATGGGATGTGTCCACGTTGTGTTTTGGGCCATTTCCTTTAGTGGGCGCTAGGCCTACCCACACAAGTGAGATACCATTTTTATCGGGAGACTTGGGGGAACGCTGGGTGGAAGGAAATTTGTGGCTCCTCTCAGATTCCAGAACTTTCTGTCACCGAAATGAGAGGACAAAGTGTTTTTTGGCCAAATTTTGAGGTTTGCAAAGGATTCTGGGTAACAGAACCTGGTCAGAGCCCCACAAGTCACCCCATCTTGGATTCCCCTAGGTGTCTAGTTTTCAGAAATGTGCTGGTTTGCTAGGTTTCCCCAGGTGTCGGCTGAGCTAGAGGCCAAAATCTACAGGTAGGCACTTTGCAAAAAAACACCTCTGTTTTCTGTAAAAAAAATGTGATGTGTCCACGTTGGGTTTTGGGCCATTTCCTTTAGTGGGCACTAGGCCTACCCACACAAGTGAAGTACCATTTTTATCGGGAGACTTGGGGGAACGCTGGGTGGAAGGAAATTTGTGGCTCCTCTTAGATTCCAGAAATTTCTGTCACCGAAATGTGAGGAAAATGTGTTTTTTTAGCCAAATTTTGAGGTTTGCAAAGGATTCTGGGTAACAGAACCTGGTCAGAGCCCCACAAGTCACCCCATCTTGGATTCCCCTAGGTCTTTAGTTTTCAAAAATGCACAGGTTTGGTAGGTTTCCCTAGGTGCCGGCTGAGCTAGGGGCCAAAATCTACAGGTTAGCACTTTGCAAAAAACACCTGTGTTTTCTGTAAAAAAATTGGGATGTGTCCACGTTGTGTTTTGGGTTATTTCCTTTTGTGGGCGCTAGGCCTACCCACACAAGTGAGGTACCATTTTTACCGGGAGACTTGGGGGAACGCTGGGTGGTAGGAAATTTGTGGCTCCTCTCAGATTCCAGAACTTTCTGTCACCGAAATGTGAGGAAAATGTGATTTTTTAGCCAAATTTTGAGGTTTGCAAAGGATTCTGGGTAACAGAACCTGGTCAGAGCCCCACAAGTCACCCCATCTTGGATTCCCCTAGGTCTTTAGTTTTCAAAAATGCACAGGTTTGGTAGGTTTCCCTAGGTGCCGGCTGAGCTAGAGGCCAAAATCTACAGGTAGGCACTTTGCAAAAAACACCTCGGTTTTCTGTGAAAAAATGGGTTATGTCCACGTTGTGTTTTGGGGCATTTCCTGTCGCGGGCGCTAGGCCTACCACACACAAGTGAGGTATCATTTTTATCGCGAGACTTGGGGGGAACGCTGGGTGGAAGTAAATTTGTGGCTCCTCTCAGATTCCAGAACTTTCTGTCACCGAAATGTGAGGAAAATGTGTTTTTTTAGCCAAATTTTGAGGTTTGCAAAGGATTCTGGGTAACAGAACCTGGTTAGAGCCCTACAAGTCACGCCATCTTGGATTCCCCTAGGTCTCTAGTTTTAACAAAATGCACAGGTTTGGTATGTTTCCCTATGTGCCGGCTGAGCTAGGGGCCAAAATCTACAGGTTGTCACTTTGCAAAAAACACCTCTGTTTTCTGTAAAAAAAATTGGGATGTGTCCACGTTGTGTTTTGGGGCATTTCCTTTTGTGGGCGCTAGGCCTACCCACACAAGTGAGGTACCATTTTTATCGGGAGACTTGGGGGAAGGCTGGGTGGAAGGAAATTTGTGGCTCCTCTCAGATTCCAGAACTTTCTGTCACCGAAATGTGAGGAAAATGTGTTTTTTTAAGCCAAATTTTGAGGTTTGCAAAGGATTCTGGGTAACAGAACCTGGTCAGAGCCCCACAAGTCACCCCATCTTGGAAATGCCCTAGGTCTCTAGTTTTCAAAAATGCACAGGTTTGGTATGTTTCCCTATGTGCCGGATGGGCTAGGGGCCAAAATCTACCGGTAGGCACTTTGCAAAAAACACCTCTGTTTTCTGTAAAAAAAAATGGGATGTGTCCACGTTGTGTTTTGGGCCATTTCCTTTCGTGGGCGCTAGGCCTACCCACACAAGTGAGGTACCATTTTTATTGGGAGACTTGGAGGAACGCTGGGTGGAAGGAAATTTGTGGCTCCTCTCAGATTCCAGAAATTTCTGTCACCAAAATGTGAGGAAAATGTGTTTTTTTAGCCAAATTTTGAGGTTTGCAAAGGATTCTGGGTAACAGAACCTGGTCAGAGCCCCACAAGTCACCCCATCTTGGATTCCCCTAGGTCACTAGTTTTAAAAAATGTGCTGGTTTGGTAGGTTTCCCTAGGTGCCGGCTGAGCTAGGGGCCAAAATCTACAGGTAGGCACTTTGCAAAAAACACCTCTGTTTTCTGTAAAAAAAATGGGATGTGTCCACGTTGTGTTTTGGGCTATTTCCTTTAGTGGGCGCTAGGCCTACCCACAAAAGTGAGGAACCAAAATTTATCGGGAGACTTGGGGGAACGCTGGGTGGAAGGAAATTTGTGGCTCCTCTCAGATTCCAGAACTTTCTGTCACCGAAATGAGAGGACAAAGTGTTTTTTGGCCAAATTCTGAGGTTTGCAAAGGATTCTGGGTAACAGAACCTGGTCAGAGCCCCACAAGTCACCCCATCGTGGATTCCCCTAGGTGTCTAGTTTTCAGAAATGTGCTGGTTTGCTAGGTTTCCCCAGGTGCCGGCTGAGCTAGAGGCCAAAATCTACAGGTAGGCACTTTGCAAAAAACACCTCTGTTTTCTGTAAAAAAAATGTGATGTGTCCACGTTGTGTTTTGGGCCATTTCCTTTAGTGGGCACTAGGCCTACCCACACAAGTGAGGTACCATTTTTATCGGGAGACTTGGGGGAACGCTGGGTGGAAGGAAATTTGTGGCTCCTCTCAGATTCCAGAACTTTCTGTCACCGAAATGAGAGGACAAAGTGTTTTTTGGCCAAATTATGAGGTTTGCAAAGGATTCTGGGTAACAGAACCTGGTCAGAGCCCCACAAGTCACCCCATCTTGGATTCCCCTAGGTGTCTAGTTTTCAGACATGTGCTGGTTTGCTAGGTTTCCCCAGGTGCCGGCTGAGCTAGAGGCCAAAATCCACAGGTAGGCACTGTTTTCTGTGAAAAAATGTGATGTGTCCATGTTGTGTTTTGGGCCATTTCCTTTCGTGGGCGCTAGGCCTACCCACACAAGTGAGGTACCATTTTTATCGGGAGACTTGGGGGAACGCTGGGTGGAAGGAAAATTGTGGCTCCTCTCAGATTCCAGAACTTTCTGTCACCGAAATGTGAGGAAAATGTGTTTTTTTAGCCAAATTTTGAGGTTTGCAAAGGATTCTGGGTAACAGAACCTGGTTAGAGCCCTACAAGTCACGCCATCTTGGATTCCCCTAGGTCTCTAGTTTTAACAAAATGCACAGGTTTGGTATGTTTCCCTATGTGCCGGCTGAGCTAGGGGCCAAAATCTACAGGTTGGCACTTTGCAAAAAACACCTCTGTTTTCTGTAAAAAAAATTGGGATGTGTCCACGTTGTGTTTTGGGGCATTTCCTTTCGTGGGCGCTAGGCCTACCCACACAAGTGAGGTACCATTTTTATCGGGAGACTTGGGGGAAGGCTGGGTGGAAGGAAATTTGAGGCTACTCTCAGATTCCAGAACTTTCTGTCACCGAAATGTGAGGAAAATGTGTTTTTTTAAGCCAAATTTTGAGGTTTGCAAAGGATTCTGGGTAACAGAACCTGGTCAGAGCCCCACAAGTCACCCCATCTTGGAAATGCCCTAGGTCTCTAGTTTTCAAAAATGCACAGGTTTGGTATGTTTCCCTATGTGCCGGATGGGCTAGGGGCCAAAATCTACAGGTAGGCACTTTGCAAAAAACACCTCTGTTTTCTGTAAAAAAAAATGGGATGTGTCCACGTTGTGTTTTGGGGCATTTCCTGTCGCGGGCGCTAGGCCTACCACACACAAGTGAGGTATCATTTTTATCGGGAGACTTGGGGGGAACGCTGGGTGGAAGTAAATTTGTGGCTCCTCTCAGATTCCAGAACTTTCTGTCACCGAAATGTGAGGAAAATGTGTTTTTTTAGCCAAATGTTGAGGTTTGCAAAGGATTCTGGGTAACAGAACCTGGTTAGAGCCCTACAAGTCACGCCATCTTGGATTCCCCTAGGTCTCTAGTTTTAACAAAATGCACAGGTTTGGTATGTTTCCCTATGTGCCGGCTGAGCTAGGGGCAAAAATCTACAGGTTGGCACTTTGCAAAAAACACCTCTGTTTTCTGTAAAAAAAATTGGGATGTGTCCACGTTGTGTTTTGGGGCATTTCCTTTCGTGGGCGCTAGGCCTACCCACACAAGTGAGGTACCATTTTTATCGGGAGACTTGGGGGAACGCTGGGTGGAAGGAAATTTGTGGCTCCTCTCAGATTCCAGAACTTTCTGTCACCGAAATGTGAGGAAAATGTGTTTTTTTAAGCCAAATTTTGAGGTTTGCAAAGGATTCTGGGTAACAGAACCTGGTCAGAGCCCCACAAGTCACCCCATCTTGGAAATGCCCTAGGTCTCTAGTTTTAAAAAATGCACAGGTTTGGTATGTTTCCCTATGTGCCGGATGGGCTAGGGGCCAAAATCTACAGGTAGGCACTTTGCAAAAAACACCTCTGTTTTCTGTAAAAAAAAATGGGATGTGTCCACGTTGTGTTTTGGGCCATTTCCTTTCGTGGGCGCTAGGCCTACCCACACAAGTGAGGTACCATTTTTATCGGGAGACTTGGAGGAACGCTGGGTGGAAGGAAATTTGTGGCTCCTCTCAGATTCCAGAAATTTCTGTCACCAAAATGTGAGGAAAATTTGTTTTTTTAGCCAAATTTTGAGGTTTGCAAAGGATTCTGGGTAACAGAACCTGGTCAGAGCCCCACAAGTCACCCCATCTTGGATTCCCCTAGGTCACTAGTTTTAAAAAATGTGCTGGTTTGGTAGGTTTCCCTAGGTGCCGGCTGAGCTAGGGGCCAAAATCTACAGGTAGGCACTTTGCAAAAAACACCTCTGTTTTCAGTAAAAAAAATGGGATGTGTCCACGTTGTGTTTTGGGCTATTTCCTTTAGTGGGCGCTAGGCCTACCCACAAAAGTGAGGTACCAAAATTTACCGGGAGACTTGGGGGAACGCTGGGTGGTAGGAAATTTGTGGCTCCTCTCAGATTCCAGAACTTTCTGTCACCGAAATGTGAGGAAAATGTGATTTGTTTGCCAAATTTTGAGGTTTGCAAAGGATTCTGGGTAACAGAACCTGGTCAGAGCCCCACAAGTCACCCCATCTTGGATTCACATAGGTCTTTAGTTTTCAAAAATGCACAGGTTTGGTAGGTTTCCCTAGGTGCCGGCTGAGCTAGAGGACAAAATCTACAGGTAGGCACTTTGCAAAAAACACCTCGGTTTTCTGTGAAAAAATGGGTTATGTCCACGTTGTGTTTTGGGGCATTTCCTGTCGCGGGCGCTAGGCCTACCACACACAAGTGAGGTATCATTTTTATCGCGAGACTTGGGGGGAACGCTGGGTGGAAGTAAATTTGTGGCTCCTCTCAGATTCCAGAACTTTCTGTCACCGAAATGTGAGGAAAATGTGTTTTTTTAGCCAAATTTGAGGTTTGCAAAGGATTCTGGGTAACAGAACCTGGTTAGAGCCCTACAAGTCACGCCATCTTGGATTCCCCTAGGTCTCTAGTTTTAACAAAATGCACAGGTTTGGTATGTTTCCCTATGTGCCGGCTGAGCTAGGGGCCAAAATCTACAGGTTGGCACTTTGCAAAAAACACCTCTGTTTTCTGTAAAAAAATTTGGGATGTGTCCACGTTGTGTTTTGGGGCATTTCCTTTCGTGGGCGCTAGGCCTACCCACACAAGTGAGGTACCATTTTTATCGGGAGACTTGGGGGAAGGCTGGGTGGAAGGAAATTTGTGGCTACTCTCAGATTCCAGAACTTTCTGTCACCGAAATGTGAGGAAAATGTGTTTTTTTAAGCCAAATTTTGAGGTTTGCAAAGGATTCTGGGTAACAGAACCTGGTCAGAGCCCCACAAGTCACCCCATCTTGGAAATGCCCTAGGTCTCTAGTTTTCAAAAATGCACAGGTTTGGTATGTTTCCCTATGTGCCAGATGGGCTAGGGGCCAAAATCTACAGGTAGGCACTTTGCAAAAAACACCTCTGTTTTCTGTAAAAAAAAATGGGATGTGTCCACGTTGTGTTTTGGGGCATTTCCTGTCGCGGGCGCTAGGCCTACCACACACAAGTGAGGTATCATTTTTATCGGGAGACTTGGGGGGAACGCTGGGTGGAAGTAAATTTGTGGCTCCTCTCAGATTCCAGAACTTTCTGTCACCGAAATGTGAGGAAAATGTGTTTTTTTAGCCAAATGTTGAGGTTTGCAAAGGATTCTGGGTAACAGAACCTGGTTAGAGCCCTACAAGTCACGCCATCTTGGATTCCCCTAGGTCTCTAGTTTTAACAAAATGCACAGGTTTGGTATGTTTCCCTATGTGCCGGCTGAGCTAGGGGCAAAAATCTACAGGTTGGCACTTTGCAAAAAACACCTCTGTTTTCTGTAAAAAAAATTGGGATGTGTCCACGTTGTGTTTTGGGGCATTTCCTTTCGTGGGCGCTAGGCCTACCCACACAAGTGAGGTACCATTTTTATCGGGAGACTTGGGGGAACGCTGGGTGGAAGGAAATTTGTGGCTCCTCTCAGATTCCAGAACTTTCTGTCACCGAAATGTGAGGAAAATGTGTTTTTTTAAGCCAAATTTTGAGGTTTGCAAAGGATTCTGGGTAACAGAACCTGGTCAGAGCCCCACAAGTCACCCCATCTTGGAAATGCCCTAGGTCTCTAGTTTTAAAAAATGCACAGGTTTGGTATGTTTCCCTATGTGCCGGATGGGCTAGGGGCCAAAATCTACAGGTAGGCACTTTGCAAAAAACACCTCTGTTTTCTGTAAAAAAAAATGGGATGTGTCCACGTTGTGTTTTGGGCCATTTCCTTTCGTGGGCGCTAGGCCTACCCACACAAGTGAGGTACCATTTTTATCGGGAGACTTGGAGGAACGCTGGGTGGAAGGAAATTTGTGGCTCCTCTCAGATTCCAGAAATTTCTGTCACCAAAATGTGAGGAAAATGTGTTTTTTTAGCCAAATTTTGAGGTTTGCACAGGATTCTGGGTAACAGAACCTGGTCAGAGCCCCACAAGTCACCCCATCTTGGATTCCCCTAGGTCACTAGTTTTAAAAAATGTGCTGGTTTGGTAGGTTTCCCTAGGTGCCGGCTGAGCTAGGGGCCAAAATCTACAGGTAGGCACTTTGCAAAAAACACCTCTGTTTTCTGTAAAAAAAAATGGGATGTGTCCACGTTGTGTTTTGGGCTATTTCCTTTAGTGGGCGCTAGGCCTACCCACAAAAGTGAGGTACCAAAATTTATCGGGAGACTTGGGGGAACGCTGGGTGGAAGGAAATTTGTGGCTCCTCTCAGATTCCAGAACTTTCTGTCACCGAAATGAGAGGAGAAAGTGTTTTTTGGCCAAATTTTGAGGTTTGCAAAGGATTCTGGGTAACAGAACCTGGTCAGAGCCCCACAAGTCACCCCATCGTGGATTCCCCTAGGTGTCTAGTTTTCAGAAATGTGCTGGTTTGCTAGGTTTCCCCAGGTGCCGGCTGAGCTAGAGGCCAAAATCTACAGGTAGGCACTTTGCAAAAAACACCTCTGTTTCTGTAAAAAGAATGTGATGTGTCCACGTTGTGTTTTGGGCCATTTCCTTTAGTGGGCACTAGGCCTACCCACACAAGTGAGGTACCATTTTTATCGGGAGACTTGGGGGAACGCTGGGTGGAAGGAAATTTGTGGCTCCTCTCAGATTCCAGAACTTTCTGTCACCGAAATGAGAGGACAAAGTGTTTTTTGGCCAAATTATGAGGTTTGCAAAGGATTCTGGGTAACAGAACCTGGTCAGAGCCCCACAAGTCACCCCATCTTGGATTCCCCTAGGTGTCTAGTTTTCAGACATGTGCTGGTTTGCTAGGTTTCCCCAGGTGCCGGCTGAGCTAGAGGCCAAAATCCACAGGTAGGCACTGTTTTCTGTGAAAAAATGTGATGTGTCCATGTTGTGTTTTGGGGCATTTCCTTTCGTGGGCGCTAGGCCTACCCACACAAATGAGGTACCATTTTTACCGGGAGACTTGGGGGAACGCTGGGTGGTAGGAAATTTGTGGCTCCTCTCAGATTCCAGAACTTTCTGTCACCGAAATGTGAGGAAAATGTGATTTGTTTGCCAAATTTTGAGGTTTGCAAAGGATTCTGGGTAACAGAACCTGGTCAGAGCCCCACAAGTCACCCCATCTTGGATTCCCCTAGGTCTTTAGTTTTCAAAAATGCACAGGTTTGGTAGGTTTCCCTAGGTGCCGGCTGAGCTAGAGGCCAAAATCTACAGGTAGGCACTTTGCAAAAAACACCTCGGTTTTCTGTGAAAAAATGGGATGTGTCCACGTTGTGTTTTGGGGCATTTCCTGTCGCGGGCGCTAGGCCTACCACACACAAGTGAGGTATCATTTTTATCGGGAGACTTGGGGGGAATGCTGGGTGGAAGTAAATTTGTGGCTCCTCTCAGATTCCAGAACTTTCTGTCACCGAAATGTGAGGAAAATGTGTTTTTTTAGCCAAATTTTGAGGTTTGCAAAGGATTCTGGGTAACAGAACCTGGTTAGAGCCCTACAAGTCACGCCATCTTGGATTCCCCTAGGTCTCTAGTTTTAACAAAATGCACAGGTTTGGTATGTTTCCCTATGTGCCGGCTGAGCTAGGGGCCAAAATCTACAGGTTGGCACTTTGCAAAAAACACCTCTGTTTTCTGAAAAAAAAATTGGGATGTGTCCACGTTGTGTTTTGGGGCATTTCCTTTCGTGGGCGCTAGGCCTACCCACACAAGTGAGGTACCATTTTTATCGGGAGACTTGGGGGAACGCTGGGTGGAAGGAAATTTGTGGCTCCTCTCAGATTCCAGAACTTTCTGTCACCGAAATGTGAGGAAAATGTGTTTTTTTAGCCAAATTTTGAGGTTTGCAAAGGATTCTGGGTAACAGAACCTGGTTAGAGCCCTACAAGTCACGCCATCTTGGATTCCCCTAGGTCTCTAGTTTTAACAAAATGCACAGGTTTGGTATGTTTCCCTATGTGCCGGCTGAGCTAGGGGCCAAAATCTACAGGTTGGCACTTTGCAAAAAACACCTCTGTTTTCTGTAAAAAAATTTGGGATGTGTCCACGTTGTGTTTTGGGGCATTTCCTTTCGTGGGCGCTAGGCCTACCCACACAAGTGAGGTACCATTTTTATCGGGAGACTTGGGGGAAGGCTGGGTGGAAGGAAATTTGTGGCTACTCTCAGATTCCAGAACTTTCTGTCACCGAAATGTGAGGAAAATGTGTTTTTTTAAGCCAAATTTTGAGGTTTGCAAAGGATTCTGGGTAACAGAACCTGGTCAGAGCCCCACAAGTCACCCCATCTTGGAAATGCCCTAGGTCTCTAGTTTTCAAAAATGCACAGGTTTGGTATGTTTCCCTATGTGCCAGATGGGCTAGGGGCCAAAATCTACAGGTAGGCACTTTGCAAAAAACACCTCTGTTTTCTGTAAAAAAAAATGGGATGTGTCCACGTTGTGTTTTGGGGCATTTCCTGTCGCGGGCGCTAGGCCTACCACACACAAGTGAGGTATCATTTTTATCGGGAGACTTGGGGGGAACGCTGGGTGGAAGTAAATTTGTGGCTCCTCTCAGATTCCAGAACTTTCTGTCACCGAAATGTGAGGAAAATGTGTTTTTTTAGCCAAATGTTGAGGTTTGCAAAGGATTCTGGGTAACAGAACCTGGTTAGAGCCCTACAAGTCACGCCATCTTGGATTCCCCTAGGTCTCTAGTTTTAACAAAATGCACAGGTTTGGTATGTTTCCCTATGTGCCGGCTGAGCTAGGGGCAA
Source organism: Pleurodeles waltl (assembly GCF_031143425.1). NCBI lineage: Eukaryota > Metazoa > Chordata > Amphibia > Caudata > Salamandridae > Pleurodeles > Pleurodeles waltl. The sequence goes on from NC_090450.1 coordinate 570,773,940, forward strand.
AAATCTACAGGTTGGCACTTTGCAAAAAACACCTCTGTTTTCTGTAAAAAAAATTGGGATGTGTCCACGTTGTGTTTTGGGGCATTTCCTTTCGTGGGCGCTAGGCCTACCCACACAAGTGAGGTACCATTTTTATCGGGAGACTTGGGGGAACGCTGGGTGGAAGGAAATTTGTGGCTCCTCTCAGATTCCAGAACTTTCTGTCACCGAAATGTGAGGAAAATGTGTTTTTTTAAGCCAAATTTTGAGGTTTGCAAAGGATTCTGGGTAACAGAACCTGGTCAGAGCCCCACAAGTCACCCCATCTTGGAAATGCCCTAGGTCTCTAGTTTTAAAAAATGCACAGGTTTGGTATGTTTCCCTATGTGCCGGATGGGCTAGGGGCCAAAATCTACAGGTAGGCACTTTGCAAAAAACACCTCTGTTTTCTGTAAAAAAAAATGGGATGTGTCCACGTTGTGTTTTGGGCCATTTCCTTTCGTGGGCGCTAGGCCTACCCACACAAGTGAGGTACCATTTTTATCGGGAGACTTGGAGGAACGCTGGGTGGAAGGAAATTTGTGGCTCCTCTCAGATTCCAGAAATTTCTGTCACCAAAATGTGAGGAAAATGTGTTTTTTTAGCCAAATTTTGAGGTTTGCACAGGATTCTGGGTAACAGAACCTGGTCAGAGCCCCACAAGTCACCCCATCTTGGATTCCCCTAGGTCACTAGTTTTAAAAAATGTGCTGGTTTGGTAGGTTTCCCTAGGTGCCGGCTGAGCTAGGGGCCAAAATCTACAGGTAGGCACTTTGCAAAAAACACCTCTGTTTTCTGTAAAAAAAATGGGATGTGTCCACGTTGTGTTTTGGGCTATTTCCTTTAGTGGGCGCTAGGCCTACCCACAAAAGTGAGGTACCAAAATTTATCGGGAGACTTGGGGGAACGCTGGGTGGAAGGAAATTTGTGGCTCCTCTCAGATTCCAGAACTTTCTGTCACCGAAATGAGAGGAGAAAGTGTTTTTTGGCCAAATTTTGAGGTTTGCAAAGGATTCTGGGTAACAGAACCTGGTCAGAGCCCCACAAGTCACCCCATCGTGGATTCCCCTAGGTGTCTAGTTTTCAGAAATGTGCTGGTTTGCTAGGTTTCCCCAGGTGCCGGCTGAGCTAGAGGCCAAAATCTACAGGTAGGCACTTTGCAAAAAACACCTCTGTTTCTGTAAAAAGAATGTGATGTGTCCACGTTGTGTTTTGGGCCATTTCCTTTAGTGGGCACTAGGCCTACCCACACAAGTGAGGTACCATTTTTATCGGGAGACTTGGGGGAACGCTGGGTGGAAGGAAATTTGTGGCTCCTCTCAGATTCCAGAACTTTCTGTCACCGAAATGAGAGGACAAAGTGTTTTTTGGCCAAATTATGAGGTTTGCAAAGGATTCTGGGTAACAGAACCTGGTCAGAGCCCCACAAGTCACCCCATCTTGGATTCCCCTAGGTGTCTAGTTTTCAGACATGTGCTGGTTTGCTAGGTTTCCCCAGGTGCCGGCTGAGCTAGAGGCCAAAATCCACAGGTAGGCACTGTTTTCTGTGAAAAAATGTGATGTGTCCATGTTGTGTTTTGGGGCATTTCCTTTCGTGGGCGCTAGGCCTACCCACACAAATGAGGTACCATTTTTACCGGGAGACTTGGGGGAACGCTGGGTGGTAGGAAATTTGTGGCTCCTCTCAGATTCCAGAACTTTCTGTCACCGAAATGTGAGGAAAATGTGATTTGTTTGCCAAATTTTGAGGTTTGCAAAGGATTCTGGGTAACAGAACCTGGTCAGAGCCCCACAAGTCACCCCATCTTGGATTCCCCTAGGTCTTTAGTTTTCAAAAATGCACAGGTTTGGTAGGTTTCCCTAGGTGCCGGCTGAGCTAGAGGCCAAAATCTACAGGTAGGCACTTTGCAAAAAACACCTCGGTTTTCTGTGAAAAAATGGGATGTGTCCACGTTGTGTTTTGGGGCATTTCCTGTCGCGGGCGCTAGGCCTACCACACACAAGTGAGGTATCATTTTTATCGGGAGACTTGGGGGGAATGCTGGGTGGAAGTAAATTTGTGGCTCCTCTCAGATTCCAGAACTTTCTGTCACCGAAATGTGAGGAAAATGTGTTTTTTTAGCCAAATGTTGAGGTTTGCAAAGGATTCTGGGTAACAGAACCTGGTTAGAGCCCTACAAGTCACGCCATCTTGGATTCCCCTAGGTCTCTAGTTTTAACAAAATGCACAGGTTTGGTATGTTTCCCTATGTGCCGGCTGAGCTAGGGGCAAAAATCTACAGGTTGGCACTTTGCAAAAAACACCTCTGTTTTCTGTAAAAAAAATTGGGATGTGTCCACGTTGTGTTTTGGGGCATTTCCTTTCGTGGGCGCTAGGCCTACCCACACAAGTGAGGTACCATTTTTATCGGGAGACTTGGGGGAACGCTGGGTGGAAGGAAATTTGTGGCTCCTCTCAGATTCCAGAACTTTCTGTCACCGAAATGTGAGGAAAATGTGTTTTTTTAAGCCAAATTTTGAGGTTTGCAAAGGATTCTGGGTAACAGAACCTGGTCAGAGCCCCACAAGTCACCCCATCTTGGAAATGCCCTAGGTCTCTAGTTTTAAAAAATGCACAGGTTTGGTATGTTTCCCTATGTGCCGGATGGGCTAGGGGCCAAAATCTACAGGTAGGCACTTTGCAAAAAACACCTCTGTTTTCTGTAAAAAAAAATGGGATGTGTCCACGTTGTGTTTTGGGCCATTTCCTTTCGTGGGCGCTAGGCCTACCCACACAAGTGAGGTACCATTTTTATCGGGAGACTTGGAGGAACGCTGGGTGGAAGGAAATTTGTGGCTCCTCTCAGATTCCAGAAATTTCTGTCACCAAAATGTGAGGAAAATGTGTTTTTTTAGCCAAATTTTGAGGTTTGCACAGGATTCTGGGTAACAGAACCTGGTCAGAGCCCCACAAGTCACCCCATCTTGGATTCCCCTAGGTCACTAGTTTTAAAAAATGTGCTGGTTTGGTAGGTTTCCCTAGGTGCCGGCTGAGCTAGGGGCCAAAATCTACAGGTAGGCACTTTGCAAAAAACACCTCTGTTTTCTGTAAAAAAAATGGGATGTGTCCACGTTGTGTTTTGGGGCATTTCCTGTCGCGGGCGCTAGGCCTACCACACACAAGTGAGGTATCATTTTTATCGGGAGACTTGGGGGGAACGCTGGGTGGAAGTAAATTTGTGGCTCCTCTCAGATTCCAGAACTTTCTGTCACCGAAATGTGAGGAAAATGTGTTTTTTTAGCCAAATGTTGAGGTTTGCAAAGGATTCTGGGTAACAGAACCTGGTTAGAGCCCTACAAGTCACGCCATCTTGGATTCCCCTAGGTCTCTAGTTTTAACAAAATGCACAGGTTTGGTATGTTTCCCTATGTGCCGGCTGAGCTAGGGGCAAAAATCTACAGGTTGGCACTTTGCAAAAAACACCTCTGTTTTCTGTAAAAAAAATTGGGATGTGTCCACGTTGTGTTTTGGGGCATTTCCGTTCGTGGGCGCTAGGCCTACCCACACAAGTGAGGTACCATTTTTATCGGGAGACTTGGGGGAACGCTGGGTGGAAGGAAATTTGTGGCTCCTCTCAGATTCCAGAACTTTCTGTCACCGAAATGTGAGGAAAATGTGTTTTTTTAAGCCAAATTTTGAGGTTTGCAAAGGATTCTGGGTAACAGAACCTGGTCAGAGCCCCACAAGTCACCCCATCTTGGAAATGCCCTAGGTCTCTAGTTTTCAAAAATGCACAGGTTTGGTATGTTTCCCTATGTGCCGGATGGGCTAGGGGCCAAAATCTACAGGTAGGCACTTTGCAAAAAACACCTCTGTTTTCTGTAAAAAAAAATGGGATGTGTCCACGTTGTGTTTTGGGCCATTTCCTTTCGTGGGCGCTAGGCCTACCCACACAAGTGAGGTACCATTTTTATCGGGAGACTTGGAGGAACGCTGGGTGGAAGGAAATTTGTGGCTCCTCTCAGATTCCAGAAATTTCTGTCACCAAAATGTGAGGAAAATGTGTTTTTTTAGCCAAATTTTGAGGTTTGCAAAGGATTCTGGGTAACAGAACCTGGTCAGAGCCCCACAAGTCACCCCATCTTGGATTCCCCTAGGTCACTAGTTTTAAAAAATGTGCTGGTTTGGTAGGTTTCCCTAGGTGCCGGCTGAGCTAGGGGCCAAAATCTACAGGTAGGCACTTTGCAAAAAACACCTCTGTTTTCTGTAAAAAAAATGGGATGTGTCCACGTTGTGTTTTGGGCTATTTCCTTTAGTGGGCGCTAGACCTACCCACAAAAGTGAGGTACCAAAATTTATCGGGAGACTTGGGGGAACGCTGGGTGGAAGGAAATTTGTGGCTCCTCTCAGATTCCAGAACTTTCTGTCACCGAAATGAGAGGAGAAAGTGTTTTTTGGCCAAATTTTGAGGTTTGCAAAGGATTCTGGGTAACAGAACCTGGTCAGAGCCCCACAAGTCACCCCATCGTGGATTCCCCTAGGTGTCTAGTTTTCAGAAATGTGCTGGTTTGCTAGGTTTCCCCAGGTGCCGGCTGAGCTAGAGGCCAAAATCTACAGGTAGGCACTTTGCAAAAAACACCTCTGTTTTCTGTAAAAAAAATGTGATGTGTCCACGTTGTGTTTTGGGCCATTTCCTTTAGTGGGCACTAGGCCTACCCACACAAGTGAGGTACAATTTTTATCGGGAGACTTGGGGGAACGCTGGGTGGAAGGAAATTTGTGGCTCCTCTCAGATTCCAGAACTTTCTGTCACCGAAATGAGAGGACAAAGTGTTTTTTGGCCAAATTATGAGGTTTGCAAAGGATTCTGGGTAACAGAACCTGGTCAGAGCCCCACAAGTCACCCCATCTTGGATTCCCCTAGGTCTATAGTTTTCAAAAATGCACAGGTTTGGTATGTTTCCCTATGTGCCGGCTGAGCTAGGGGCCAAAATCTACAGGTTGGCACTATGCAAAAAACACCTCTGTTTTCTGTAAAAAAATTGGGATGGTCCACGTTGTGTTTTGGGGCATTTCCTTTCGTGGGCGCTAGGCCTACCCACACAAGTGAGGTACCATTTTTATCGGCAGACTTGGTGGAACGCTGGGTGGAAGGAAATTTGTGGCTCCTCTCAGATTCCAGAACTTTCTGTCACCGAAATATGAGGAAAATGTGTTTTTTTAAGCCAAATTTTGAGGTTTGCAAAGGATTCTGGGTAACAGAACCTGGTCAGAGCCCCACAAGTCACCCCATCTTGGATTCCCCTAGGTCTATAGTTTTAAAAAATGCACAGGTTTGGTATGGTTCCCTATGTGCCGGCTGAGCTAGGGGCCAAAATCTACAGGTTGGCACTTTGCAAAAAACAGCTCTGTTTTCTGTAAAAAAATTGGGATGTGTCCACGTTGAGTTTTGGGCCATTTCCTTTAGTGGGCGCTAGGCCTACCCACAAAGTGAGGTACCATTTTTATCGGGAGACTTGGGGGAACGCTGGGTGGAAGGAAATTTGTGGCTCCTCTCAGATTCCAGAAATTTCTGTCACCGAAATGAGAGGAGAAAGTGTTTTTTAGCCAAATTTTGAGGTTTGCAAAGGATTCTGGGTAACAGAACCTGGTCAGAGCCACACAAGTCACCCCATCGTGGATTCCCCTAGGTGTCTAGTTTTCAGAAATGTGCTGGTTTGCTAGGTTTCCCCAGGTGCCGGCTGAGCTAGAGGCCAAAATCTACAGGTAGGCACTTTGCAAAAAACACCTCTGTTTTCTGTAAAAAAAATGTGATGTGTTCACGTTGTGTTTTGGGCCATTTCCTTAAGTGGGCACTAGGCCTACCCACACAAGTGAGGTACCATTTTTATCGGGAGACTTGGGGAAACGCTGGGTGGAAGGAAATTTGTGGTTCCTCTCAGATTCCAGAACTTTCTGTCACCGAAATGAGAGGACAAAGTGTTTTTTGGCCACATTTTGAGGTTTGCAAAGGATTCTGGGTAACAGAACCTGGTCAGAGCCCCACAAGTCACCCCATCTTGGATTCCCCTAGGAGTCTAGTTTTCAGAAATGTGCTCGTTTGCTAGGTTTCCCTAGGTGCCGGCTGAGCTAGGGGCCAAAATCTACAGGTAGGCACTTTGCAAAAAAAACACCTCTGTTTTTTGCAAACAAAATGGGATGTGTCCACGTTGTGTTTTGGGCCATTTCCTTTTGTGGGCACTAGGCCTACCCACACAAGTGAGGTACCATTTTTACCGGGAGACTTGGGGGAACGCTGGGTGGAAGGAAATTTTTGGCTCCTCTCAGAATCCAGAACTTTCTGTCACCGAAATGTGAGGAAAATGTGTTTTTTTTAGCCAAATTTTGAGGTTTGCAAAGGATTCTGGGTAACAGAACCTGGTCAGAGCCCCACAAGTCACCCCATCTTGGATTCCCCTAGGTCACTAGTTTTCGAAAATGTGCTGGTTTAGTAGGTTTCCCTAGGTGCCGGCTGAGCTAGGGGACAAAATCTACAGGTAGGCACTTTCAAAAAACACCTCTGTTTTCTGTAAAAAAAAATGGGATGTGTCAACGTTGTGTTTTAGACCATTTCCTTTAGTGGGCGCTAGGCCTACCCACAAAAGTGAGGTACCATTTTTATCGGGAGACTTGGGGGAATGCTGGGTGGAAGGATATTTGTGGCTCCTCTCAGATTCCAGAACTTTCTGTCACCGAAATGAGAGGAGAAAGTGTTTTTTGGCAAAATTTTGAGGTTTGCAAAGGATTCTGGGTAACAGAACCTGGTCAGAGCCACACAAGTCACCCCATCGTGGATTCCCCTAGGTGTCTAGTTTTCTGAAATGTGCTGGTTTGCTAGGTTTCCCCAGGTGCCGGCTGAGCTAGAGGCCAAAATCTACAGGTAGGCACTTTGCAAAAAACACCTCTGTTTTCTGTAAAAAAAACAAATTTGATGTGTCCACGTTGTGTTTTGGGCCATTTCCTTTAGTGGGCACTAGGCCTACCCACACAAGTGAGGTACCATTTTTATCGGGAGACTTGGGGGAACGCTGGGTGGAAGGAAATTTGTGGCTCCTCTCAGATTCCAGAAATTTCTGTCACCGAAATGTGAGGAAAATGTGTTTTTTTAGCCAAATTTTTAGGTTTGCAAAGGATTCTGGGTAACAGAACCTGGTCAGAGCCCCACAAGTCACCCCATCTTGGATTCCCCTAGGTCACTAGTTTTCTGAAATGTGCTGGTTTGCTAGGTTTCCCCAGGTGCCGGCTGAGCTAGAGGCCAAAATCTACAGGTAGGCACTTTGCAAAAAACACCTCTGTTTTCTGTAAAAAAAATGTGATGTGTCCACGTTGTCTTTTGGGCCATTTCCTTTAGTGGGCACTAGGCCTACCCACACAAGTGAGGTACCATTTTTATCGGGAGTCTTGGGGGAACGCTGGGTGGAAGGAAATTTGTGGCTCCTCTCAGATTCCAGAACTTTCTGTCACCGAAATGAGAGGACAAAGTGTTTTTTGGCCACATTTTGAGGTTTGCAAAGGATTCTGGGTAACAGAACCTGGTCAGAGCCCCACAAGTCACCCCATCTTGGATTCCCCTAGGTGTCTAGTTTTCATAAATGTGCTGGTTTGCTAGGTTTCCCCAGGTGCCTGCTGAGCTAGAGGCCAAAATCCACAGGTAGGCACTGTTTTCTGTGAAAAAATGTGATGTGTCCATGTTGTGTTTTGGGCCATTTCCTTTCGTGGGCACTAGGCCTACCCACACAAGTGAGGTACCATTTTTATCGGGAGACTTGGGGGAACGCTGGGTGGAAGGAAATTTGTGGCTCCTCTCAGATTCCAGAACTTTCTGTCACCGAAATATGAGGAAAATGTGTTTTTTAAGCCAAATTTTTAGGTTTGCAAAGGATTCTGGGTAAAAGAACCTGGTCAGAGCCCCACAAGTCACCCCATCTTGGATTCCCCTAGGTCTCTAGTTTTCAAAAATGCACAGGTTTGGTATGTTTCCCTATGTGCCGGCTGGGCTAGGGGCCAAAATCTACAGGTGGGCACTTTGCAAAAAACACCTTTGTTTTCTGTAAAAAAAAATGGGATGTGTCCACGTTGTGTTTTGGGCCATTTCCTTTCGTGGGCGCTAGGCCTACCCACAAAAGTGAGGTACCATTTTTATCGGGAGACTTGGGGGAATGCTGGGTGGAAGGATATTTGTGGCTCCTCTCAGATTCCAGAACTTTCTGTCACCGAAATGAGAGGAGAAAGTGTTTTTTGGCAAAATGTTGAGGTTTGCAAAGGATTCTGGGTAACAGAACCTGGTCAGAGCCACACAAGTCACCCCATCGTGGATTCCCCTAGGTGTCTAGTTTTCTGAAATGTGCTGGTTTGCTAGGTTTCCCCAGGTGCCGGCTGAGCTAGAGGCCAAAATCTAGAGGTAGGCACTTTGCAAAAAACACCTCTGTTTTCTGTAAAAAAAAAAAATGTGATGTGTCCACGTTGTGTTTTGGGCCATTTCCTTTAGTGGGCACTAGGCCTACCCACACAAGTGAGGTATCATTTTTATCGGGAGACTTGGGGGAACGCTGGGTGGAAGGAAATTTGTGGCTCCTCTCAGATTCCAGAAATTTCTGTCACCGAAATTTGAGGAAAATGTGTTTTTTTAGCCAACTTTTGAGGTTTGCAAAGGATTCTGGGTAACAGAACCTGGTCAGAGCCCCACAAGTCACCCCATCTTGGATTCCCCTAGGTCACTAGTTTTCTGAAATGTGCTGGTTTGCTAGGTTTCCCCAGGTGCCGGCTGAGCTAGAGGCCAAAATCTACAGGTAGGCACTTTGCAAAAAACACCTCTGTTTTCTGTAAAAAAAATGTGATGTGTCCACGTTGTGTTTTGGGCCATTTCCTTTAGTGGGCACTAGGCCTACCCACACAAGTGAGGTACCATTTTTATCGGGAGACTTGGGGGAACGCTGGGTGGAAGGAAATTTGTGGCTCCTCTCAGATTCCAGAACTTTCTGTCATCGAAATGAGAGGACAAAGTGTTTTTTGGCCAAATTTTGAGGTTTGCAAAGGATTCTGGGTAACAGAACCTGGTCAGAGCCCCACAAGTCACCCCATCTTGGATTCCCCTAGGTGTCTAGTTTTCATAAATGTGCTGGTTTGCTAGGTTTCTCCAGGTGCTGGCTGAGCTAGAGGCCAAAATCCACAGGTAGGCACTGTTTTCTGTGAAAAAATGTGATGTGTCCATGTTGTGTTTTGGGCCATTTCCTTTCGTGGGCGCTAGGCCTACCCACACAAGTGAGGTACCATTTTTATCGGGAGACTTGGGGGAACGCTGGGTGGAAGGAAATTTGTGGCTCCTCTCAGATTCCAGAACTTTCTGTCACCGAAATATGAGGAAAATGTGTTTTTTAAGCCAAATTTTTAGGTTTGCAAAGGATTCTGGGTAAAAGAACCTGGTCAGAGCCCCACAAGTCACCCCATCTTGGATTCCCCTAGGTCTCTAGCTTTCAAAAATGCACAGGTTTGGTATGTTTCCCTATGTGCCGGCTGGGCTAGGGGCCAAAATCTACAGGTGGGCACTTTGCAAAAAACACCTCTGTTTTCTGTAAAAAAAAATGGGATGTGTCCACGTTGTGTTTTGGGCCATTTCGTTTAGTGGGCACTAGGCCTACCAACAACAGTGAGGTACCATTTTTATCAGGAGACTTGGGGGAACGCTGCGTGGAAGGAAATTTGTGGCTCCTCTCAGATTCCAGAACTTTCTGTCACCGAAATGAGAGGAGAAAGTGTTTTTTGGCCAAATTATGAGGTTTGCAAAGGATTCTGGGTAACAGAACCTGGTCAGAGCCCCACAAGTCACCCCATCTTGGATTCCCCTAGGTGTCTAGTTTTCAGACATGTGCTGGTTTGCTAGGTTTCCCCAGGTGCCGGCTGAGCTAGAGGCCAAAATCCACAGGTAGGCACTGTTTTCTGTGAAAAAATGTGATGTGTCCATGTTGTGTTTTGGGCCATTTCCTTTCGTGGGCGCTAGGCCTACCCACACAAGTGAGGTACCATTTTTATCGGGAGACTTGGGGGAACGCTGGGTGGAAGGAAAATTGTGGCTCCTCTCAGATTCCAGAACTTTCTGTCACCGAAATGTGAGGAAAATGTGTTTTTTAAGCCAAATTTTGAGTTTTGCAAAGGATTCTGATTAACAGAACCTGGTCAGAGCCCCACAAGTCACCCCATCTTGGATTCCCCTAGGTCTATAGTTTTGAAAAAATGCACAGGTTTGGTATGTTTCCCTATGTGCCGGCTGAGCTAGGGGCCAAAATCTACAGGTTGGCACTATGCAAAAAACACCTCTGTTTTCTGTAAAAAAATTGGGATGTGTCCACGTTGTGTTTTGGGGCATTTCCTTTCGTGGGCGCTAGGCCTACCCACACAAGTGAGGTACCATTTTTATCGGCAGACTTGGTGGAACGCTGGGTGGAAGGAAATTTGTGGCTCCTCTCAGATTCCAGAACTTTCTGTCACCGAAATATGATGAAAATGTGTTTTTTTAAGCCAAATTTTGAGGTTTGCAAAGGATTCTGGGTAACAGAACCTGGTCAGAGCCCCACAAGTCACCCCATCTTGGATTCCCCTAGGTCTATAGTTTTAAAAAATGCACAGGTTTGGTATGGTTCCCTATGTGCCGGCTGAGCTAGGGGCCAAAATCTACAGGTTGGCACTTTGCAAAAAACAGCTCTGTTTTCTGTAAAAAAAATTGGGATGTGTCCACGTTGAGTTTTGGGCCATTTCCTTTAGTGGGCGCTAGGCCTACCCACAAAAGTGAGGTACCATTTTTATCGGGAGACTTGGGGGAACGCTGGGTGGAAGGAAATTTGTGGCTCCTCTCAGATTCCAGAAATTTCTGTCAGCGAAATGAGAGGAGAAAGTGTTTTTTAGCCAAATTTTGAGGTTTGCAAAGGATTCTGGGTAACAGAACCTGGTCAGAGCCACACAAGTCACCCCATCGTGGATTCCCCTAGGTGTCTAGTTTTCAGAAATGTGCTGGTTTGCTAGGTTTCCCCAGGTGCCGGCTGAGCTAGAGGCCAAAATCTACAGGTAGGCACTTTGCAAAAAACACCTCTGTTTTCTGTAAAAAAAAATGTGATGTGTTCACGTTGTGTTTTGGGCCATTTCCTTAAGTGGACACTAGGCCTACCCACACAAGTGAGGTACCATTTTTATCGGGAGACTTGGGGAAACGCTGGGTGGAAGGAAATTTGTGGTTCCTCTCAGATTCCAGAACTTTCTGTCACCGAAATGAGAGGACAAAGTGTTTTTTGGCCACATTTTGAGGTTTGCAAAGGATTCTGGGTAACAGAACCTGGTCAGAGCCCCACAAGTCACCCCATCTTGGATTCCCCTAGGAGTCTAGTTTTCAGAAATGTGCTGGTTTGCTAGGTTTCCCTAGGTGCCGGCTGAGCTAGAGGCCAAAATCTACAGGTAGGCACTTTGCAAAAAACACCTCTGTTTTCTGTAAAAAAAAAAATTTGATGTGTCCACGTTGTGTTTTGGGCCATTTCCTTTAGTGGGCACTAGGCCTACCCACACAAGTGAGGTATCATTTTTATCGGGAGACTTGGGGGAACGCTGGGTGGAAGGAAATTTGTGGCTCCTCTCAGATTCCAGAAATTTCTGTCACCGAAATGTGAGGAAAATGTGTTTTTTTAGCCAAATTTTGAGGTTTGCAAAGGATTCTGGGTAACAGAACCTGGTCAGAGCCCCACAAGTCACCCCATCTTGGATTCCCCTAGGTCACTAGTTTTCTGAAATGTGCTGGTTTGCTAGGTTTCCCCAGGTGCCGGCTGAGCTAGAGGCCAAAATCTACAGGTAGGCACTTTGCAAAAAACACCTCTGTTTTCTGTAAAAAAAATGTGATGTGTCCACGTTGTCTTTTGGGCCATTTCCTTTAGTGGGCACTAGGCCTACCCACACAAGTGAGGTACCATTTTTATCGGGAGTCTTGGGGGAACGCTGGGTGGAAGGAAATTTGTGGCTCCTTTCAGATTCCAGAACTTTCTGTCACCGAAATGAGAGGACAAAGTGTTTTTTGGCCACATTTTGAGGTTTGCAAAGGATTCTGGGTAACAGAACCTGGTCAGAGCCCCACAAGTCACCCCATCTTGGATTCCCCTAGGTGTCTAGTTTTCATAAATGTGCTGGTTTGCTAGGTTTCCCCAGGTGCCTGCTGAGCTAGAGGCCAAAATCCACAGGTAGGTACTGTTTTCTGTGAAAAAATGTGATGTGTCCATGTTGTGTTTTGGGCCATTTCCTTTCGTGGGCGCTAGGCCTACCCACACAAGTGAGGTACCATTTTTATCGGGAGACTTGGGGGAACGCTGGGTGGAAGGAAATTTGTGGCTCCTCTCAGATTCCAGAACTTTCTGTCACCGAAATATGAGGAAAATTTGTTTTTTAAGCCAAATTTTTAGGTTTGCAAAGGATTCTGGGTAAATGAACCTGGTCAGAGCCCCACAAGTCACCCCATCTTGGATTCCCCTCGGTCTCTAGTTTTCAAAAATGCACAGGTTTGGTATGTTTCCCTATGTGCCGGCTGGGCTAGGGGCCAAAATCTACAGGTGGGCACTTTGCAAAAAACACCTCTGTTTTCTGTAAAAAAAAATGGGATGTGTCCACGTTGTGTTTTGGGCCATTTCCTTTCGTGGGCGCTAGGCCTACCCACAAAAGTGAGGTACCATTTTTATCGGGAGACTTGGGGGAATGCTGGGTGGAAGGATATTTGTGGCTCCTCTCAGATTCCAGAACTTTCTGTCACCGAAATGAGAGGAGAAAGTGTTTTTTGGCAAAATGTTGAGGTTTGCAAAGGATTCTGGGTAACAGAACCTGGTCAGAGCCACACAAGTCACCCCATCGTGGATTCCCCTAGGTGTCTAGTTTTCTGAAATGTGCTGGTTTGCTAGGTTTCCCCAGGTGCCGGCTGAGCTAGAGGCCAAAATCTACAGGTAGGCACTTTGCAAAAAACACCTCTGTTTTCTGTAAAAAAAAAAATGTGATGTGTCCACGTTGTGTTTTGGGCCATTTCCTTTAGTGGGCACTAGGCCTACCCACACAAGTGAGGTACCATTTTTATCGGGAGACTTGGGGGAACGCTGGGTGGAAGGAAATTTGTGGCTCCTCTCAGATTCCAGAAATTTCTGTCACCGAAATGTGAGGAAAATGTGTTTTTTTAGCCAAATTTTGAGGTTTGCAAAGGATTCTGGGTAACAGAACCTGGTCAGAGCCCCACAAGTCACCCCATCTTGGATTCCCCGAGGTGTCTAGTTTTCATAAATGTGCTGGTTTGCTAGGTTTCCCCAGGTGCCGGCTGAGCTAGAGGCCAAAATCCACAGGTAGGCACTGTTTTCTGTGAAAAAATGTGATGTGTCCATGTTGTGTTTTGGGCCATTTCCTTTCGTGGGCGCTAGGCCTACCCACACAAGTGAGGTACCATTTTTATCGGGAGACTTGGGGGAACGCCGGGTGGCAACAAATTTGTGGCTCCTCTCAGATTCCAGAACTTTCTGTCACCGAAATATGAGGAAAATGTGTTTTTTAAGCCACATTTTTAGGTTTGCAAAGGATTCTGGGTAAAAGAACCTGGTCAGAGCCCCACAAGTCACCCCATCTTGGATTCCCCTAGGTCTCTAGTTTTCAAAAATGCACAGGTTTGGTATGTTTCCCTATGTGCCGGCTGGGCTAGGGGCCAAAATCTACAGGTGGGCACTTTGCAAAAAACACCTCTGTTTTCTGTAAAAAAAAATGGGATGTGTCCACGTTGTGTTTTGGGCCATTTCCTTTCGTGGGCGCTAGGCCTACCCACAAAAGTGAGGTACCATTTTTATCGGGAGACTTGGGGGAATGCTGGGTGGAAGGATATTTGTGGCTCCTCTCAGATTCCAGAACTTTCTGTCACCGAAATGAGAGGAGAAAGTGTTTTTTCGCAAAATGTTGAGGTTTGCAAAGGATTCTGGGTAACAGAACCTGGTCAGAGCCACACAAGTCACCCCATCGTGGATTCCCCTAGGTGTCTAGTTTTCTGAAATGTGCTGGTTTGCTAGGTTTCCCCAGGTGCCGGCTGAGCTAGAGGCCAAAATCTAGAGGTAGGCACTTTGCAAAAAACACCTCTGTTTTCTGTAAAAAAAAAAAATGTGATGTGTCCACGTTGTGTTTTGGGCCATTTCCTTTAGTGGGCACTAGGCCTACCCACACAAGTGAGGTAGCATTTTTATCGGGAGACTTGGGGGAACGCTGGGTGGAAGGAAATTTGTGGCTCCTCTCAGATTCCAGAAATTTCTGTCACCGAAATTTGAGGAAAATGTGTTTTTTTAGCCAACTTTTGAGGTTTGCAAAGGATTCTGGGTAACAGAACCTGGTCAGAGCCCCACAAGTCACCCCATCTTGGATTCCCCTAGGTCACTAGTTTTCTGAAATGTGCTGGTTTGCTAGGTTTCCCCAGGTGACGGCTGAGCTAGAGGCCAAAATCTACAGGTAGGCACTTTGCAAAAAACACCTCTGTTTTCTGTAAAAAAAAATGTGATGTGTCCACGTTGTGTTTTGGGCCATTTCCTTTAGTGGGCACTAGGCCTACCCACACAAGTGAGGTACCATTTTTATCGGGAGACTTGGGGGAACGCTGGGTGGAAGGAAATTTGTGGCTCCTCTCAGATTCCAGAACTTTCTGTCACCGAAATGAGAGGACAAAGTGTTTTTTGGCCAAATTTTGAGGTTTGCAAAGGATTCTGGGTAACAGAACCTGGTCAGAGCCCCACAAGTCACCCCATCTTGGATTCCCCTAGGTGTCTAGTTTTCATAAATGTGCTGGTTTGCTAGGTTTCCCCAGGTGCCGGCTGAGCTAGAGGCCAAAATCCACAGGTAGGCACTGTTTTCTGTGAAAAAATGTGATGTGTCCATGTTGTGTTTTGGGCCATTTCCTTTCGTGGGCGCTAGGCCTACCCACACAAGTGAGGTACCATTTTTATCGGGAGACTTGGGGGAACGCTGGGTGGAAGGAAATTTGTGGCTCCTCCCAGATTCCAGAACTTTCTGTCACCGAAATATGAGGAAAATGTGTTTTTTAAGCCAAATTTTTAGGTTTGCAAAGGATTCTGGGTAAAAGAACCTGGTCAGAGCCCCACAAGTCACCCCATCTTGGATTCCCCTAGGTCTCTAGTTTTCAAAAATGCACAGGTTTGGTATGTTTCCCTATGTGCCGGCTGGGCTAGGGGCCAAAATCTACAGGTGGGCACTTTGCAAAAAACACCTCTGTTTTCTGTAAAAAAAAATGGGATGTGTCCACGTTGTGTTTTGGGCCATTTCCTTTCGTGGGCGCTAGGCCTACCCACAAAAGTGAGGTACCATTTTTATCGGGAGACTTGGGGGAATGCTGGGTGGAAGGATATTTGTGGCTCCTCTCAGATTCCAGAACTTTCTGTCACCGAAATGAGAGGAGAAAGTGTTTTTTGGCAAAATGTTGAGGTTTGCAAAGGATTCTGGGTAACAGAACCTGGTCAGAGCCACACAAGTCACCCCATCGTGGATTCCCCTAGGTGTCTAGTTTTCTGAAATGTGCTGGTTTGCTAGGTTTCCCCAGGTGCCGGCTGAGCTAGAGGCCAAAATCTAGAGGTAGGCCCTTTGCAAAAAACACCTCTGTTTTCTGTAAAAAAAAAAAATGTGATGTGTCCACGTTGTGTTTTGGGCCATTTCCTTTAGTGGGCACTAGGCCTACCCACACAAGTGAGGTAGCATTTTTATCGGGAGACTTGGGGGAACGCTGGGTGGAAGGAAATTTGTGGCTCCTCTCAGATTCCAGAAATTTCTGTCACCGAAATTTGAGGAAAATGTGTTTTTTTAGCCAAATTTTGAGGTTTGCAAAGGATTCTGGGTAACAGAACCTGGTCAGAGCCCCACAAGTCACCCCATCTTGGATTCCCCTAGGTCACTAGTTTTCTGAAATGTGCTGGTTTGCTAGGTTTCCCCAGGTGCCGGCTGAGCTAGAGGCCAAAATCTACAGGTAGGCACTTTGCAAAAAACACCTCTGTTTTCTGTAAAAAAAATGTGATGTGTCCACGTTGTGTTTTGGGCCATTTCCTTTAGTGGGCACTAGGCCTACCCACACAAGTGAGGTACCATTTTTATCGGGAGACTTGGGGGAACGCTGGGTGGAAGGAAATTTGTGGCTCCTCTCAGATTCCAGAACTTTCTGTCACCGAAATGAGAGGACAAAGTGTTTTTTGGCCAAATTTTGAGGTTTGCAAAGGATTCTGGGTAACAGAACCTGGTCAGAGCCCCACACGTCACCCCATCTTGGATTCCCCTAGGTGTCTAGTTTTCATAAATGTGCTGGTTTGCTAGGTTTCTCCAGGTGCCGGCTGAGCTAGAGGCCAAAATCCACAGGTAGGCACTGTTTTCTGTGAAAAAATGTGATGTGTCCATGTTGTGTTTTGGGCCATTTCCTTTCGTGGGCGCTAGGCCTACCCACACAAGTGAGGTACCATTTTTATCGGGAGACTTGGGGGAACGCTGGGTGGAAGGAAATTTGTGGCTCCTCTCAGATTCCAGAACTTTCTGTCACCGAAATATGAGGAAAATGTGTTTTTTAAGCCAAATTTTTAGGTTTGCAAAGGATTCTGGGTAAAAGAACCTGGTCAGAGCCCCACAAGTCACCCCATCTTGGATTCCCCTAGGTCTCTAGCTTTCAAAAATGCACAGGTTTGGTATGTTTCCCTATGTGCCGGCTGGGCTAGGGGCCAAAATCTACAGGTGGGCACTTTGCAAAAAACACCTCTGTTTTCTGTAAAAAAAAATGGGATGTGTCCACGTTGTGTTTTGGGCCATTTCGTTTAGTGGGCACTAGGCCTACCAACAACAGTGAGGTACCATTTTTATCAGGAGACTTGGGGGAACGCTGCGTGGAAGGAAATTTGTGGCTCCTCTCAGATTCCAGAACTTTCTGTCACCGAAATGAGAGGAGAAAGTGTTTTTTGGCCAAATTATGAGGTTTGCAAAGGATTCTGGGTAACAGAACCTGGTCAGAGCCCCACAAGTCACCCCATCTTGGATTCCCCTAGGTGTCTAGTTTTCAGACATGTGCTGGTTTGCTAGGTTTCCCCAGGTGCCGGCTGAGCTAGAGGCCAAAATCCACAGATAGGCACTGTTTTCTGTGAAAAAATGTGATGTGTCCATGTTGTGTTTTGGGCCATTTCCTTTCGTGGGCGCTAGGCCTACCCACACAAGTGAGGTACCATTTTTATCGGGAGACTTGGGGGAACGCTGGGTGGAAGGAAAATTGTGGCTCCTCTCAGATTCCAGAACTTTCTGTCACCGAAATGTGAGGAAAATGTGTTTTTTAAGCCAAATTTTGAGTTTTGCAAAGGATTCTGGGTAACAGAACCTGGTCAGAGCCCCACAAGTCACCCCATCTTGGATTCCCCTAGGTCTATAGTTTTAAAAAATGCACAGGTTTGGTATGTTTCCCTATGTGCCGGCTGAGCTAGGGGCCAAAATCTACAGGTTGGCACTATGCAAAAAACACCTCTGTTTTCTGTAAAAAAATTGGGATGTGTCCACGTTGTGTTTTGGGGCATTTCCTTTCGTGGGCGCTAGGCCTACCCACACAAGTGAGGTACCATTTTTATCGGCAGACTTGGTGGAACGCTGGGTGGAAGGAAATTTGTGGCTCCTCTCAGATTCCAGAACTTTCTGTCACCGAAATATGATGAAAATGTGTTTTTTTAAGCCAAATTTTGAGGTTTGCAAAGGATTCTGGGTAACAGAACCTGGTCAGAGCCCCACAAGTCACCCCATCTTGGATTCCCCTAGGTCTATAGTTTTAAAAAATGCACAGGTTTGGTATGGTTCCCTATGTGCCGGCTGAGCTAGGGGCCAAAATCTACAGGTTGGCACTTTGCAAAAAACAGCTCTGTTTTCTGTAAAAAAAATTGGGATGTGTCCACGTTGAGTTTTGGGCCATTTCCTTTAGTGGGCGCTAGGCCTACCCACAAAAGTGAGGTACCATTTTTATCGGGAGACTTGGGGGAACGCTGGGTGGAAGGAAATTTGTGGCTCCTCTCAGATTCCAGAAATTGCTGTCAGCGAAATGAGAGGAGAAAGTGTTTTTTAGCCAAATTTTGAGGTTTGCAAAGGATTCTGGGTAACAGAACCTGGTCAGAGCCACACAAGTCACCCCATCGTGGATTCCCCTAGGTGTCTAGTTTTCAGAAATGTGCTGGTTTGCTAGGTTTACCCAGGTGCCGGCTGAGCTAGAGGCCAAAATCTACAGGTAGGCACTTTGCAAAAAACACCTCTGTTTTCTGTAAAAAAAAATGTGATGTGTTCCCGTTGTGTTTTGGGCCATTTCCTTAAGTGGGCACTAGGCCTACCCACACAAGTGAGGTACCATTTTTATCGGGAGACTTGGGGAAACGCTGGGTGGAAGGAAATTTGTGGTTCCTCTCAGATTCCAGAACTTTCTGTCACCGAAATGAGAGGACAAAGTGTTTTTTGGCCACATTTTGAGGTTTGCAAAGGATTCTGGGTAACAGAACCTGGTCAGAGCCCCACAAGTCACCACATCTTGGATTCCCCTAGGAATCTAGTTTTCAGAAATGTGCTGGTTTGCTAGGTTTCCCCAGGAGCCGGCTGAGCTAGAGGCCGAAATCCACAGGTAGGCACTGTTTTCTGTGAAAAAATGTGATGTGTCCATGTTGTGTTTTGGGCCATTTCCTTTCGTGGGCGCTAGGCCTACCCACACAAGTGAGGTACCATTTTTATCGGGAGACTTGGGGGAACGCTGGGTGGAAGGAAATTTGTGGCTCCTCTCAGATTCCAGAACTTTCTGTCACCGAAATATGAGGAAAATGTATTTTTTTAAGCCAACTTTTGAGGTTTGCAAAGGATTCTGGGTAACAGAACCTGATCAGAGCCCCACAAGTCACCCCATCTTGGATTCCCCTAGGTCTCTAGTTTTCAAAAATGCACAGGTTTGGTATGTTTCCCTATGTGCCGGCTGGGCTAGGGGCCAAAATGTACAGGTAGGCACTTTGCAAAAAACACCTCTGTTTTCTGTAAAAAAAAAATGGGATGTGTCCACGTTGTGTTTTGGGCCATTTCCTTTCGTGGGCGCTAGACCTACCCATACAAGTGAGGTACCATTTTTATCAGGAGACTTGGGGGAACGCTGGGTGGAAGGAAATTCGTGGCTCCTCTCAGATTCCAGAAATTTCTGTCACCGAAATGTGAGGAAAATGTGTTTTTTTAGCCAAATTTTGAGGTTTGCAAAGGATTCTGGGTAACAGAACCTGATCAGAGCCCCACAAGTCACCCCATCTTGGATTCCCCTAAGTCACTAGTTTTCAAAAATGTGCTGGTTTGGTAGCCTTCCCTAGGTGCCGGCTGAGCTAGGGGCCAAAATCTACAGGTAGGCACTTTGCAAAAAAACACCTCTGTTTTTTGTAAACAAAATGGGATGTGTCCACGTTGTGTTTTGGGCCATTTCCTTTTGTGGGCACTAGGCCTACCCACACAAGTGAGGTACCATTTTTACCGGGAGACTTGGGGGAACGCTGGGTGGAAGGACATTTTTGGCTCCTCTCAGAATCCAGAACTTTCTGTCACCGAAATGTGAGGAAAATGTGTTTTTTTTAGCCAAATTTTGAGGTTTGCAAAGGATTCTGGGTAACAGAACCTGGTCAGAGCCCCACAAGTCACCCCATCTTGGATTCCCCTAGGTCTACAGTTTTTAAAAATGCACAGGTTTGGTATGTTTCCCTATATGCCGGGTGAGCTAGGGGCCAAAATCTACAGGTTGGCACTATGCAAAAAACACCTCTGTTTTCTGTAAAAAAATTGGACTGTGTCCACATTGTGTTTTGGGGCATTTCCTTTCGTGGGCGCTAGGCCTACCCACACAAGTGAGGTACCATTTTTATCGGCAGACTTGGGGGAACGCTGGGTGGAAGGAAATTTGTGGCTCCTTTCATATTCCAGAAATTTCTGTCACCGAAATGAGAGGAGAAAGTGTTTTTTAGCCAAATTTTGAGGTTTGCAAAGGATTCTGGGTAACAGAACCTGGTCAGAGCCACACAAGTCACCCCATCGTGGATTCCCCTAGGTGTCTAGTTTTCAGAAATGTGCTGGTTTGCTAGGTTTCCCCAGGTGCCGGCTGAGCTAGAGGCCAAAATCTACAGGTAGGCACTTTGCAAAAAACACCTCTGTTTTCTGTAAAAAAAAATGTGATGTGTTCACGTTGTGTTTTGGGCCATTTCCTTAAGTGGGCACTAGGCCTACCCACACAAGTGAGGTACCATTTTTATCGGGAGACTTGGGGAAACGCTGGGTGGAAGGAAATTTGTGGTTCCTCTCAGATTCCAGAACTTTCTGTCACCGAAATGAGAGGACAAAGTGTTTTTTGGCCACATTTTGAGGTTTGCAAAGGATTCTGGGTAACAGAACCTGGTCAGAGCCCCACAAGTCACCACATCTTGGATTCCCCTAGGAGTCTAGTTTTCAGAAATGTGCTGGTTTGCTAGGTTTCCCCAGGAGCCGGCTGAGCTAGAGGCCGAAATCCACAGGTAGGCACTGTTTTCTGTGAAAAAATGTGATGTGTCCATGTTGTGTTTTGGGCCATTTCCTTTCGTGGGCGCTAGGCCTACCCACACAAGTGAGGTACCATTTTTATCGGGAGACTTGGGGGAACGCTGGGTGGAAGGAAATTTGTGGCTCCTCTCAGATTCCAGAACTTTCTGTCACCGAAATGTGAGGAAAATGTGTTTTTTAAGCCACATTTTGAGGTTTGCAAAGGATTCTGGATAACAGAACCTGGTCAGAGCCCCACAAGTCACCCCATCTTGGATTCCCCTAGGTCTATAGTTTTCAAAAATGCACAGGTTTGGTATGTTTCCCTATGTGGCGGCTGAGCTAGGGGCCGAAATCTACAGGTTGTCACTTTGCAAAAAACACCTCTGTTTTCTGTAAAAAAATTGGGATGTGTCCACGTTGTGTTTTGGGGCATTTCCTTTCGTGGGCGCTAGGCCTACCCACACAAGTGAGGTACCATTTTTATCGGGAGACTTGGGGGAACGCTGGGTGGAAGGAAATTTGTGGCTCCTCTCAGATTCCAGAACTTTCTGTCACCGAAATGTGAGGAAAATGTGTTTTTTAAGCCACATTTTGAGGTTTGCAAAGGATTCTGGATAACAGAACCTGGTCAGAGCCCCACAAGTCACCCCATCTTGGATTCCCCTAGGTCTCTAGTTTTCAAAAATGCACAGGTTTGGTATGTTTCCCTATGTGCCGGCTGGGCTAGGGGCCAAAATGTACAGGTAGGCACTTTGCAAAAAACACCTCTGTTTTCTGTAAAAAAAAAATGGGATGTGTCCACGTTGTGTTTTGGGCCATTTCCTTTCGTGGGCGCTAGACCTACCCATACAAGTGAGGTACCATTTTTATCAGGAGACTTGGGGGAACGCTGGGTGGAAGGAAATTCGTGGCTCCTCTCAGATTCCAGAAATTTCTGTCACCGAAATGTGAGGAAAATGTGTTTTTTTAGCCAAATTTTGAGGTTTGCAAAGGATTCTGGGTAACAGAACCTGATCAGAGCCCCACAAGTCACCCCATCTTGGATTCCCCTAAGTCACTAGTTTTAAAAAATGTGCTGGTTTGGTAGCCTTCCCTAGGTGCCGGCTGAGCTAGGGGCCAAAATCTACAGGTAGGCACTTTGCAAAAAAACACCTCTGTTTTTTGTAAACAAAATGGGATGTGTCGACGTTGTGTTTTGGGCCATTTCCTTTTGTGGGCACTAGGCCTACCCACACAAGTGAGGTACCATTTTTACCGGGAGACTTGGGGGAACGCTGGGTGGAAGGACATTTTTGGCTCCTCTCAGAATCCAGAACTTTCTGTCACCGAAATGTGAGGAAAATGTGTTTTTTTTAGCCAAATTTTGAGGTTTGCAAAGGATTCTGGGTAACAGAACCTGGTCAGAGCCCCACAAGTCACCCCATCTTGGATTCCCCTAGGTCTACAGTTTTAAAAAATGCACAGGTTTGGTATGTTTCCCTATATGCCGGGTGAGCTAGGGGCCAAAATCTACAGGTTGGCACTATGCAAAAAACACCTCTGTTTTCTGTAAAAAAATTGGACTGTGTCCACATTGTGTTTTGGGGCATTTCCTTTCGTGGGCACTAGGCCTACCCACACAAGTGAGGTACCATTTTTATCGGCAGACTTGGGGGAACGCTGGGTGGAAGGAAATTTGTGGCTCCTCTCAGATTCCAGAACTTTCTGTCACCGAAATATGAGGAAAATGTATTTTTTTAAGCCAACTTTTGAGGTTTGCAAAGGATTCTGGGTAACAGAACCTGGTCAGAGCCCCACAAGTCACCCCATCTTGGATTCCCCTAGGTCTATAGTTTTCAAAAATGCACAGGTTTGGTATGGTTCCCTATGTGCCGGCTGAGCTAGGGGCCAAAATCTACAGGTTGGCACTTTGCAAAAAACAGCTCTGTTTTCTGTAAAAAAATTGGGATGTGTCCACGTTGAGTTTTGGGCCATTTCCTTTAGTGGGCGCTAGGCCTACCCACAAAAGTGAGGTACCATTTTTATCGGGAGACTTGGGGGAACGCTGGGTGGAAGGAAATTTGTGGCTCCTCTCAGATTCCAGAAATTTCTGTCACCGAAATGAGAGGAGAAAGTGTTTTTTAGCCAAATTTTGAGGTTTGCAAAGGATTCTGGGTAACAGAACCTGGTCAGAGCCACACAAGTCACCCCATCGTGGATTCCCCTAGGTGTCTAGTTTTCAGAAATGTGCTGGTTTGCTAGGTTTCCCCAGGTGCCGGCTGAGCTAGAGGCCAAAATCTACAGGTAGGCACTTTGCAAAAAACACCTCTGTTTTCTGTAAAAAAAAATGTGATGTGTTCACGTTGTGTTTTGGGCCATTTCCTTAAGTGGGCACTAGGCCTACCCACACAAGTGAGGTACCATTTTTATCGGGAGACTTGGGGAAACGCTGGGTGGAAGGAAATTTGTGGTTCCTCTCAGATTCCAGAACTTTCTGTCACCGAAATGAGAGGACAAAGTGTTTTTTGGCCACATTTTGAGGTTTGCAAAGGATTCTGGGTAACAGAACCTGGTCAGAGCCCCACAAGTCACCCCATCTTGGATTCCCCTAGGAGTCTAGTTTTCAGAAATGTGCTGGTTTGCTAGGTTTCCCCAGGAGCCGGCTGAGCTAGAGGCCGAAATCCACAGGTAGGCACTGTTTTCTGTGAAAAAATGTGATGTGTCCATGTTGTGTTTTGGGCCATTTCCTTTCGTGGGCGCTAGGCCTACCCACACAAGTGAGGTACCATTTTTATCGGGAGACTTGGGGGAACGCTGGGTGGAAGGAAATTTGTGGCTCCTCTCAGATTCCAGAACTTTCTGTCACCGAAATGTGAGGAAAATGTGTTTTTTTAAGCCAAATTTTGAGTTTTGCAAAGGATTCTGGGTAACAGAACCTGGTCAGAGCCCCACAAGTCACCCCATCTTGGATTCCCCTAGGTCTCTAGTTTTCAAAAATGCACAGGTTTGGTATGTTTCCCTATGTGCCGGGTGAGCTAGGGGCCAAAATCTACAGGTTGGCACTATGCAAAAAACACCTCTGTTTTCTGTAAAGAAATTGGACTGTGTCCACGTTGTGTTTTTTCCTTTCGTGGGCGCTAGGCCTACCCACACAAGTGAGGTACCATTTTTATCGGCAGACTTGGGGGAACGCTGGGTGGAAGGAAATTTGTGGCTCCTCTCAGATTCCAGAACTTTCTGTCACCGAAATATGAGGAAAATTAATTTTTTTAAGCCAACTTTTGAGGTTTGCAAAGGATTCTGGGTAACAGAACCTGGTCAGAGCCCCACAAGTCACCCCATCTTGGATTCCCCTAGGTCTATAGTTTTAAAAAATGCACAGGTTTGGTATGTTTCCCTATGTGGCGGCTGAGCTAGGGGCCGAAATCTACAGGTTGTCACTTTGCAAAAAACACCTCTGTTTTCTTTAAAAAAATTGGGATGTGTCCACGTTGTGTTTTGGGGCATTTCCTTTCGTGGGCGTTAGGCCTACCCACACAAGTGAGGTACCATTTTTATCGGGAGACTTGGGGGAACGCTGGGTGGAAGGAAATTTGTGGCTCCTCTCAGATTCCAGAACTTTCTGTCACCGAAATGTGAGGAAAATGTGTTTTTTAAGCCACATTTTGAGGTTTGCAAAGGATTCTGGATAACAGAACCTGGTCAGAGCCCCACAAGTCACCCCATCTTGGATTCCCCTAGGTCTCTAGTTTTCAAAAATGCACAGGTTTGGTATGTTTCCCTATGTGCCGGCTGGGCTAGGGGCCAAAATGTACAGGTAGGCACTTTGCAAAAAACACCTCTGTTTTCTGTAAAAAAAAAATGGGATGTGTCCACGTTGTGTTTTGGGCCATTTCCTTTCGTGGGCGCTAGACCTACCCATACAAGTGAGGTACCATTTTTATCAGGAGACTTGGGGGAACGCTGGGTGGAAGGAAATTCGTGGCTCCTCTCAGATTCCAGAAATTTCTGTCACCGAAATGTGAGGAAAATGTGTTTTTTTAGCCAAATTTTGAGGTTTGCAAAGGATTCTGGGTAACAGAACCTGATCAGAGCCCCACAAGTCACCCCATCTTGGATTCCCCTAAGTCACTAGTTTTAAAAAATGTGCTGGTTTGGTAGCCTTCCCTAGGTGCCGGCTGAGCTAGGGGCCAAAATCTACAGGTAGGCACTTTGCAAAAAAACACCTCTGTTTTTTGTAAACAAAATGGGATGTGTCGACGTTGTGTTTTGGGCCATTTCCTTTTGTGGGCACTAGGCCTACCCACACAAGTGAGGTACCATTTTTACCGGGAGACTTGGGGGAACGCTGGGTGGAAGGACATTTTTGGCTCCTCTCAGAATCCAGAACTTTCTGTCACCGAAATGTGAGGAAAATGTGTTTTTTTTAGCCAAATTTTGAGGTTTGCAAAGGATTCTGGGTAACAGAACCTGGTCAGAGCCCCACAAGTCACCCCATCTTGGATTCCCCTAGGTCTACAGTTTTAAAAAATGCACAGGTTTGGTATGTTTCCCTATATGCCGGGTGAGCTAGGGGCCAAAATCTACAGGTTGGCACTATGCAAAAAACACCTCTGTTTTCTGTAAAAAAATTGGACTGTGTCCACATTGTGTTTTGGGGCATTTCCTTTCGTGGGCACTAGGCCTACCCACACAAGTGAGGTACCATTTTTATCGGCAGACTTGGGGGAACGCTGGGTGGAAGGAAATTTGTGGCTCCTCTCAGATTCCAGAACTTTCTGTCACCGAAATATGAGGAAAATGTATTTTTTTAAGCCAACTTTTGAGGTTTGCAAAGGATTCTGGGTAACAGAACCTGGTCAGAGCCCCACAAGTCACCCCATCTTGGATTCCCCTAGGTCTATAGTTTTCAAAAATGCACAGGTTTGGTATGGTTCCCTATGTGCCGGCTGAGCTAGGGGCCAAAATCTACAGGTTGGCACTTTGCAAAAAACAGCTCTGTTTTCTGTAAAAAAATTGGGATGTGTCCACGTTGAGTTTTGGGCCATTTCCTTTAGTGGGCGCTAGGCCTACCCACAAAAGTGAGGTACCATTTTTATCGGGAGACTTGGGGGAACGCTGGGTGGAAGGAAATTTGTGGCTCCTCTCAGATTCCAGAAATTTCTGTCACCGAAATGAGAGGAGAAAGTGTTTTTTAGCCAAATTTTGAGGTTTGCAAAGGATTCTGGGTAACAGAACCTGGTCAGAGCCACACAAGTCACCCCATCGTGGATTCCCCTAGGTGTCTAGTTTTCAGAAATGTGCTGGTTTGCTAGGTTTCCCCAGGTGCCGGCTGAGCTAGAGGCCAAAATCTACAGGTAGGCACTTTGCAAAAAACACCTCTGTTTTCTGTAAAAAAAAATGTGATGTGTTCACGTTGTGTTTTGGGCCATTTCCTTAAGTGGGCACTAGGCCTACCCACACAAGTGAGGTACCATTTTTATCGGGAGACTTGGGGAAACGCTGGGTGGAAGGAAATTTGTGGTTCCTCTCAGATTCCAGAACTTTCTGTCACCGAAATGAGAGGACAAAGTGTTTTTTGGCCACATTTTGAGGTTTGCAAAGGATTCTGGGTAACAGAACCTGGTCAGAGCCCCACAAGTCACCCCATCTTGGATTCCCCTAGGAGTCTAGTTTTCAGAAATGTGCTGGTTTGCTAGGTTTCCCCAGGAGCCGGCTGAGCTAGAGGCCGAAATCCACAGGTAGGCACTGTTTTCTGTGAAAAAATGTGATGTGTCCATGTTGTGTTTTGGGCCATTTCCTTTCGTGGGCGCTAGGCCTACCCACACAAGTGAGGTACCATTTTTATCGGGAGACTTGGGGGAACGCTGGGTGGAAGGAAATTTGTGGCTCCTCTCAGATTCCAGAACTTTCTGTCACCGAAATGTGAGGAAAATGTGTTTTTTTAAGCCAAATTTTGAGTTTTGCAAAGGATTCTGGGTAACAGAACCTGGTCAGAGCCCCACAAGTCACCCCATCTTGGATTCCCCTAGGTCTCTAGTTTTCAAAAATGCACAGGTTTGGTATGTTTCCCTATGTGCCGGGTGAGCTAGGGGCCAAAATCTACAGGTTGGCACTATGCAAAAAACACCTCTGTTTTCTGTAAAGAAATTGGACTGTGTCCACGTTGTGTTTTTTCCTTTCGTGGGCGCTAGGCCTACCCACACAAGTGAGGTACCATTTTTATCGGCAGACTTGGGGGAACGCTGGGTGGAAGGAAATTTGTGGCTCCTCTCAGATTCCAGAACTTTCTGTCACCGAAATATGAGGAAAATTAATTTTTTTAAGCCAACTTTTGAGGTTTGCAAAGGATTCTGGGTAACAGAACCTGGTCAGAGCCCCACAAGTCACCCCATCTTGGATTCCCCTAGGTCTATAGTTTTAAAAAATGCACAGGTTTGGTATGTTTCCCTATGTGGCGGCTGAGCTAGGGGCCGAAATCTACAGGTTGTCACTTTGCAAAAAACACCTCTGTTTTCTTTAAAAAAATTGGGATGTGTCCACGTTGTGTTTTGGGGCATTTCCTTTCGTGGGCGTTAGGCCTACCCACACAAGTGAGGTACCATTTTTATCGGGAGACTTGGGGGAACGCTGGGTGGAAGGAAATTTGTGGCTCCTCTCAGATTCCAGAACTTTCTGTCACCGAAATGTGAGGAAAATGTGTTTTTTAAGCCACATTTTGAGGTTTGCAAAGGATTCTGGATAACAGAACCTGGTCAGAGCCCCACAAGTCACCCCATCTTGGATTCCCCTAGGTCTCTAGTTTTCAAAAATGCACAGGTTTGGTATGTTTCCCTATGTGCCGGCTGGGCTAGGGGCCAAAATGTACAGGTAGGCACTTTGCAAAAAACACCTGTTTTCTGTGAAAAAAAAATGGGATGTGTCCACGTTGTGTTTTGGGCCATTTCCTTTCGTGGGCGCTAGACCTACCCATACAAGTGAGGTACCATTTTTATCAGGAGACTTGGGGGAACGCTGGGTGGAAGGAAATTCGTGGTCCTCTCAGATTCCAGAAATTTCTGTCACCGAAATGTGAGGAAAATGTGTTTTTTTAGCCAAATTTTGAGGTTTGCAAAGGATTCTGGGTAACAGAACCTGATCAGAGCCCCACAAGTCACCCCATCTTGGATTCCCCTAGGTCACTAGTTTTCAAAAATTTGCTGGTTTGGTAGCCTTCCCTAGGTGCCGGCTGAGCTAGGGGCCAAAATCTACAGGTAGGCACTTTGCAAAAAAACACCTCTGTTTTTTGTAAACAAAATGGGATGTGTCCACGTTGTGTTTTGGGCCATTTCCTTTTGTGGGCACTAGGCCTACCCACACAAGTGAGGTACCATTTTTAGCGGGAGACTTGGGGGAACGCTGGGTGGAAGGACATTTTTGGCTCCTCTCAGAATCCAGAACTTTCTGTCACCGAAATGTGAGGAAAATGTGTTTTTTTTTAGCCAAATTTTGAGGTTTGCAAAGGATTCTGGGTAACAGAACCTTGTCAGAGCCCCACAAGTCACCCCATCTTGGATTCCCCTAGGTCACTAGTTTTCAAAAATGTGCTGGTTTGGTAGCCTTCCCTAGGTGCCGGCTGAGCTAGGGGCCAAAATCTACAGGTAGGCACTTTGCAAAAAAACACCTCTGTTTTTTGTAAACAAAATGGGATGTGTCCACGTTGTGTTTTGGGCCATTTCCTTTTGTGGGCACTAGGCCTACCCACACAAGTGAGGTACCATTTTTATCGGGAGACTTGGGGGAATGCTGGGTGGAAGGATATTTGTGGCTCCTCTCAGATTCCAGAACTTTCTGTCACCGAAATGTGAGGAAAATGTGTTTTTTAAGCCACATTTTGAGGTTTGCAAAGGACTCTGGATAACAGAACCTGGTCAGAGCCCCACAAGTCACCCCATCTTGGATTCCCCTAGGTCTCTAGTTTTCAAAAATGCACAGGTTTGGTATGTTTCCCTATGTGCCGGCTGGGCTAGGGGCCAAAATGTACAGGTAGGCACTTTGCAAAAAACACCTCTGTTTTCTGTCAAAAAAAAATGGGATGTGTCCACGTTGTGTTTTGGGCCATTTCCTTTCGTGGGGGCTAGACCTACCCATACAAGTGAGGTACCATTTTTATCAGGAGACTTGGGGGAACGCTGGGTGGAAGTAAATTTGTGGCTCCTCTCAGAATCCAGAACTTTCTGTCACCGAAATGTGAGGAAAATGTGTTTTTTTAGCCAAATTTTGAGGTTTGCAAAGGATTCTGGGTAACAGAACCTGGTCAGAGCCCCACAAGTCACCCCATCTTGGATTCCCCTAGGTCACTAGTTTTCGAAAATGTGCTGGTTTGGTAGGTTTCCCTAGGTGCCGGCTGAGCTAGGGGACAAAATCTACAGGTAGGCACTTTCAAAAAACACCTCTGTTTTCTGTAAAAAAAAATGGGATGTGTCAACGTTGTGTTTTAGACCATTTCCTTTAGTGGGCGCTAGGCCTACCCACAAAAGTGAGGTACCATTTTTATCGGGAGACTTGGGGGAATGCTGGGTGGAAGGATATTTGTGGCTCCTCTCAGATTCCAGAAATTTCTGTCACCGAAATGTGAGGAAAATGTGTTTTTTTAGCCAAATTTTGAGGTTTGCAAAGGATTCTGGGTAACAGAACCTGGTCAGAGCCCCACAAGTCACCCCATCTTGGATTCCCCTAGGTCACTAGTTTTCTGAAATGTGCTGGTTTGCTAGGTTTCCCCAGGTGCCGGCTGAGCTAGAGGCCAAAATCTACAGGTAGGCATTTTGCAAAAAACACCTCTGTTTTCTGTAAAAAAAATGTGATGTGTCCACGTTGTGTGTTGGGCCATTTCCTTTAGTGGGCACTAGGACTACCCACACAAGTGAGGTACCATTTTTATCGGGAGACTTGGGGGAACGCTGGGTGGAAGGAAATTTGTGGCTCCTCTCAGATTCCAGAACTTTCTGTCACCGAAATGAGAGGACAAAGTGTTTTTTGGCAAAATGTTGAGGTTTGCAAAGGATTCTGGGTAACAGAACCTGGTCAGAGCCACACAAGTCACCCCATCGTGGATTCCCCTAGGTGTCTAGTTTTCTGAAATGTGCTGGTTTGCTAGGTTTCCCCAGGTGCCGGCTGAGCTAGAGGCCAAAATCTACAGGTAGGCACTTTGCAAAAAACACCTCTGTTTTCTGTAAAAAAAAAAATGTGATGTGTCCACGTTGTGTTTTGGGCCATTTCCTTTAGTGGGCACTAGGCCTACCCACACAAGTGAGGTACCATTTTTATCGGGAGACTTGGGGGAACGCTGGGTGGAAGGAAATTTGTGGCTCCTCTCAGATTCCAGAAATTTCTGTCACCGAAATGTGAGGAAAATGTGTTTTTTTAGCCAAATTTTGAGGTTTGCAAAGGATTCTGGGTAACAGAACCTGGTCAGAGCCCCACAAGTCACCCCATCTTGGATTCCCCTAGGTCACTAGTTTTCTGAAATGTGCTGGTTTGCTAGGTTTCCCCAGGTGCCGGCTGAGCTAGAGGCCAAAATCTACAGGTAGGCACTTTGCAAAAAACACCTCTGTTTTCTGTAAAAAAAATGTGATGTGTCCACGTTGTGTTTTGGGCCATTTCCTTTAGTGGGCACTAGGCCTACCCACACAAGTGAGGTACCATTTTTATCGGGAGACTTGGGGGAACGCTGGGTGGAAGGAAATTTGTGGCTCCTCTCAGATTCCAGAACTTTCTGTCACCGAAATGAGAGGACAAAGTGTTTTTTGGCCAAATTTTGAGGTTTGCAAAGGATTCTGGGTAACAGAACCTGGTCAGAGCCCCACAAGTCACCCCATCTTGGATTCCCCAAGGTGTCTAGTTTTCACAAATGTGCTGGTTTGCTAGGTTTCCCCAGGTGCCGGCGGAGCTAGAGGCCAATATCCACAGGTAGGCACTGTTTTCTGTGAAAAAATGTGATGTGTCCATGTTGTGTGTTGGGCCATTTCCTTTTGTGGGCGCTAGGCCTACCCACACAAGTGAGGTACCATTTTTATCGGGAGACTTGGGGGAACGCTGGGTGGAAGGAAATTTGTGGCTCCTCTCAGGTCCCAGAACTTTCTCTCACCGAAATGTGAGGCAAATGTGTTTTTTTAGCCAAATTTTGAGGTTTGCAAAGGATTCTGGGTAACAGAACCTGGTCAGAGCCCCACAAGTCACCCCATCTTGGATTCCCCATAGGTCTCTAGTTTTCAAAAATGCACAGGTTTGGTAGGTTTCCCTAGGTGCCGGCTGAGCTAGAGGACAAAATCTACAGGTAGGCACTTTGAAAAAAATACCTCTGTTTTCTGTGAAAAAATGGGATGTGTCCACGTTGTGTTTTGGGGCATTTCCTGTCGCGGGCGCTAGGCCTACCCACACAAGTGAGGTATCATTTTTATCGGGAGACTTGGGGGGAACGCTGGGTGGAAGTAAATTTGTGGCTCCTCTCAGATTCCAGAACTTTCTGTCACCGAAATGTGAGGAAAATGTGTTTTTTAGCCACATTTTGAGGTTTGCAAAGGATTCTGGGTAACAGAACCTGGTCAGAGCCCCACAAGTCACCCCATCTTGGATTCCACTGGGTCTCTAGTTTTAAAAAATGCACAGGTTTGGTATGTTTCCCTATGTGCCGGCTGAGTTAGGGGCCAAAATCTACAGGTAGGCACTTTGAAAAAAATACCTCTGTTTTCTGTAAAAAAATGGGATGTGTCCACGTTGTGTTTTGGGCCATTTCCTTTCGTGGGCACTAGGCCTATCCACACAAGTGAGGTACCATTTTTATTGGGAGACTTGGGAGAACACTGGGTGGAAGGAAATTTGTGGCTCCTCTCAGATTCCAGAACTTTCTGTCACCGAATTGTGAGGAAAATGTGTTTTTTTAGCCAAATTTTGAGGTTTGCAAAGGATTCTGGGTAACAGAACCTGGTCAGAGCCCCACAAGTCACCCCATCTTGGATTCCCCTAGGTCTCTAGCTTTAAAAAATGCACAGGTTTGGTAGGTTTCCCTATGTGCCGGCTGGGCTAGGGGCCAAAATCTACAGGTAGGCACTTTGCAAAAAACACCTCTGTTTTCAGTAAAAAAATGGGATGTGTCCACGTTGTGTTTTGGGGCATTTCCTGTCGCGGGCCCTAGGCCTACCCACACAAGTGAGGTACGATTTTTATCGGGAGACTTGGGGGAACATAGAATAGCAAAACAAGTGTTATTGCCCCTTGTATTTCTCTACATTTTTTCCTTCCAAATATAAGAGAGTGTGTAAAAAAGACGTCTATTTGAGAAATGCCCTGTAATTCACATGCTAGTATGGGCACCCTGGAATTCAGAGATGTGCAAATAACCACTGCTCCTCAACACCTTATCTTGTGCCCATTTTGGAAATACAGAGGTTTTCTTGATAGCTATTTTTTACTCTTTATATTTCAGCAAATGAATTGCTGTATACCCGGTATAGAATGAAAACCCAAGGCAGGGTGCAGGTCATTTATTGGCTCTGGGTACCTAGAGTTCTTGATGAACCTACAAGCCTATATATCCCCGCAACCAGAAGAGTCCAGCAGACGTAACGGTATATTGCTTTAAAAAATCTGACATTGCATGAAAAAGTTACAGAGTAAAACGTAGAGAAAAATTGCAGATTTTTTCACCTCAATTTCAATATTTTCTTTTTTTCAGTTGTTATTTTCTGTAGGAAACCGTTGTAGGATCTACACAAATTACCCCTTGCTGAATTCAGAATGTTGTCTACTTTTCAGAAATGTTTCGGTTTCTGGGATCCAGCATTGGTTTCATGCCCATTTCTGTCACTGACTGGAAGGAGGCTGAAAGCACAAAAAATCATAAAAATGGGGTATGTCCCAGTAAAATGGCAAAATTGTGTTGAAAAATTGGGTTTTCTGATTCAAGTCTGCCTGTTCCTGAAAGCTGGGAAGCTGGTGAGTGTAGCACTGCAAACCCTTTGTTGATGCCATTGTCAGGGAAAAAACCACAAGCCTTCTTCTGCAGCCCCTTTTTCCCATTTTTTTGAAAAAACTACATTTTCACTGTATTTTGGCTAATTTCTTGGCCTCCTTCTGGGGAACCCACAAAGTCTGGGTACCTCTAGAATCCCTAGGATGTTGGAAAAAAAGGATGCAAATTTGGCATGGGTAGCTTATGTGAACAAAAAGTTATGAGGGCCTAAGCGCGAACTGCCCCAAATAGCCAAAAAAAGGCTCGGCACAGGAGGGGGAAAAAGCCTGGCAGCGAAGGAGTTACACATCGTACTTTGCAAAAGCGGTCTGAAAATCACATTCTCAGCTGTCTTCACAGTGTAATCTGTTAAGGAATGCACTTCAACTGCCAACAACCGTGGGCTGTTCTGCACATCTACGCTCTTCTCAAGAGACTCATTTTTTTTAACCTTCTCATTACTGGAATGGGAAAAGCCAGATTCTTCTAAAACAGCAGTTTTATAGATTTTAGCATTATCTTGCAATAATGTGTTCTGGCTAATTTGCTCACGTAAATTCTTATTTTCATGTTCTAACTGCCTACATCTCTCCTGCATTTTTCTGTAAACAGACAAAAGTATCCAAACCCTTCTGTCAAGAATAAAAGGAACAACATTTCTTTCAAAAGGCACATTTTCTAAATATGCTTCCAAGCACTCATCCCAAGACTCACACAGTCCTGATAAACAAGAAAACATGTTTCTCACAGCACCATAAGGCAGTTTAACTTCACATGCATTTTCAAACATGGTCTGCAGTGCTTCTTTAATTCTCTAAACAACAAAAAACAATTACACTTTTAAATAGTGCACTTCCAATCTCCAACCCCGACTCCCAGACTGCCGATTAACGCCAAAATGTTCTGCTTTCCTTCTCTTATCTTATGACCAAGTTTACAAAACCTTTCTGGAATGCATTTCTTAGTTTAAAGAAGACATTTATTGTTATTATTACTTCACCACGAGGTTCCTGAAAGACGAAATTAGTAGGTTGGAAGCACACGTTTAAAAGTAGTCGCAGCAATGAAAGCAAAATATATCAAAGTACTTCTCAGTTGCAATGTACACAGCAAATACATGTAATTATATTATAGCATAACTTCAAAGCAAAGCATAAAAGTCAAAATTGCATCACCGTAGGGCCTATCACTCCGCTTCATCTTTCTGATGCCTGCAAGTTGATGACTCCGGTTCAACTGCGAGAAAGAGATTTTCTACCCAAACGGGAGACAGGCAACTGACGTCCGTTCCTGTCTGAAGTCAAGATCGTTCTCCCCCTCGCTGTTGCCCAGGGCCATCGTTAAAAGCAAACTTAGTGTGAGAACTGAATAAACTTGGAAAGTGGCCAATTCTCCAAACTTCACTCGTTCTCAGACTGGATTGAGAGGTAAACACAAATCTACGCGCTCTTATCAGCTAGGGTTTGGTGTGAAAAACACAGCTTGGTCTATCATGTGGAAAAACACAGCTTGGGAAAACACAGCTTGGAAAAACACAGCTCATCTGCAATGTCTAACTCCACGTTAAAGCCAATAGGCAGCTAACCTAAATACCAAATGTAATGTCTAATGCCATGTTAAAGCCAATAGGCAGCTAAACTGAATACAGAATGTAATGGCTAATGCCATGTTAAAGCCAATAGGCAGCTAAACTGAATACCAAATGTAATGTTGAATGCCACGTTAAAGCCAATAGGCAGCTAAACTGAATACATGTAATGTGCTACTGGTGAACATTGAGCAACTAATATGTGCAGTGGTGAAACACAAAGTCATTGGTCAAACACAATTAATAGCATCACAGAAGGAGGAAGATGACAACTGCTTTGGCCCCAGCCCTACCGACCTGTCACCAACTTCGAAAACCTGCAACCAGCGACGCATCCTACAGGGACCAGCGACCTCTGAAGCCTCAGAGGACTGCCCTGGACTAAAGGACCAAGAAACTCCCGTGAGCAGCAGCCCTGCTCAAAACCAGCTACTTCTTCGCAACAAAGAAGCAACTTCCAAAGACTGCATGTTTCCCGCCGGAAGCGTGAGACTTCTCACTCCGCCTGCAGAGAGAATCCAGAGGCTCCCCCTGACCGCAACTGCCTGTAACAAGGGACCCGACGCCTGGAACCAACACTGCACCCGCAGCCCCCAGGACCTGAAGGAACCGAACCTCAGCGCAGGAGTGACCCCCAGGCAACCCTCTGCCTAGCCCAGGTGGTGACTGTCCCGAGAAGCCTCCCCTGTGCCTGCCTGCACCGCTAGAGTGACCCCCGGGACCCTCCATTAACTCCAATACAAATTCCGACGCCTGCTTTGCACACTGTTCCCGGCTGCCCCTGTGCTTCTGAGGGTGTGTTATGTGTACCTACTTGTGTCTCCACCCCCACTGCTCTACAACCCCCCCGGTCTGCCCCCGAGGACGCGGGTTCTTACCTGCTAGCAGACTGGAACGGAGCACCCCTGTTCTCCATAGGCGCCTATGTGTTTTGGGCACCTCTTTGACCTCTGCACCTGGCCGGCCCTGAGCTGCAGGTGTGGTAACTTTGGGGTTGCCTTGAACCCCCAACGGTGGGCTGTATATAGCCCAGGACTGAGACTTGTAAGTGTTTTACTTACCTCCTAAACTAAACTTTACATACCTCCCCCAGGAACTGTTGATTTTTGCAGTGTCCTCTTTGAAAATAGCTTATTGCCATTTTTACAAAGACTGCCTATGATATTGCTTTTATTCAAAGTTCCTAAAGTATCTAAGTGAAGTACCTTGCATTTAAAGTGTTTACTGCAAATCGTGAACCTGTGGTTCTTAAAATAAACTAATAAAATATATTTTTCAATATAAAAACCTATTGGCCTGGAGTAAGTCTTTGAGTTTGTGTTCCTTATTTATTGCATGTGTGTGTACAAAAAATGCTTAACACTACCCTTTGATAAGCCTACTGCTCGACCACACTACCACAAAATAGAGCATTAGAAGTATCTAATTTTGCCACTATCTTACTTCTAAGAGGAACCCTTGGACTCTGTGCACACTATTTCTTACTTTGAAATAGTATATACATAGCCAACTTCCTACATCAACCTAACACGATTTATCTGATCCTCACCCATTGATGCATTCTGGGGAGTGTTTAGACTGTCTAACCATTCACTTAATTGCTGAGCTGACAATCCCTGTAATGAAATGGTATTTGCATTTGGCACTGGAAGCTGTTGTACCACTGCACCTGAAGTTTGCAGTGTCAGAAGCCTCAAACTCTGACTCGCATTTGGGCCATTCACTGCATCTGAAAGTGCTACAAGTGGACTAAGGTCCATTAGAGGTCTAGATCCATTGAAAGTTTGTCCTGCAGATGACATTAGATGCGCGGGATCACCCACTCCCCTCCTTACAAGGCACTGTTACATTTTACTTTCTTCCCCTCCATCTGGTTTCTTTTGTGCAAATAAGGGTACCGCTGGACCAACAGTAATTGGTAGCGATATTGCATCTGGAGCTGCTCTCCCACTTGCACCTTGCGGGAATGTTACCCCCATTGCCTGATTCATAACTGGTGTAATATCTGACTGCGTTCCTGTCAATGGTGTAAACTTCAGTAGACTCTGTGCTTGAGCTGAAGGCAGCAACATTGGTGTCAGATCTGTTTGAATCAGCATTGGCTTCGGAAGCACCTGCTCCCTCGGCACCATGATGTTCGAGACTGTCTCAAGAACCGGCACATCTGGATACATTTGCTGCACCAAAGGTGGATGTGTCTGCGCTTGAACTACAGTGCTAGTTCCTGCATTAGGTCTACTCTATACTACCCCTGGTAATTGTCCGCCTTATGCCTGTACAGCTCCCTCGGCTCCCTGGGCTTGTACCGGAGCAGCCGTAGGGGCAGTAGCATTAGTACCTGGACCTCCTGCATAGGTTGTTGAAGGTGGAGGTCTGTCTCTTAACAACTGTGTAATGAGATCCTCAACATCAGAATCATCATCATCTACATAGGACTTTATCTTTTGCTTTCTTCCTCCACTCTCATCCTCCTTGGCACTATCTTCCTTTTCTGCCTCATCTCCCTCTGTAATTGCGGGAAACAATTTGACATACTGAATTGTCAATGCTCTCCATCTTTTTTGTTCCCAATCCCATCTAGCTTCAGCTAATGATTTTTCTACTCGCTTCATCCTCCTCTTAAGCTTCATCTCTTGTTGCTGTCTAGCCACTAGCTCCCAGACCGCTAAAGCTTCAAACTGTGCTGGTCTCGGTAATGGCTTCATGTTGTACAATGACATTCGCAATGGATCCAAAATTCTCAAATTAAACGTTCCATGCTCTTGAAACGCTAAAGACCCTTGATTTTTGGTTAATTTGCACCATTGCTTCAACCACAAACATGGTGCTACACCTCGCTCCTTCATCACAATGTAAGCCAGAGTATTTTCCAGTGGGGTTGGCTCCCCATGTATGCCTTAATGTAAGTGTCACTCTTCATCGCACTCCTGAATGCCTTGAAAAACTTCATTTTGCCTGCTTTGTTTACTTCTTGATTCAATAATGAAATGACTTTTACTCCCAAGATTCCCTTCACCTGCTTACTCAACCAATTGCCTCTTATGGACGGCTGCCAATCTGGTCGCGGCTTTTCT
This sequence comes from Pleurodeles waltl, assembly GCF_031143425.1. Taxonomy (NCBI): domain Eukaryota; kingdom Metazoa; phylum Chordata; class Amphibia; order Caudata; family Salamandridae; genus Pleurodeles; species Pleurodeles waltl. Next base: position 570,811,181 of record NC_090450.1, read on the forward strand.
GACTAACCAACCTATCCCAGCGCAGCACACTCTGACGTCACACTCTCTCACAGCGGCTGACAAAGCCTTGCGGCTCGAACTCCTTGACTTGATTCACACAACTAATGCAACTTACTGCGAGCACTAACCAAAACCCAATAACTAAAACAAACCTGCTGGTTTACTACAGGAAGGGATACAATCGCTTTAGAGACTTTATGGATTTTCACCAATGGCTCATATAGCTATTCCTCTTTCTCAGTCTCCCACATTTGCAAGCAAAATTCGACCCGCAAATTTTACTCTCAACTGATCAATGGGTCTGTCCTGGTGCACATAAAACTTGCCAAATCTCAGTCGAAATCTTTTTTACCCACTTATCACACACACCGACTTGTTGACCACGCCCGATCAACCTACTAAACCACACAAATTGCAACATATAACCAAGTGTCTCCTACACTTGTCAATATACTACGGAGTCTTAGACCATGTAGGGTCTGTACATCATCAACAACCACGTGGATATTTTTTTAGCACAAAGCGCCACAACCATTGTGAAGTTCGACGACTTCCCTACTCTCATACTACGGAGTACGCACACTCCTACTAACCTCAATTGGAGTACTCAGACTCCCTACTATACCTCACAATTCACCTGCGATTTGCTTAAGCCTATGCAAGCGCAACCTACACTTTCTTACTATCTCAAAAACACGCAGAGAACATACCCAACTTTACTAGCAGTCATTTCTGGGCTTAAGGGGACATCATCTTTGCTACTGTTGCCATTTCAGAAAAATAAAATTCAAATCTCATAAAATACAAACAACTAACCCTAATTTAAACTTCTACCATAACCAGTAGTCACCATATAACTAGTTCCCCAAGGAAACTAACCGTGAAGCTGCTAACAAAAATTGATAGCACGCCCGGTCCTTAGTAAGTAAACTTACAAGGGGATGCGTATAGGTTGATGAATCTTTTGAATCGCATGGAGTATCCTAGTCATGCAGTAACCACTGAACCAAAAATCAACATCAGTAAACAAGATAACCACTTTATAAAACCACAATAATAATCATGCTAATAAGAAATAACCACTACTCATGAAAAAGGTTAACAAGTTTTATTCCCTATTTCTTACAATTCTAGGTCATCTGTTAGTTCAAAGTTTATTCAAATCAATTCTTTATTAATTCATCAGTTAGAAGACATTATCTTTGGGAAAAACATATGCGACTAACAACAACATGAGCTTTGTCAGTCATTTGTCACTGTCAACATCTCCCCTGTCAGCCTACCTAACCAAGATTAGCATCAGCCCAGGGGTTCTTCATGCGAAAACAATTTAGAGAAAACATCAATTTGGAAAAATCTACCTAAGAGAGAATTTCTAATAAAACAGCGCAGTTAGTACCTAGAAGAAAAGGCACAAAATAAGTCAGTCACATTTTCATAGCTACCTATCCAGGATGGATCAGCAACGAGTCAGTTATCGCCCCCAGGTCATCAGTGGTCAGCTACGTACTAGGCTCACAGAGTATAAGCCCAATTATCAGCACTTCGGACAGAGTCTCCTGACGTCATCATCTTTCTCCTCGCAGTTCTGATTTTGCTCCCCTCGTCATGACTTTTTATTAGGGTCTCTCAATCCGTCCCACTAATTGCTAATTTGTCCATCAATCAGAAGTTGTGACTCTAACCTATAGTTTTTGTTTACCAAATCTCTAATTTTGCATGTACCTTACGTCCCATAAAACTGATTGGTTCTTCTTGCGATGAGAACATCATCCGGCTCTTCTGGTAACAAAATTGTTGCATACAAGTCTTTAGTCAGTGCCTCTATTGTTCAAGTCCTGGGAAAGGACATTTAGCCTACACTACACATAATTGTATCAAATTGTCTTCATCATCTCCTGTCTGTTGGTACTTTGCAGAATGTTCCAGCTAAGTCGTCTGAACTCTGAACAAGGTTTCTCCTTACAGTTACCAGTCCTCGCAACATTTTTCGAAGTCTCCACGTTATGAGCAAGCAGGACCCAGGCCTTTAGTCCGGATAATTTAAGAATATGAATTAACATAAAACATAGGTTATACATTCAGTTATGATATATTAACACGTTTTGTTATTCTTTTTTCATTATTTTGCATCTGTTATCATGGTTACCATTCTCCAAGGGCACATTTTCGATTATACACATTATTTTCTAATATTAATTTTTCTATGCATTTTTCTCATTAATAAACACACAATGATTAGTAATTTCTTTAATTAACATATCTGTTCCATCAGTTTAAAGCATAAAAAATAGGAAAACATGGCTACCTCTTAGAAAAGTATCAAACGTGTGGTTAATTTTTATATATATATATATATATATATATATATAATGATTTTAGCACCACAAATCTTTAGTTGATGCCATCTTTAGAAAAAAAGACACTTTTCAGCTGAGCGCTCCTCCCCTCCCAGAAAAAAACAGCAATATTTTGGCCTTGATTTTTCCTCCTTTCCAGGGAAATCCACAAACCCTGGCTACCTTTACAATCCCCATAATATTATTAAAAAATTATGCAAATTTGGCGTGGATACCTGATATGGACAAAACGTTATAGAGGTAACCGTTAAGTACTCGAAAAAGGGAACCGAAATGGGGTAGAAACGCCTCAGAAGTTACGGGGTTAAATGTCTCCCCTTCACTTAGGGACAGAACAATCTGATCAGATGATAATCCGTTTCCTAGAACAACATTCTCGTTTCTGAACATCACAGTACTCATACTCAGGAAAAGCGTAATCCGAGCTAACATGGCGCTCTCCGCCGAGTTTGTTCACCTGACATTTAGCCAATCAAGATGGCGCGGGCAGCCGAACTGTACATGCGCACCGGAGAATAAACCACCGCCGGTGTACACCGGCGAAATGTGTTGTCATAGGAATCTTGTCTTGTCAGAGTGGCGCGTTAAATGAAAGATGGGAAGGGAATGGTGACTGCTTGAGGCGGGTCTTACTGCCACGTCTACTGAAAGGAGGAAGGCAACATTTTCGGCGCCTCCCCTGCAGAGCACAGAGGAAAACGGCAGAAGCAATCCGGAAAGCACGGACGCTAGGTGAGTGACTTTCGCCCCTGCGGCGGTATATAAACCGTCGACGTGCGGCGCCGCCTGCTTTTGGTGCGAAGCAAGTCGGTACTTGGTTAAATGAGGGCAGAACTACCCACCTGTGTTTATGTCAGTCATGCCTGGTAGGAGTCCTACATCCCATATTATCCTGTCTATTTGTAACATGCCCCATATCAAAGCGAAGCTGTAGAATAAACTCACACGCCTGCGGAGCTGACAGCACCAGAGAACACTTCTCTTAGTTAGAGTGCCCTTGCTGCTTATAGCCACTCAGATGGCCCAGGTCACTTCCCGGCCCTGAAGTAGTGCCCACGCTTGAAATATCCGCCCCCAACCGGCACTAATACGGATTGAAGGCGAGGGAAAGTTCAAGGTCCATCCATCCACACTCACATGAAGACTTTAAACACACACAATAACATGGCCAACTGCAGGAGTACATGCCTCTTCTTAAGTCTTGCGGTAGGCTGCAGACCTGCCAGTTTCCCAAACAATCCCAGTGCGAGGAGGTGGCGGAGCCTTGGAGGGGGCGTGGCTTCGTGCCGAGAAGCACCTAAGAGGCACTTTTGCCCCCATTCTGGCCACAAACCTCTCCTCTAAAAAACACGCCTTTGCAATGCAATGGGTCCTGCCAAATGGGTTTTGCGTTTGCTAGAGTTAGAGCTATTAGCGTTGTAAATTTCTAACTGGACTTTTCTTGCCACATAGATTGAAAATGAAAAGTAAAACAATTGACATAAGCAAGCTGATTCAAAGCAACATGGCTGCCATGAGCGCGAAGGAGAGACACAAAAGGAAAAAAAAGTTCACTCGCAGTCAAACATATCGGCAAATGTGCAATTATCCTTATAACCGGGTCGATGGCCAAGGCAGTAACAAAACTGCCCCAAGGAGGGACAAATGTAAGGCAAGCCCATGAACGAGTGAGAGTGGTGGGTGTGGTTTAAAGCCCATATATAGATTACAACATGTCGGAGCGCTTGCGTGCTCAACCTAAAAAAAAAAAAAACAAGCTTGCTGCCTGTGTCCTGGGGTGTTTTCACAGCCTTTAATGGACATTGGCAGTTAAAAGCTTTAGAAAACTAGCTGAAAACCACTGTAGAAGGTCATTGAAGTCAGAGGCCAAATCGGAAGAGCATGAATCTCTGTTTTGTGACTTGATCAAAGTGCGTGGCAATGTATGTTTGACGTTTCAAGCTGGTATAAGAGTTCCGCAGAGTCCATGCATGCCACTGATTTGCAAGGATGTTACTATTTAGAATGAATGACTGCTTCTTAGATGAGCGGTTGGCAGTGTTAGCGCATCTGACATTAATAAGTAAACTTACAAGGGGACGCAAATAGGTCAATGAACCTTTTAACTCGCAATTAAGATGTTCTTACCATAGCTCCAGTACATAATCAATACACAATAATCAACATCAATCGATAACATCAACAATCAATGGAGTCAGTAAGTGTCACACACCATGACATTTCAGTCATGAATAACCACACCTTTTAGTGAAAGTTAGGATATTTATTTCCCTATATTAATAATGCTATGGTCATGTAGATTAATTTCAAAATCAAATGAAACACATACAGAAACAATACTGGCTGTCCAAAGAGGCGAAGAAACATAATCTAATCAAAGCTTGAACAACAACGCATTCTAAGGTTATGGTGCAAATCAATAGCAAGGTCAACTGTGTCAATGTAAATATATATATGATGTTTAGCAGAGAAATTCATTAAACACTATTCCCTGTTATCACAATAAATGAGTGAGGATCCTTAACTAACATATTAGCATCAGCATGTTGGGCTTCTTGCAAAACTATTTAGTAACACAAATTTGGAAAAACATCTAACTATGGCTCTATCAAAACAGCGCAGTTGGTACCTAGAAAGAAAAAGCAAATATGCATAATAATCACAAATTAGGTTATAATACCTATCCTCAGTATGGATCAGCAAAGCAGAGACGGTCTTCGTCCTCAGGACATCAGTCGATCAGCAAGGCATCAGGATTCAGCATCAAAGTTCTGAAAACGCAAAGTCTCTAAGCATTAAAGTTAAGCACGTTTCTTGTCAAGACACACAAGAAAGTAGTAACCTTTCCATCAGGAAGAAAATGGGCAATTGGCGGTCTTCTCTCAGTGTGATCCTGTTAAGTCACAACTGTTAAAACTATTCCCCAAATCCCTATTGGTCAGTTAATCGTATGTTCATACTTTGTCCAATAAAACTAAAATCCAAAATCTGGTATGAATTCTAATATTACTCCATTCACATGTCATTGATTGGTTTGTCTTGCAATGTCCTCATCATCCAGCTTGTCAGGTAACAATATTGTTGCAGCTTCTACTCTAGTCAGTATCTTCATTGTTCTTGTTCTGGGAAAGTCAGTATTACACATAAAATGTTGCATTAGCTCGAACATCATCTTTTAGCAGTCAGCTCTCATGAGAAGCTTCCTTTATGAGCACAATTAAACAATACAATAGAAATTTCACAGTTTACCTCTCTAGGACAGCCATTTTATTAAACGCTAAGAAATACTGCCTTTACGTGAGGCCTGGCAAGTAGGCTAAGACACTTGCTAAGTTAAGGCCTACAATTAATAAAGCTAGAGCTAAATTCATAACCCTTAATATGACATATTACTGCATTAGTCTAACATATATTCAACATTTCATAATATTAAATCATTGATTAGTACATTTCGTTAACATTGGTGGCCATTCTTCGTAACCACATTTCCAAACGCATGCATTATTTTTCTACGTTATTTTCTTTTCTACATAAACTTATTATTCAAAATACATAAAAACTCAATTTTTATTAAAACACTTGCGCTAGCACCAGCCTTGGCAAATGCAACACGTCCCATCTTGCTGACCCATGCATCTTGTAGCTTAAGTTCAATCAGAGCTTTCTCAAGGTAGATACCCCACGAGTTGATTCATTTTTTTTTTTCTCCATTTGGGCTTTTATCTCAAGCCAACATAAACTGTTCAACTGCACGAAGTCGCCAACACAGTTTCACAAAGGAGTTTAATCGTTGGAATTTGTGGTGTTGGAAGCTGAATTCCAAACACACCTGTGCAGGGGGATGCTGCTTTGAGGAGACAAAAACTGCTTTGTAGGCCTTTGTTTGAAACTGATTTAAAGTGGAGGTTTTCTTGCCATGCCATAGTTCGAGACCGTATATCAAAGAGGGTAGGACTTGGGCTGCCATCACTTTTAATAGATGACTAAACGATGGACCGCACAATTTCTTTTTCAGAAGCTTGAAGGCAAATATTAAAGACTGAGCTTTCGCAAGTACAGATATGTTGTGGTTGGCAAACAACAGTTGTTGGCCCAAGATAACTCCCAGATATTTATATGAATGGGTGGACTCAACCTGCGGGCCTTTAATGAACCACCTGTGTGCCTTGTATTTGAAGTCCACTAGCCGCACTACTTTTTTTTTCCTCAAGTTCAGCTTTAGTCCTTGCCGCTCTATACATCTTGCGAGGGCATTGATCAGTCTTTGCAGGCTGATTGGAGTTTGACTTAATATGAATATGTTGTCTGCTTATTGCAGGCATACTATTTTTTTCATTTACCAAGATCGGAGGATGTCAGTCTACTGCTGTCAAGTAGGTGTTCAAGTCGGCTTAGTATAAATTGAATAGACATGGGGCCGGGACACACTCTTGCTTCAGGCCATGTCTGGTACAAATTTTAGAGGTGACTCTGCTACGTCTCCAAATTTCACTTGGGCCCACGTATCGCTATATAGGCCAATAATTACATTAAGCGTTTTCCCTGGCATGTCCCATGCTTCCAATTTCCTCCAAAGGCAGTCACGTGGCACTCAATCCAGTGCCTATTTGAGGTTGATAAAACAGGCAAACAGCCTAGTTCTTTTCCTCCTGGCTATTTCTGCCAATATGCTCAAAGCTACCAAGTTTGTTGTTATTCCCATGCCAGCCATAAACCCAGTTTGGATTTTCGGTATAAGACATTTCTTCTCGGGCTAAAAGATCTTGTAAAATGCAGGACACCTACATTTCTGCTTCCGCGTCCATTAAGGCTATTAGCCTGTAGTTGCCTGGTGAGATGTGGCTTCTATTTTTATATATTGGATGAAAAGTGCTCCCCTTCCAGGACATTGGGACGCTATTCCGGGAGTAGATGTAGTTGAAGAGGGATGCTAGATACCTTGCCCAAAAGGCCACATTATTTTATGCTTAAATAGTGCATTAGGTAGACCATTGGACCCTGCTGCTCTTTCTAGCTTCAGTTTTTTTTATGATCCCCTCTATCTTCTTTGTGTCTGTTAGTCTCTCTGTGACTGATGGTCCTTGTGAGCTTAGGTTCTCCTGAGTCTGTGGGTGTTGGTTTATAATAGTATTTTCTCTGCTGCTGGCGAAGGCATACATATCTTTCAAGTGCGCAATCCAGGCTTCCTCGTGAATTACGCTGCAGTGACGTCCCTGACCCTTTGTTAAATCGTTAAGCATTCCCCAGAAGAATCTACTATTGGGCTGTTTGCTTAACAAAAGCAATTTTACCCACAGCTCCTCAATATATCTGCTTTTTGCCCTCTGGCAGTCTTTTTCATATTCTTTCTTTGTTGCAGTCAAATTGGTTGTGTCAATTTTGTTGCCTTTTTTAAAATTCTTTTGTCAATCTTATTATTTTCGAAGCTATTCTCCGTTAGTTTTCACACATTTCACTGTTGAACCAAGGTTCCCTACCTCTTGCCACATTGTTCTTAGTTCCCTCAAACATCTTGTATTGTGCCTGCTTTGCTGGAAAGTTTATTTGTAGGATTTTAATTAGAGCAGACCATAATTGGGGGCACTGGTCCTCTTTACATTCCCCTTGTTTATTTACGTGCTCATAGACCATATCCATAATTTGGTCTGTATTGTCTCCTCGCCATCTTAATCTGTTTAGTTTGTGGCTTTCCAGTCTTTCGATCAAGTTGTCTGGTTTACAGGTTTCATGCAACTTTAGGTTAATATTTAGGACTTGTGGAAAGTGGTCGCTTTCGTGACAGGGGTGAATTTTAATGGTGTTCACCAGAGGGAGTGTGTCCTCACCTACAAGAGTATAGTCTATGGTTGATTGCTGCTTTCTGCTTAGATAAATTATTGCTGCTGGGCTGTCTTCATGTGACTTACTGTTCAGGATTGTGAGCTCTTGAACTCCCAGCTGTTTCCGTTGTTTGGTGGCTACGAGTGCCCCTTGAGTCTTCCCAGTCTTCAAGGCGTTCTCAGCCAGATTGATGTTAAAATCCTCGGAGAGTAAGAATAGCTTTTGCTGTTAGAAATTTTGCAGCAGCTTTTTTAGGTTCATAAGTGTCACCATCCTTTCTTGCTCTTTTAGGGGTGAAAATGTGTTTATTATAAGCAGGCTGACGCTTGCTGCTGCTTCCATTTTACTATCCAGTTTTATAACTTGGATCCAGTTTACACCTGAATCGATTTCTTCCAGCGACCACTTATACTTTGTTGAAATGTCAATGTGACTCCCCTCCACCCCCCCCCCCTTGGGTGACCATAGATTGACATCCTTTCTGCTGGGATGTGGTACTCGTGAAAGCCTACTAGGGGTATTGAGGTTATGGACCATGTTTCTTGTAGTAAAATTAAGTCATAATTTTGGAGGAAGGATATTGTCTCATGGTCGTGCAACATTTCTCCAAATCTATGGACGTTCCATGAACAAATGTTAATATGCTCTTGTTGGCCGTGTTGAGACTGAGAGAAGACAATCCTCTTTTTGCCGCGTGGCAGTGTCATGAGCGATGAGAATCCAAGATTTGTAATATTGTGGTCCAATCTTGCGTGACTTTAGCTGTGGAATTCTGCTGAGCCTGTCTGCCCCCATCCTTGGCTGAAGATAGAGACGTTCTTAGTAGCAGTTCGGGTGAGGAACGTCTTGCTTCCAATGAAACAGATTTTGGGTCTTTTTCTGTGGTGGATGAGGCCAAGCTTGACCCCATCCTTTGTAACAGGGGGTATGGATATTTGGGTGGTTGATGTCTTTTTATAGTGATTCCCCAGGTTTCAAAATGTAAGCTAAATGTACGGATCAGGTCCACAATTGTATTTGATTTCCATGTTGTTGCTGCCGATTTTCTATTGGCCAAAATTCCACTGCTTACAGATCTGATGATTTTATTCCTCTTAATTCCGGGATCTCCCTAAACAGTCTCAGCAGGTTGCCTCTACTCAGAGTATCATGGCTGCCTTGTGGGGAGTACCCTGGCAGGCGAGCTTTGATTGACTGTCCTTCATGCTACTGGTTGGGATGGTAATAGGGCCAGATCTTATGTGATTACTATGTCCTGCAAGGCTTTGGCCAGCCAAGTCTGTTGTCTTCAAAAGGCTGAGCTTGCTTCTTGCCTGGGACCTTTTGTTTGTGATGTTGATTTGCGTGTTGACCCATCCAGGTAGTATGCTTTTTCAAATGGAGCCACTAAGCCTATTATTTTCCATTCTTGACCTTTTAGGGTTATGGATATGGGATCCCATTTATGGGTATTTAAGTTGGTTGTATTCCTCTTGTTACTCACCAATGTTGGCAGGCAATCTCGTTCTAAAAATAGTGCTGTGGGCGATATAGGGCTTTTGGTCTTATTTATAGTGCAATTGTCAGTTTATTCACCAGGCTTGGTGTGCTTGCCTATCAAGCCCTCGCTTGCTTGTGATGATCCCGGTTTTCCAACTTTTTTCGAGATATACTGTCTCTTGTTTGTGTAGCCTCCGCCTGTGTATATCTCTGGGGAGTTTTGCTATTTATTGTGCATGTGCAGTGGTCCAATGTGTCTGTTAATCGTATTTTGTGTAGCTGTTGAGGTGTTTTTGACAATGCTGAATTGGATGGTGCTAAAAAACCTTATGTATTCGAACTATTGGGTGAAACATTTGTTTGTCTCTCCATGGATTGCTTTGTTTTGTGCAGATTGCGTAAACTTGTTTAGCTCCATTCTTCGTGGGTTTAGGGTGCTTGTTCCTCCCTTTCCCTGCCCGCTTTCGTTGCCGTTTTGTGAGTTTGCTGTACTTTCTGGTCTCTTACTGTCCTGGCCGCTGAATTGGCCCCTACTGCATCTCTGTGGTTCATGATTTTTTTTCCACAGTGTTTATCCAGCAGTGGCAAAACCACACCTGGTTGTTCTGTTGGCGGGCCTCCTTTAATTGATGGAGTGTGTTGCAGAGAGTCTCTGCCTAATCGCATAAATGTGTACAAGATTTCTGGTAGCGAAACCAGTTTGTCAATTATTGGACCACATGTGCAAGCCTTGAAGCGCTTGGTGGTGAGTACACGGCTTGCACCCTGGTGATTAATGCTGTTAAAGTTTCCAGCTTCTGGTTGATTCCTACTATGTGTGCTGCCATCAGGTTCATTAGGTCTTCTTGGACATCGAGTTTGTCTGATTGTGAGTTCAACACTTCATTTGACTGTTGTAACATAGTTAGTAGCGTACCCCCCCCCCCCCCCACCACCACTGTATGGGATGATGCATGTGCACGCCTACTGGTGAAGGTGATTCAATTTTGTTTGTGGATGATATCATGGTGAGTGACTGGTGGTGTTGGCAACCATGTGAGGTTAGACCTTTGCTCCGTTTTCATGACCTGACGAAAGATTGACCATTGAGGTTTTTTGGGAAAAGTTGTTTGGCTTAAGTTTAGTGATGGGGTCATGACAACTCTCGTGGCCTCAGTTTCCTTGTACTGAGCTCTGCTCTGCCAAGGGGTACTGAAACTACTTTCTGATCAGTCTTTCCTTGCACATTGTGAGAGGAGGGTGTGAGGGGACCTCTGCTATGGCCGGGTGACTGGATACTTATTGTTCTGCATTCCAGAGCTTGTAGTAGATCAGCCTTATTTGATATTGACAACGCACCAGACCAGGATCCATCTTTCGGAGATTCCTGAGCTCCGTTGCTTCGATGAGTCTGTAGCCATGTCTCCAACCTTTTGAGCTTCCATAAAGACATCATCCTTGTTCCCCTCGCTGACTCTCAAAGCCCAGACCTGTTCTGCCGGTTTGAATGCACTCTGTGTTGGTGTGCTTGCATGTTCCTGAGCGGTCCCTGTATTTGTTTCCCATGTATGCTGGGTCTCTGCGGTGTCGAAGTGCCTGCATTATCTTTTTCAATGGGCGGCAACAGGTGGGGCCTACATACACTGGGAAGCCCCAACTGGGTTGATCCATTCAAAGGGCTAATTCATAGGAGCTTACATTGATACCTGTTTTCTGTGGCATGATTGGGCAGGATAAGCCTGGCATAGCATATATTGTGGCCAATGGGTCTTTTAGAAAGAAAATTTCTGCTGAGGATTTATTTTCCCAAACTAGGAGACAAGCTGTTCTGGAGGTGGTGCAGTAACTAGCCTTTGTTTTTGTGCCTATTTTCATTTTTACAAGACTATTCTTTATCTTTCGGTGAGGCTCGTCTTCATGACTTGCAAGTTGGTGGCTGACGAGATTTCCCTGATCTCATTCTTTTTAATGTGAAGGGGTTCGTGTAAACTGCTAATGATGGTCGACGGTCCAATTCACTTGATGGGCTTGTTACAGGCTTTCTTTTGTGATCGTGAACGCGAGATTATCTGTTTGTCTTCCTGGTCCGTTTTTTAGGAGTTTAGCAGAATTGGTTGATGTGATCTGCAGCTGTTTTCCATTTCCTTTTTATACAGATTACTACGCCACCGACCGCTGCTACGCCTCCTCCTGGCTGACCACCACAAGGGAGAGGCACGAGCACACAGTGAACTGTAGCCAATGGCAATTAATTGCTGGTTGAAAGGTTATGGCTCTGAGTCCTAGGGGATGCTTGTGACCGAGTGAGCTGGGCGAGCAGACGTTGTGTGGGATGATTGGGTGACAGTCGCTCCTTCCGCCACAAGCCGCACCCAGACCTGGCTGGGCCGCTTCCGTGGGCCGGAGCTCTACCCTTGGGCTCGGATGGCCAGGGATAGACTAACTGCTGTAACCTCTGCCTCTGCGAGGCCTACTTTTCCCGCTTATCCTCGCTTGCTGAGGCTTGCTCCTGGGCTTGCACGTGGGTGGAACGTTTAGGGTAAATTGAGGCTTGCTCCTGGCCGGCATGTTGACGGTTAAGTGAGGGTAAATTGTGCGGCTGCTGCTATGGTTGGAGCGCCTGAAGCACCAGTGGCACCCCAAACCTCAATCCTTAGCACCAGAGCACCCGAACCTCTGTTTCCTGAGGCCCCTGGAGTGCTCTGTACTGCAGCCAAGTTAACCACCTGCCCCCGTGTTGTGGCTCTGCTAGCATGGGTGGAGCTTGGGCGGAGCAGACAGACACGCCTGGGTCTCACAGGCTAAAAGTTGCAGATGAGCAAAGGCAAGGGCGGGGGACTGGAGGACCACGGAACCAGAGACCCAGTGTGTACCTGTACTGCGCTGCTCAGTTGCCCATGCTCATTGCAGTTTTTCGGCTTTTCCGCCTTTACAGTGCCCACTCTGCTTCTCTCCTTTTTCCTCGTCTTCGTGACACAATGGATTATGTGACATGGCAAAGTCCATAATTATGCAGAATACACTAAAGCTGCAGGATCGCAGAATTCCGGTGGTCTTGCTTCTGGCATTATTTTAAGCGGAAACACTGACATTGACAGCGCTTTGACACTTCTTAAGTGAAAAAAACTTGTCATACAGTATGGAAAGGAGCAGTGCAAGTGACCATTATACAAAGAAAAGCAATGGCAGCATGTCCTGCCGCTTTCCCTCCTACCCACAATCTCCTGAGGTGCTCTTAGAAGGCAGAGTTTGCTAACATAGTTTGAAGGAACTTAAAGAACACGAACTCCGCTTTGAGGTACCAGTGACTTTGCATTTATTCTCTTCCAACACATGCTTTCATTTTGTCAGACAAATAGTCAGAAATATTTTATAGTTGGAGCCATTGGAATTATGCAATTCTGCTGATACAGTTACTAAACAGTGAAGTAAGTGTTGCTGCATAGTGGAAGACTCTTCACAAAGGTTTACTGGTCACTTTTCAGATGCTTATTGCTGTAGTTGTGTTTTAAACTGGTACTACTGAGGTGACACTTTTTTCCAGACAGTGTTAACATGTGTGGAAAAAAATGACAACATAATAAAGCAATACTAGCTCTCATTACACTGCATAACTTAGTCAACCCCGTTGCATAATTTGGACTTCCCCATTGCATTATTCCAGTTGCTCTGATTATAGTCCTGCTGTTACTCCTTGGTCCTAAACTGATAATATATAATAATCCAATGCACTTCTTGCAGAGATGTTCCTACTATCTGTGGCTTAACATCTTGCTAATCACCCTTCCTTTTCTGGAAAAAAGATACTGAAGGGAATCTGCCTTTTCTGCATGGTCACCCCAGATTTGTTCTCTTTGTTTCTGCATCCTATATTTGCTGTTTTTTTAATTCTGTACACTTTCCTCCGGCTAAGCATTTGTAGAGTGCATATTCTCTCCTTTTTATATATGGTTTAATTGGCTTATTTCTGACTGCCACATTTAACTTGCCTGTAAGTCCCCAATGTATGGTCTAGTAAATGCACCTAGGGCCTGGAAGTTAAATGACACTTGTGAACTGCAGCAACAATTGTGCTATCTACAGAGTGGGCCTACAAAACATGGCTTTTGGCACTATCTTGGGTTAGGACCAGCAAGGGATAGTAAATAAGCCACTGTATTTTAATACTTATTAAAAATCCAGTTTACTTGTGAAGTTGGATTTTTTATAAATAGTAAGAAAAAGTAACCTTTACAAAGTTACATCTGCCCTGCCATGAAGCTCCTAGAGGCTAATTTGCCTTAGCTCCCAAGTTTCTGCCCAGCTGGTACCTAGCCTTTATTGCGGTGTGAAATTCCTTCCATGAGCCACACTTAAATCACTTTGTTAGATTGATCGACCTGAATAGGCACTTATGACTACTCTGAGATTAGCTGCACATTCAGGATGAGAGCTGCTGCCCCTTCTGTTGGTACAACAATGTCAAATCCTGCCTGAACGACCTGTCTGAGGTACATATAAACATGTTGCACCCTTGAAAGACATCACACGTGATCAGATCTCAGTCCTTGTATATCCTCTTTCTAGTTGCTGAAGGGCCCTGCTTTTCTCTTACCAGACTTCTCTCTCTCTTTTTTTGTTGCGGGTCTAGGGCCAGCTTCAAACTGGAGTTTAGTGTTTGATGTCAGAAGACACTAATAATTTCCATAGCTCACTCTCCTGCACACCCTAAGCTATCAGAGCCCAAGTTAAATGTGGCTGAACGCTGGCCATCTTATCATTGCCCTTACATCACTTTGGACCTGTTTGCAGTAAGGCGAACGGAAACTACTGAGAACTGAAAAAGTGGGCAGTCTGGGGCCTGGCAACTTTGACAACACCCAGTCACCTCCACCCACTAGCTAATGCCAACCATAATGTGCCCCCCAAGGCACCCTCCTCTGAACACTGTAGTTTGGCAGATCAGAAGGGGACCGGATACGCTTTCTGTGACTTTAGAGGAGCCCTGAAGACTACAGCTGCTCCCCCTTGTACTTGGGACAAATAAGTGGGCTCCAAGAGACAGATGGCCAATGTCCTGTTTGGCTAGTGGGGCACAAAAAAGCTGGAAGAGGCCTTTTTTCTGAAGTGCCCAGCTGACCAGTGGCAACTGAACCTGGACTGGAGTTTGCATTGGTCTCTGGGTGACAACTTGAGTCTCCCATTCTGAATTGGCACTTGAAAAGTTTTCAGTAAGAAATCTCAAAAGCTTTGAGTACCAATGAGACCAATCTGTTTCAGGTATCCGGGAGTTGGTTCCATGGCAGCGTCTACAGTATGGGTACTCGCAAACATTTTCCCATGGGCCAAAAAGTTTGGTCTGTGATGTGCCCGGGGGCCGCATTGATGCCAGGTGGTCAGGTGGGGTGGTGGGGGAGATTGGTGGCCAGATAGGTGCAGGAGAAGCGAAGGATATACATCTAGTGGCTGAAATAAACAATGGGAAACCAGAAAACCTGGAATGAATCCTGGCTTATCCACTTTTTTGAATTGTGTGAGCCTAGGCAATTGTTTAATATCATTTCCCCTCCTTTTTCTGCATTATCACATATGAGAGGACCTCGAGTTACATGATTTCATGGTGTGCGCTGCTTCTAACCTGCTTCTATGTTTCATTTAATAAACTATAATGTTGTTCATGTGTGATAGGAACCCAGGCCACCCATAAAGTGCACATACCAAGTGACTTGTCTCTTTAATTTACTATTGGTGCTGTTCTCCTGGTACGGGACAGAATGAATGTTGCCACATTTATGTTTGAAAACTATCACTTTTAAATTAATACATCTCAATGCACTGATAAAATAAATTGTTCTATGGTGAAAAGGTTCTGCATGTTAACTCAATACACTTTTTAAATTTTGAATAGACTGTCTTAGTTTATGACACTTATGCTGCAAGATGGCTTTAAAAATGGAGGTGTTTCTAAAGTTGAGCAAAGGAGTTCCTAGTTATTTCCTTTCTTTTAAGTTTGAAATAAATGATTGTGTGTCTATTTAATATTTTTATTGTTAGTGTGGAGTCAAGCAAACAGCTGCCCAGTGCTCCTGTTGGCCAGGGGGGGCGCATGTAAAGGTCAGAGGGGCCGCATGAGGCCAGTGCGCCGTACTTTGAGTATCCATGGTCTACAGCAGTGATAATCGCAGTACGGCCTGGGGGCCGCATGCGGCCCTGGTGACTTTTACATGCGGCCCCCTGGTCAGGAGCACTGGGCTGCTGCTTTATTATCTCAGCACTAACACTGAGAAGGAAGTTATCTAAAAAGACAAGACAAGCCTTTATTTAAAGGTTAATTGAAGTTAAAAAAGGGAAGCAACTAAGTCATCCCGCACCAGCTAACTTTAAAAATAAATGTGTTTCTAAAGGCACCCTGCAGCAAAAATGTAACCAGGTATTTAAAATTCCAAAGAGTATTTCATTAACATGAAGAACTGTGTCACCTTAGTACATCACATTATATTATATCAGTGCTTCCTATGTACAGCCACCCTGCTGGCATTATTGCGGCCCTCGGTCACAACACAGACAATACCTTTTGGCCCCTGGAATAGTGTTTGTGAGTACCCAAGGTCTACAGGGTCTAGAATCTTGACTGGAGGAAAAGGTGATGTGGCACAGAGATGAGAATTAAATTAGAGGAGAGAGTGTTGATAGAAAAGATGAGTTGAAAAGGACATACAAGACAGGATAAAAAGGAAACAGGTGGATAAAGAAGTGATTAACAGGGAAGAGAAGAAGTATGACAGGGTTGATTATTGAGGAGTAGGGGATCATGAGCATCATAAAGTAGAGAAGGTGAAGAAGGTGTGAGAAGTGGATAAAGGAGGATGAAAATGGAGTTTGAGAAAGTAGAATAGATGGAACAGGGTTTTGAGAAACAAAATTAGTAATGTGTGCGGGAGTGGGGTGTTAAGCATGTCCTGAGTTTGGGGTGACGAGAGGTAAGCAGAGGGACAGGAATACAGTAGGGTGAAGGCAGAGGAGGACATTGGTGAAGGATGGGGATAATGAGAATGGGATGTGGTCACAAAGAAGGACCATAAGCAAATGTTAAGTGGTGGTGGAGGGATCTAAGACTGGAGGATAGTGGTAAAACAAGAGGAGAGATTCATGGATAGGGAGGGTGATGGGGAAAAGAGGGAGTGATGGGAACTTGAGAGACTGGTGGGAGACAGGAGATTGGGAAATAAGAGAAAACATGCCAGTCACATTTTAGGAGAGAGGGTTCATTTTTGAGGCACTCACATGCATTCTACGTTTCCTCTTTGTTACCCATAAGATGCATTCTGCTCAAAGGACTGACAACAATTTAGTGGTTGTGAAACTAGCCATCAAATTAGAAGTTCAGTCGTCAACCTTGGACAATGTACTCTCTTGGCACAGTGGGCAGACAGGTAGAAACTTGCACACAGTTGATGTCTGGTTTGATTTTGCTGTTCAGGTTGCCACTTTTGATTTCTCTTCCAATTGTTACCTTGCTTATTTAGTTACAACACGCATATCCCTGGGTATCTGTAAATCTCATGTATGTTCATGAGAATGCGCTATAAAATCCAGGGTTTAGTGCTGCCACTGTTTTGAATGTGGAGGGCCTCAATACACCCACCCATGCACATACACAAGCACATGCACACACCTCCTTCCTCTGCATACACAAAACCATTACCACATCGGTAGCAGCAGTGATGCAGTGGCTGACAGAAGAGTGTGAGGTGGGATGAGGGTGCAGTGGAGAGAGAGAATGGTAAGGTGAGGAGCGGAGTAGGTGAAGCAGATAGGAGAATTATAGGAAGGAGGCTGAGACAGGAGGGAGGATAGTAAGAAAAAAATAGAATGTCGAGGGAGAGTCCGTAAGACTGAGGAGGGTGAGCAAGAGTGAGCGGAGGGCAAGGAACAAAGAAAAGGGTGAGGAAGAGCGAGAAGGACAATGTGGAGTCCAAAGGGTGAGATGGAAGTAGAGGAGTGAAGTGGAGCTAGAGTAAGTTGACGTGCAGTAAGAGGATGGCAAGATCAGGAGAGAGTGAAAGTAGTATAAGGCAGAAAGAAAGGAGGTTCAGGTAAGAGAAATATGAGGATGAAGTGGAGAAGCAGAAGGGCACGGCAAAGAAACAGGTCAATAAGGATGAGAGAGAGTTGGATGAGGTGAAGAGAGAGAGAGAGATGGGGGAAGTAGAGTGTGAGGTGAGAGGGACAGCTGAGTGAAGCTGAGAGAGAGGAGTGTGAAGTCGGGACAGGGTAGTGTGAGACTGAGGAAAAGACGGTGACGTGGAGACAGCAGATGAGATTAAGCCTATGGGTTTAAACCTCTAGCACTATAAAGCTAGTAGACAGAACCTGGCAGTA
Organism: Pleurodeles waltl; assembly: GCF_031143425.1. NCBI lineage: Eukaryota > Metazoa > Chordata > Amphibia > Caudata > Salamandridae > Pleurodeles > Pleurodeles waltl. The sequence goes on from NC_090450.1 coordinate 570,829,180, forward strand.
GGTATGGTACACAGCTCACATCCAAACAAGATCAGCATGCCCAGACCCAGCTCTCAGGCACTAGAGAGACTCTAGATAACCGCACTCATCTTTATGGCCCACCCATTCTTTCTCATGGCCCTCCCAGGTCTCACGTCCTGGAACCGTGCCTGCATAGAACACGGGGTCACATAGTACATTTTAAAGCACAGTTATCACATGAATTTGCTAAAAGCTTTGAAAGTGAACTCATTAAATATTAAAACTCTTTCATGGTGTCCCACCCAGGAAATGACCCCTTTTCTTTTTTTCCAAATGCGCTCTGGTGCTCAGATATGTCAAAAATGATCTTTACTGTGGCTTGGCCAGCCTAATAACACACAATTTTCCTGTGCCAGAATTTACTGTTAATTATCTCTCTCTCTCTCTCTCTCTCTATATATATATATATATATATATATATATATATATATATATATATATATATATATACACACACACACAATGCATGTTAGAAAAACTTAAAAACAACCCAGGAGCACAGTGATACAACAATAGAGCACACGTTTAGTTTATGCCTATTTTCGTCTAGCAGAAGGATACTTATTGGCTCCATCCTGAAGGTTTGGTAGGACCTTCAACTAGACGTAGCACATAGATATTTCAGTCTGCGAAGGGAGTGAGCAGGTACAAACTATCCACATACTGGCACGCAAATGACACCTCTCCATGGCCACCTACACAAACCTATTAACCATAGGCAATCAGTGAGCTTCGACCGGCATCCCCATATTCAGGTTCCACACATGCATCCATCATACTAGGCAGCCTCTCACGAGGAAAAGTATGCTCTAATGGGACTCTAAATGTCCCAGGGATTTGAGGATGGTGACAATAATTCAGCATGTAATTCCAGTTGTTCATTACAGTAAATCATGGAATCTAGCTGCTGCCTAAATTTCGGTTCTCTTCCCCCTGCACAGCAGCAGGCCACTTGACGCTTCACCACGAGCAAGTTAAGGGTGAGAAATTTCTTGTGTGGGGTGTCTAATTCTTTAACTAAGTCCAGAAAGGCTATCCTGGGATTTGGATAAATTACCCTTTGTATCCTAGCAGAGTATTTCCTGACAGTATGCCTGTACTAAAGGACCAAGCCAAATGTGTGAAATGAGCTTCTGATACGCCACATCTCATTGTGAGTTTTCTCTAAGGCCAGACTTTTAGGTTGACCAGGGAGTGTAATAAAGAACACCGTAAAAACATGTAGTGGATAATACAGTGTTCTACTGCAAATGATCATTTCCATATGCGAACAGCAAAATGTCCAGATTTCCTAAAGGAATTCCATTCCCAACCCCCTCTCCTACTACAGCCTGGTCCTCTGATCTGCCCAAGACCTAGGGGGTATCAGAGAGAAGTTTTAGCATCACAACTCAGGAGGGGCAAATTGGTAGGAATCGCAACCTGAGAGTGGCATATCCAGTTTTCAGCAGTGCTATGTGAACTGCCTTGCAGCGCAAAGGGGGAAGGGTGCACTGTTCCTGAGGTTGCTCATATTCACTAAACAGGTGTGGGCAAGGATATTGGTGTATTTCTTGTAGACCTTGTCAGACAGCCATCTTCACCTGGGTGCTTTGCTAGTGAACAACTCTCATATTATTGCTAGTATTTCCTCTATTCTGAATGGTTATATAAGAAAGAGAAGGTGGGTGTTGCTCCGCTACCCCAGTGCTACGTCTTCCAAATAACACACGATCTGTGCAGGGGGCCTTGGGCTCCTTGATATGTATAAGCTTACATAATATAGTGAAATATCTTTAAGATCTGTGTGGTAGTTTGCTGAGGCACTTCAGAGAATTCTCTGCTTCTAAAAAATCATTGGCTACCCATGGACATTTATTCATAGTTGTCAGGGCTCTTGTCCCCACTCCCCCAATGCTCTGGCATGCGCATATTTACTCCAGTATTTACTTTCCTCAGCAATTGCAGAAAATTCAGACAGGCCCTAAACTGTTCTAGTATCCGTCTCCTGTCGCCTTAACATTCTCCAGACGAACTAAATACTCCCAAATTAATATGAGTATGCTACCATTCAGTGCTATACATGTGCCTCTGATTGAAGTCCTCCCATACTGTGTCCCTATGTTCCACTGTACCAACATGAATTATTAAATAGTCAAAGATGTCAGTTCGTAGTTTTTTCCCAAAGACACAGTCTAGCAGGATTTCCAGATTAAGTTGCCAGCAGTGGCCAATGTGTATGGCACCAGGAACCCCCAAATCTAATAGCACAGGTGAGTGGTTGGATAGTTTGTGAGCTAAATGTTTAACCTCATTGACTCAGGACCCCATGTCCTGCCTTATCAGCCAGAAATCTACCCTTTACCACCCACTGCTGATTAGAATGTGCCCTCCTTGCTTATCAGGTTTCCATGTCTCCATATGTCTGTCAATTTATGTTCACTCTTTTGAAAACATTTTTCATCCTTCGCAGGAATCAAATGCACAACGAGGTCAAAAAAACGTTTGACCCAGTAAGATGGGTGGAGAACCATAAACAATTTCTTCTTCACCACCCTAATAATTTAGACACATTGACGAATGTAGCCACGGAAGGAGAACTCTAATCAGGAATATACTTCAAAGCTTGATTACAAGCACAAGCTTAAAGTCATGTACACTATGAGTTAAACCAAGTTATAAAGATACATAATCACCAAGGGTTGCCCAAGGCAACTAAATAAGTTCAGGCATACTAACATTCATAAAACTAAGCAGTTAAGAAGAATGATACAGAAAGTTAAAGGAAATATCTGAGACACAGAAATCATACAGTGCTCGGATTCCACAATCATTTAGTCATTTCAAATTCAATCAAGTCAGTAATCAGTGGCTGGGAATATGTCAAACCTACGGCTAACCAAATTAGGGAAATACATGTGGAGGGTAACATATGCGGACAAAATACAAAAAAAGACCAAAACAATTTGGAAAAATAGAATAACTCAAGCTACAGGGCACTAAGTAAGGAAAAATAAAATAGGTGAAAATTCTAACCTAACAAGGCATGTCAAGGGGCGAGTGCAAATGGCAGGGAGAAAGTTACCTCTCCAAGGGATACATTATTCAGGAAATCTTCATCAGCAAAGCATCTAGTCAACATCAGGGAAGTGTCTGTCTCTGGCCAAGACAGGACTGATCTCTTCTCCTCTCTGATCAAAGTTTGTTCATCTAACTGTATATTAATTCACATGAAATGTTCCTATTGGCTTCTAGGATAAGTTCATATTGTGAAAAGGGGGCATCATCCAATCAAAATATTAGCAAACGTCAGGTTGCAGCAGTCCAACATTTTTCCAGGTCTGTCATGACAACGTCTCCATTTCCGTGAGACTCAAATGGTTTTGTAACAAAAGTATGCTCTATTCTTGCATTATGTCTAATTCATGGCCAAAAAACTACAGTTCTTTTACAGTTAAGCAATAGACTTTTTACAAGTAGGGCTTTTTTCCTCTCATGGGAAAGAAATCTGAAGGGAAGGTTTCACGTTATGAAAAACAGTTTAGCACGTTTACATGAATGTGAAATGCAAGCTGTGTAGGCCTTAGTTATGCTAACACAGGAAACTATCAAATGCATTTAAAAATTACTTGTTAATAAAACACACACTATGCAAACGTATACATTCAGCATTGATAATATTTCATCAGTATAAGTAAAACATTTAATTTAAAATTAAAATTGTAAAAGCTGTTATTTTATTGCATTGCGCATAATAGAAGTGTATTTTCTCATCTCTGCACATATCTTAAACACTCAGTCATTAAAAATATAAAATAGTTTCAAGATCTACACTTAGTTTAGAGCAGTGATCTCAAAGCCTTTTAATGCTGCGCCCCCCCAGTTGAAAAATAAAAATCATTGGGGGCCCCCCCTTCAGAATTTTTTCAGCATGTTGGCCGGGTGCTTTTCCCCAGGCAGAGCATGCATTTCCTTTAAAGTTCCGTGCAGGGTTGGAGCTGTGACAGGATCCTGCACCAGACAATACATTGCTGTGCTAGTTTCTTTTGTAGTTGCTAATTTGCAGTTGTTCCATATGTTTAAATAAAAAAGACAAGAGAACTTTATATTGCCTTAATTCAGTAATCCTGGATGGAGCTTGCTTCCATCGTGCCTGTGAGTGCACAGCACGGGTGGCTGCCGCTGGTATGGGATGGGGTTTACAGATCAGAGGGAGAAGCAGTAATCCTGCCTCTCCAGTTCCCTGTTATGGGTGATCTGTAGTGCACCGTATGTCTCTGCTCCTGCCCCCACCTCCCATGTGCGGACTCTCCCGCTCTCTCTCCAACCCCCCATTACCACTACGTGGCTATATATGATCATCCTGCCCTAACTTGGTGCTCTTATGTGTCCCTTTTACCCTTTTAGCATCCCTCGCTCTCTGTGCTCACACACAGACGTACAGCCATGCATGCTCAGATGCATATATCACAGAGTGCCTCTTATTTGTCCCCTCTCAATTTATCCTGTTCAGTCTCTCTTGTACGTGTTTCCTTCTCCCTCATCCCTAAATGTGCCTAAATTGTACCGCCACTAAATCAAGGAGGACACATGATCGGGCTTGTAAATTCGGCCACCTCCATCACATAAATTGCACTGTTTGGCCACAGCCCAATTAAGGGCAGTCACTGACAGAGGGAGACCAAAATAGAGCCATAACACATGACTTAAAGGCATTGATAATGCCAGTAGCTCTCGGATTTCCGCATAGGTGAGACCCATTGGGTTTGCCAGTGCTTGCTCTTTAAAAAAACATAAGGATACCCACACCTTTGGCAAGAAAAAATACGAAGACATAACACAGTGGGAGGTCCATCTTGCCGCAAAATGGCAGACTGAGCATGGTGCAGAGCAATGGTTATTTGGTATCTGTTCAAATTTTGCAAAGATTGATAAGGCCTTACAGATTCTATGTTAAACATTTTATGGTCCACTTATCCTGTGTGTTCGTCAAGTAGCAAAGGTGGAGTTCTCATTCTGCTGGACAGAGCATGCGTTGTCTCGTGGGGTTGCTGGGGTTGTTTTTGTCTCACCATATAGCCACTAAACAATAAACATGCTTGTAATGCTCACTGCACCAATCCTATAATATAACATCTACCCTCCCTATCCCACCCATACTGGCAGCCCAGTCCCACCAGGACATTTCCCTCCACTAGAAAATCCATTTCAATCAACTTATTAATGCACAATTAAACTGGAGTACAAAGCAGAAAAAACAGTGAGTAACAATAGTAGATGTAACCTCTTGCAGGTGCAGTGGAAGCTGGTAGGTAACCCATTGAGATCACGTCAAGAGGTCAGTGGAACAGTGGAGAGCACCAACGACTTGTAGATACAGGGAGCTTGTACCAGGGAAAGACATGACTTCTCATGTTGCTCTGATTACCTGGTGTGGCGGATCAGAACACCTTTAAGAAATGATTAGGTCAGATCTGTCATTAAGGACAACAGACCGGTCAGATAATGATAGCAGGCTACATATCCAGAACGGCCAATGACGAACATCACCAGCTGTCAATTGAACACCTTAGTCTGAATTGTCATGAGATCGGCACATGTCTGCAGCTTCATGGGCTCCCCAAAGCTCCAGGTTGCCTTGAAAAATCTTCTGAAATTTTGAGGTGTGCTGTGGCGCCTTGAAGGTTTATTGCTTTTATACCTTCAGATGAGCCAGGTACAGCATTGTATACTGAATATTTGCTTTGAAAAGCTGTTTCTTGACTGGCCTCCTGGCCTGCTATAATGAAATCCGGAAACAATGGGATAGACTGACATGTGAGATCTCATTGCTCTTGGGCGAATCAGATGACTGTATCTAGGTCATTGAAATTTAGAAGGTGCACAGTGATAAGGCTTGCAGGGGCGCCAGAAGTCTGTCTGTCTTCCAACAGCCGATATACTCTCTACCACCAAAAGGGGAGAAAGTCTCCAGGCCAAAAATTGTCAACAGAATGTATTCTATATACTTTTCAATTTTTACCTGTATTTGTGGATTCAGGAATCCCCCAATTTGTGAATAATTTTTCATGCAGTCTATCCAAGTCCTACATTTTAGCTAAGAATGCATGCAGCACCTTCTCCAGGTTCAAGAGTGTCTGACTTTTTTGTTGCAAGATTGTCTTCAATGCCGAAATGTGCTGCTTAGCCTCTACCAACCTCCTCTCGTGCTTTTCAGGCTTGCGAGAGATCGCATCCATCCTGGCATTAAGGGTATCCATTTTCTATAGAGACCAGGGCTTCTTCCATAGCTCTTAACAGCGTTTTCATGTTGTCATTTTTTGTCACTTGGTTCCTCTGATTTGTGTTGCACTTCAGAAGCTCCATTGTTGGCGACTGTCATTCTAGTGCCCTGTCTGGGTTCAACAGTAGTTTCTGTTGATGACAATACTATTTCCCCATACTACAGAGTGGGGCCTGCCACAGACAGAAGACAGGGATGGTACGTATATGAGGGCTATGAAAATCTGAGTACGTACCCTACACAATATGCCAGGGAAGGCCAGTGCACCACATCCACTTCTGGCCTACTGTTCTGTAGGATGCGGATAAGGCCCCGAACAGACCTTGTGAGCTCAGCAGTATGTACGGTTGAATCCTGATTGCCTCACTCGCTGCCCAGTTTCACAGCTAGAAGGGATTGCCCCATTGCTCACCATGAGGTCCCACCTCACCCCCAATGTGGCCATTACTTTAAGGTGGGGAGTGTGGGTACGAGCAGACTTAACCTACCAGAACGCACCTTGCCATGAGGTTGCTACCAACAACTCACCTCCTGTGTGGTAGCTGTAGGAGTGTGATCAAATAGCAGTGGGCATGCAACACCAAAGTGATTTAAAAAAAAAATGGGAACATGTAGCCCAGTTCAATGTCTCTGTTTGGCATTTTATTGATTGTGCGTGGCGTCCACGCTTTTTAGGGTCATGCCTGCGAGCGTATCCTCTCGCTTGCAACACTATTGTGTTCAGTGAAGGATGTGCAGCCCACCTATTGCTTACCATTTGTTGGCTCCATTTTCACTATTCTTTGCTGCCTTCTAACTGGCCAGCGCAGCCCAAACATCAGTTCTGTTTGCCTCGGTGGAGCAGGGACCAAGCACAGATTATTCAGACTTAATCTGCTCGTCCTCTGCTGTCGACGTGATTGAGGTACTATTTCTCCTTAATATTTGTTGTGGTATTAACAATTATTAGTGAGGCTGGCTCGATTAGCTTTTTCCCAACCCCACACTGAGCTTGCTGTTATTCAAGCTGTTTGACATTAGCTTACCCCCTCCTCTGTGCCCACAGCCGCAGTAAGCCCTAGTCAAGCTCTAGCTCACCTACACTTAAATGGACATTCAAGCTCTGACAGATACACAGTAAATAGAGGTCAATAATTCAATACATTTTGACTGTATTGGGGCTACTACTAAGCACAGTAAATATCATCTGAAGCCAACACAAGCTTTTGTCTTTCAAATTTCATGTAAGTCTGTGTGAAGCCTGAGCATTCATTGAATTGTGTAAGTCAGACCCGGGCCTGTCTCAGATATCAATTGTTTTTTTTCTTTTTCTTAAGGTCTCGTCTGAGATACTCTTCAGTGACAGGCCATACCATACTATGACAGCCCTTACCATGCCATTCAATGACAGCCCATACTACACCATACAAAGACAAGCCATATCATACAATATTATACTATGCAATGACAGGCCATACCATACCATACAATATTATACTATGCAATGACAGGCCATACCATTCCATACTTATCTCTACAATGACAGACCATACCATACCGTATTATACAATAACGGGCCATGCCATACCATAGTAAACTCTGCAATTAAAGGCCATACCACAAATACTACACTATTTATGACAGGCCATACCATACTAAACTCTACAATGAAAGGCCATACCATAACATACTGTACTATCCATTGAAAAGCCATACCACACCATACTATACAGTGAGAGGGCAAAACATACTATACTAGACACTGATCAACCATACCATACTAAACTCTACAATGACCGGCCATACTACACCATACTATATTATACTATAGATTGTCAGGCCATACCATACTATACAATGACAAGCCATACCAAACTATACTCTACAATAATAGGTCATACCATACCATAAAGTAACCGGTCATAACATACCATATTATACAATAAGAAGCCATGCCATACTATACAATGACAGCCCATACTCTAAATGACAGCCCATACCGTAGAAAGGCCATGCCATACCATAAAATGCCATGCCGTAGTATACTGTACTCCAGAGTGACAGACCATACCATACTAACCTATTCAAGGACCTACTGTACCATACTAAACTCTACAATGACATACCATGCTATACTATATAATGACAGGCTATTCTATACAATGACAGGCCATATCATACTATAGTAAACTCTACAGCGACAGGCCGTACTATACCAAATCATAACATAGCATACCATACTATACATCAACCAGCCATACTATACCATTCCATACAATGACAGCTGTAATATACCATACAAAGACAGGCCATATTACACCATACAATGATAGGCCATACCATAATGTACTGTACTATATAATGACCGACCATACCACACTAAACTCTACACTTATATGCCATACTATACCATGATAGGTCATACCATACCATCCTGTACTTTACAGTGACTGGCCATACCATACCATAAAGTATTATACAATGACAGGCTGTCTGTACTATACTATACAGTGACAGGCCATACCAAACTGTACAACATCAGTCCATACCATACTATACTATATAATAACAGGCTATACCATACTATACAATGACAGGCCATGCCATAATATACTATACAATGACAGCCCATACTATACAGTGACAGGCCATGCTGTACTGTACTATACTATGCAGTGACAGGCCATACCACACTATATTATACAATGACCGGCCATAACATACCATTATAAACTCAACAATGACGGGCCACACTACACCATACTATACTATACAATGACAGGCCTTACCATACAATATTATACTATGACAGGCCATATCATGCCATACTATACAATGACTCACCGTGTCATACCATACTATACAGTGACCGGTCATACCACACCATTCCATGCCATACAATACAGTGACCGGCCATATCATACCATACAATGACAGGCTATACCTTAGCATGCCATAAAATGACAGCCCATACCTTACTAAACAATGATAAGCTGTTAGACTTTTCATCCTTGGCGTGTCTCCCTTAACTTTTTGCCTCTGTTTCCCAGCTTGTTGGTGTATGTTGGACTCTGATTTTGCTGTTTTTGTTGCTCTGTGCACTTTACCGCTGCTAACCAGTGCTAAAGTGCAAGTGCTCCTTTACAAAATGTGTATGTAATTGTCTTATCGTGATTGGCCTATTTGATTTACTAGTTAGTCTCTAGTAAACTGCACTAGAGGTGCCCAGGGCCTGTAAGCCAAATACTACTAGTGGGCCTGCAGCACTGGTTGTGCCACCCACATAAGTAGCTCTGTAATCATGTCTCAGACCTGCTATTGCAGTGTCTGTGTGTGCAGTTTTAACTTTAAATTCGCCTTGGCAAGTGTACTCACTTGCAGGCCTAAACCTTCCCTTTTCTTATATGTCATGCACCCCTAAGGTAGGCCCTAGGTAGCCCCAAGGGCAGGGTGCAGTGTATGGTTACTATATGTCCTACTTTAATGTGTTTTATATGTCATAACAGTGAAATATTGCTAAATTCATTTTTCACTGTTGCAAGGCCTGTCCCTCTCATAGTTTAACATGGGGACTACCTTTAAATCTGATTAAAGTGTAGATTCCATTTGGGAGCAGATGGACATGTGGAGCTTGTGGTCTCTGAGCTCACAAATAAAAAAATACATCTTTTAGTGAAGTTGATTTTAAGATTGTGTTTGAAAATGCCACTTTTAGAAAGTGAGCATTTTCTTGCTTATACCATTTCTGTGACTCCTGTTTGTGGATTCCCTGTCTGGGTCAGTTTGACAGTTGGGCTAGTTGCACCTCACACTAGACAGTGACACAAAGGGAGCTGGGGTGTAGCCTGCATATCCTGATGAGCCATCTGTGCTAGGAGGGAGGGGAGGAGTGGTCACTCACACCTGAAAGGGCTGTGCCTGCCTTCACACAATGCAGTCTCCAATCCCCTAGTGAGTGTCTGGGGCCTGGCCTGGGCAAGGCAGGACTTCACATTCAAGAGAGACTTTGCTTTGGAGTAGGCCTACTTCAAAGGAGAAATGTGGTATAAGAAGGGCACCCAAAACCACAGACTTTAGAACACTTCTGGAAACCTAGAGGAACCTCTGCCTGGAGAAGAGCTGAGGAAGAAGAGCTGCCCTGCCTCTGACTGTGCTTTGTGGAGCTATCCTGCAGTTGCTGCTTCTGACTGTGCTAGAGGGCAAAGACTGGACTTTGTGTTGCCTTCCCTCTTGTGAAGAACTCTCCAAGGGCTTGATTTAGAGCATGCCTCCTATTGTCTGAAGTCTCAGGGACAGCAAAGACTTCTCTCTGCCAGCACCTAGAGACTCCTACTCTGCCAAGTGGTGCCCATCCAGTTCCTTGGACCCTGAAAGGAGAAGCTGGCAGCCTAAGAGCAAGAAATCCACACACAGAACGCTGTGCGGGGAAAAGATGGCTGCGACTCGGATCTGCGGCTGAAAATCGACGCTCGCCTGTAACGCGACCAAAGAATCGACGCACAGAGCTGGAGGAACGACACGCAGTATCGCTGACGGAGGCTGGTGAGATCGCAACCCGCGCTGCGTGGTTTTCAGATCATCGTGCGGCTGGATTTCTGACGCAAGCACTGCTGGGCGTGTAAAAACAACGCAAGGCCTGCCCGGACCCGAGAGTTCTGACCAGATCGACGCATCGCTCTCCTGCAGAGAGGAGAAACTACGCGCCCGACCTGACGAAAGGAGAACTGATGCAAGGTCTCGCTCGTGAGTGAAATTGACGCATCACAAGCCCTTTTTGATGCACACTTGCCTGTGCGGGGTTATTTTTGACGCACCCAAAGTACATTTTCACGCTAACAGTTTTAGTGTGTGTTTAAAACTACATGAAGACTCTTTTTGCTTTTTAATTGATAACTTGACTTGTGTATTGTGGATTTTTGTCGTTTTGGTCTTGTTTTGTTTAGATAAATATTTTCTATTTTTCTAAACCTGTGTTGTGTCATTGTGTAGTGTTTTCATTAAGTTACTGTGTTTTGGTACAAATACTTTACACCTAGCACTCTGAAGTTAAGCCTGCTGCTCGTGCCAAGCTACCAAGGGGGGGGTAAGCAGGGGTTAGCTGAGGGTGATTCTCTTTTACCTTGACTAGAGTGAGGCTTCTTGCTTGGACAGGGGGTAACCTGACTGCCAACCAAAGACCCCATTTCTAACATGTGGCCTACCATATCGTACCATACCATGAAATATCAGGCCATACCATACCTTACTATAGAATGACAGGCCATAGCTTACTACAGAATGACAGGTCATGCCATACTATTCTATAGAATTATAGGCCATATCACACAACACTATTGAATGGCATGCCATTTCATACCACACCACACCACACCACACCACAGCACAGCACTAAACAAAATTGACAAAGCCAATAGATCCCTCACAGGCGAGGCCGACTAGCTTTCCTAATGCTTGTTTCCTCAAGCTAAATCTTCATGTGATCATAGCTCCCACTAGGACCAACACAGTCAGTAGAACTCAGCATCCGGTAGCAGAAGGCTCCCAGGTCCAAATAGCTCTCACTGCTGATGAGGTCTTGCGCTACAGTGAAAGCACCACTAGGGATGTGTGACCATCAAACCGAGCCCGGCTACCACTCAGGGGTCTGCTCACCGTCCAGCTCCTCGTGCAAAAGCACACTACCGAACCTCTATTCCCTTGCGCTCCAAGTCACACAGATTCCCAATCATGTGATTCCCCCAGGAGACAGCACCTCGAATCCAAAAGTAGCCTCTCCCCCCCCTCCAACTGGCTCTACCATGGCCCAACTGATATCCTTTCAGCCCAATTTTGTTAGTTAGCGAGCAGACACCTTCACCATCTTGATAACTCACTGCTTGGCCAAGCAAGCTGTTCTTCAGAGTTTACAGAAGTGGGTAGGCTGGCATTCAGGACAGAGATTTCAGCAATGTTTCCCTGGGTTTTTGCCAGGCTTTCAGTTGTGCTGGTGCACTGACTGCTGCTTATTACAGTGGGAACCCTACTGCCGTGTGCCGATTTTGCTTGCTGGTCCTCTGAAGCCCCAGAAGTTACCATTAATGGCATCAATTTACCGTGGGTGTCCCTTATGTAAAACTTTGCTTCTATTATGTCAGCACCAGCATTTCGTCATTGTTTCCCTCTCCCATTTGCCATAGTTGCCACCCCTTGTGACGAGAATTTGCTCCAAAGTACCAACACAAGCATTTTTTGCACAAGTGCCCCATAGGCAATATTTTCCAGAACCTGTATTTTAACATGGGTTCCCATTACTAGAGTGCCTGTATATTGTGGCAGGTGCCTTTCAAGCTAAGGCTTGCCTTCAGTATGTCCAGTGTTTTGCCATGGGTGCCACTATAAGCCAAGAATAACTTTCAGTATGTCAGAGTCAATGGCAGACTCCCAAGTATAGCACCACGTTTCTACCCATGGTCACTTATATCCACTCACTCAGCCTCATTTTTACTCTCTTTGCACTCGATTCCACTCATTCGTTCTCACTCTTGCTCTTCGACGTTCGCAATCGCTCATTCTTACTCTGACTATTTGTTGCTCTCTCAGACTCATCCTCTCATTCCGTCATTCTTATTCACTCTGACTCATTTTCAGTTATTAATTTATGCTCACTCAAATTCACTGACACTCACTTATACTTTCTCTTACCCTCACTCACTTGCAGTCACTTTTACTCTTTCTCACTGACTCACCCATTCTCACTCTGTTACACTCAGTGATGCTCACTCTCACACGCTCTCTAGTACTCCCTTACACACATTCTTGCTCATTATTTCTCACTCATCCACCACTGTCACTCATTTGTCATCTTTCTTACTCACCGAGTCTTACCCGCAGACATTCATTCTTACTCATTCCCACTCATTGCCTGTCTGTAAGTCGTCCACCAGCCTTCACTCGTATGCACATGCTCTCACATACACCCTCTGTTTCTCTCACACAAACTCTTGGATGAAGGCATGCACGAAACATACATTGGAAAGTATTTTCCTGCTTCCCTCAGCTGCCAGCGAAAGTCTTATTCTAGCCCCTGGTGCCCCCTTTTTATTACACGAATAGTGAATAGCACACTTGTATTCACTACTAGTCTAAGCAAGCATTTGCAATGCAATGGGTATCGCACCTGCTCGAGTTGGAGCTATTAGCGTTGTAAACTCCTAACCAGACTTTTCGTGCCACATAAATTGAAAATTAAAAGTTAAAACAGTTTCACATAAGCGAGCCGATTCACAGTGCCGCTGCCGCTTTGAGCATCAGCGTGAAGAGACGCACAAAAGAGAAAAAAAGTGCGCTCGCAGTTAAACTAATCGGCAAAAGTGCAATTAGTCATGCAACAGGGGCGATGGCCAAGGCGGTAGCAAAACCTCCCCAAGGAGGGACAAAGTTAAACCATTTACCAATATCATGAAAGGATGTTTTGAAGGGCAGGCCCACGAACGAGTTGTAGTGATGGGCGTGAGCTGGGCGTTGTTAAAAGCCCAGGTACAAACCAACACCTGGGAAAAGCAGCGCTTGCGCTCTGCATTGCTCGACCTTAAAATGGGTAACAAAAAAGGACAGCGGAATACCCAAGGACCAAAAAAAAAACAACAAGCTGCCCTTGTGTTCTTGGTGCTTGTTACAGAGTTTGCCACCTCCGAGGCCATGGGCCACAAAGGGCAAACCAGTTGAGTCCCCCGGCTACCCTAAATGACGTATCTGATGTATTTAAGTGTTCCAAGGAAGAACTAGGTAGCAGCTGTTATCAGAAAGCAATTATTCCTTTGATGTTTCATTTTCTGTGTTTCTATGTTGACGAGCACTGTCATTTAAGTCATTCTGTGCCCACTGGCTGATGTTAAGTTGTACTCCATCCAATATTTTTGTGAAATATCCTGTTTTTTGATTTTCAAAATCGGGTAACCTTAAATACAAGATCAATAAATTCAGCGAAATCTAGAATTAATTTTGCATCTTGGAGAAAGTCGGCAGTGATAACAGAAACGTCTTTGGAGTAGGAGGGATGTGAGACCCTTTTTTGAAGGTAGCAAGACATGGGGTGGTACATACAGCAGCAGGAAGAAAGTTCACAATTCTTGTTGCGCTGCTGAAGAACGACTGCCTCATAAACCACTATTGCTTGAAATTACGAGGCATACTTCAAAACCAATTTGCCGTTTTAGATTTTGAATTTCACAGCCAGACCTGCAGATAAGGATTTGTGAGTGATACCCGCGATCTTGTAGTTTGTTCTTGCATCAGACGGAGTCCACTGAAGAGTTCTGAAGTAACTGAAGAGAGATGTGCTCATATCTCTTATACTCAAAACAAAGTGGGCAGCAGCATGGAGCGCAGCTCTGAAGGGGGCCACATGAGCTTTTGGGAGACCAGTGAGGCAGTGTTTCCATAGTCCAGTCTGGAGGGAATAGTGCCTGTAGTAAAGATGTTTAAGTCTAGATCATGGATAAAGTGCCTGATACCCCCAAAGTGATGTCTGGAACAGTTAAACGTCTTTGTGGAAAATGTCTGTTTTTATGTTTGCTTGTCCTCTGTTGCTCTGTGAATCGTCATCATGGACTGACCCTAAGGAGGGCGGTAAAAACAGTGCAGACACTGAAGCAGACCCATCGCTTTGGGAAGCAAGTGGGAAGCACAAACGCATTCTGAATATTTTTGTATTCCTGCGGGCTTTGATGAACACTTACAGACCTCCCAAAAGTACCAAGATGCCAAATGCTGCACTATACAAAAACGCAGAACATAATGAGTGTGTAACGTACATGTTTAAGTGTGTAAGGCCTATTCTTCTGTCTAAATGAAGGAACATACAAAGCAGTTTTTAATTTTTCTAATATCCAAACAGTAGATATACTTTTTGTCAGCCTCCGTGTCTGGCTAGAAGGAGCAG
The DNA here is from genome assembly GCF_031143425.1 of Pleurodeles waltl. Lineage (NCBI taxonomy): Eukaryota > Metazoa > Chordata > Amphibia > Caudata > Salamandridae > Pleurodeles > Pleurodeles waltl. The sequence continues at coordinate 570,844,362 of NC_090450.1, forward strand.
AGGCCCAAGGATTGTACATGGACTGCAAGCTCTTTCAAACGTAGTTTTTGCTTGGTAGATCGTTCATCGAAGTAAATGTTTTCACAACTTTAAAACTATTTGACATTCAGAAAAAAAGCTTGCTTCAATCTGTTTTGTTTCCCCCCAAAAGACCTCATGAACGTGTCACCTAAAGGTTAACTTTCGAAGCAGTGTCTCCTTTGGAGGAAAATGAGGAAGAAATTGGTGGTGGATTTCATGGCCGAGGTGTGCACGAGAATTGTCCTGTTTGGAATATTTTTGTAAGTACTGACTACTTGCCATGATTTCAGCAGCCCAGTTCTGAAAATTGTTCAAGCACGTTTTGGAAACACTGTTATGAAAACCTCTAGATGAATCCTTCACTCCCACCTTTCTACCATGAGATTGTATATCTAGCTTATTCTTGAGCCCCAAGGCATTGATCGCCTCCAGTCCTTCTCCAATTAGCCCAAGAAAAAGGAGCCGACCTACGTTAACATCTCACTCTTTCAGAAACTGTATGATTTGCATACAGAAGTGCTTAGCAATTGCTGATCCAGTTAGTAGTTCAACCTCTAATAATCATGCAGTAAACATTATTGCTAAATTGTTTACGTTATGTGTTGAGTTTTTGAGTTAATGTTCTTGTTTTCAGACCTAAAACATCCTGGTCGGCACAGGCTTTCTGTAGGCCTCCAAGAACATACATGTTCAGAAAGTTTAACAGTGGATTTGTAAATTGGAGATATGGGGGACATTCCCACGGACATTTGAGTATATGTAGTACTAGCTCCATAACTCTTAAATGTCTCTTAAATTGGCCCCAAAACATATCAAATAAGATTATTCAGGGAAACGTCATATACAGTTGATACAAATATATAGAACTGTGCGTTTTGTACTTTTACTAAAAGGGTGTTAGACATTTTGAGGCTAATTTACTGATGCATTTCGGTATATAAATTAATATCTCGGGTACTACTTCCCATACTCTTAAATGCCTTTGTGAATTTGCCCAAAACGTGGTATGATTTTGTAATGGACCACTTTGTGATCATGTAAAAATGAATTCGGATCCTTTGGTGTCCAGTGTGCTAACTATAAACTGGAAAGCACCAGAGCCTGGGTTTTATTGTTTACGAATGTATAAGGTGCAACATGATGTGGAAAGCTGTAGGTATGGTGCATAATGGCTGAATTGCTAGTAAATAAGATGATACAGGACAGATATTAGCCAAATACGCTGGTGAAAAGATGGGTTCTGTCAGTCATCTGAAGAAAAGGTTTGTGATGTTCCTGAAGTGTTGAGGTAGACAGTTCAGATGGTAATGCTTCTGGCTGCGAATTGCCAGCCTCCAATAGATGGAGGAACATCTGAAGGTGTAGTGATGCGGTTAATGTGTAAAGGCAGAGAGAATTTGAAGTTTTGTGAAAGGTGAAGAGGACTTATTATAGTTTCGGGGTTTAACAGTAGGGGAAATTGTCATTCTGGAATTGTGGTCTTAAATGAATGGAAGGCCCTTTAGTAAGTTTTGTTTATCAACACATTTTATATCTTGCATTTTTGTTGAATTGGTATACTTTCAACTAAGATTTTATTTATGCTGTTAAAACAGGTAACCACATTTCATTTGTTAAATCATATATTTTGGGTGCATCTCATTTGTTTGATAAAGCTCTCCCAGAAATGAAGAATCCCAATAAGGAAGGTTTTAAGCTTCAGATAACAGAGCAGAGATGTTAGGATGTATGTGAGGAAACCTGAAATATCCTGTTAGACCAGTCTTTGTATGGGCAGGCTCCCACACTGCAGTGATGAGTGAGACATTGAATTCTTGCTTTAGAATTTGGCAGTTTTTAGAAGTGGACAGAGAGCATGTCTACCTCTTTATATTTGGAGCCCATCAGAATAAGCCACCTACCTCTCAGTTAGTCATTTATTGCTTTACCTTAGGCAAATGGGGAAATTAATTGACTTCTGGGGTGTGCTTAGAGGAGGGAGGTTGTCTTCTTTCATCAGTCAGCATGCTAACTCTGGGAGAGGCTTTCACAGTTCTTATCAATAAACTATGTTTCTTGTGGACTGAGAAGCACATCTCCTAATCCGCACGTTGGAAATTGTATTTGGTGCTTGTGGCCTGAATCCATCAACAGTATTTGTATCAGGCTGTGACTTTTAGAAACCTGGCTCTATTTTGTGGTCTTCTTTCAACCTTTCATTTCTCTGGTCCTGAAAGTTGACTCGTAGGGAGACACGATCTATTGTTTTGCTGTTTCAGTGACGTACAACTTTTACACATGTATTTTGAGTACTGTTAAAAATCTCAATTATGGTATCACATGATCAGCTTAATTACTTTCTGCTTTAGGGTGACCGAGCTCCTGCCTCCGTTTCAGCGCGTCATTCAGCCCGAGGAGATGTGGTTGTACAAGAACCCACATGTGCAGGCAGATTGGGTGCCCACAACGCCTATGTTTGTATGTACTTGTGTTCATTTGAAATAATCTGTTCTATTTCGATATTTGATTTCATTGAAAACTGAATCCCACCTGTGCATTACGGCGACACATAAAAAGCTGCTGGACCCTTCGCTGAAAGGGAGGCTCATTTATATGTGACTTCACTGAATCTTACAAACTGATACAAGCTCTAGAACCTCAGGCAAAAGGGATTTACCTCTTAAGATGTTATGATAGATGCTGGGCACTATCAGGATGTTTGAGAGAGGTGATCGTGGCATTCTTTCAAGGGAAAATATGATATTTAGGAACTAGAATAGACTGTACCTCCAATGAGGCTGTGCATTTCTTTACTGTCAGGCTGGAGTCTGCTCTTATTCACATGCTCCTTCTGAGTAGGGTGCTTTCTCTCTGCAGACTGGTTGAGTTGTTCACCCTTTAGCTGTATAGCCTATGCATCTTTCCCCCGAGTAACTCTTGACTGTCTCTCCTTTCTCTGACCATATTTCAGCTAACCCTCTACTTCATGATCCCTCCTTTCTCATGTTGTTTGCCAGGCTATCGCGCTTCTTGTAACAGTCTTCCCTTCCTTTGACTGTCTCTCCTCTCATTTTGCTGTCTTCCCTCCCCTTTTCTCCATTCCCCATCCCCAAACCAATTGTTCCGTTCTGGATGTCCTCCATCTATCACTGCATAACCCATCCTCCCTCTCTTTTAACTCTAAGTTGACCTCATCATCCTTCCATCCCTTATTTTATTTATCTTGTTTTTTTTTAATAAGCTCTACCACTAACCCCCAGTTGGCGGGCAGTTGGCGGCCACAGAGCTCTCTAAGAGAGGAAGCAAAGTGAGTGTCATGATGGATAACATATACAGTAGTCCCGCTAATACGTTTGCAAAGATGGCAATACATTGCGTGAGTAGGTAAGCAGGAGTCCTGAGCCCAGGCATAAAGAGAAGGCTGGTCTTGGATGTCTGACTGGACCTTATGCATCCTCTACAGCGTCCTTTGAACACTTCCGCATTTGTTAACCACTGCCTTCCATATGCTTCAGCCGAGGTGTGCAGAAGCATCTGTGCTCCTCAGGACCTCCCAGTGCTCATGTGTGTTGTAAGGCAACACATTTACCTCACCTTTGTGATCCAGGAGTGTGCGAGATGCAACTTTCAATGACTATCAGGATAGATTCATATGGAGGCAAAGGCGATGGGGAATAAGTGGGTTTAGGAAAACGTTGCTTACAAAGAAAAACAGTAACTTATGAAAGCAGTTTGAAAAACATAGACTGAAACCATTCCTCCCATGTTATCTACCATACTTCAGTACACCTTACAAATACTTTGAAATATTCATACACCCCTATCAAGCATTCGTCCCTAAATACACAGGGGTTAGAGTTAGTATATTAAATTAGCTGAGCCCTCTAATAGGTGAGAAATACATTTGGCTGGATTTAGCAATTTAAAATAGGCCACTATTTTTGTCAGGAGATATAAGGTATCACAGATATTGTGGCAGTAGATGTTTTTGCTGTCTTTTTTTCACATGGAAGCAAAAGGTAGTGTCAGTGCCGTTGCTGCACAGGTACATTTAATAGATCAAACATGGTTAAAGCACAGATCCCAAAGTCTAAATTTGAAATACCTGAATTTTGATATATTTTAGGCTACAAGCATTTAAGTCATTTTTAACAATACTGCTAAAATGTAAAACCAAGGTTAATGCTAGGCTTAGTTTCTGGGCTTGGAATTTTATTTGTGGGGTCAGGGCACTTGGCTAAGATTAGGTGTAGGGTCAGCATTAAGTATAGTGACCCTATGCCTAGATTTGAGCAAATAGTGTCAGACTTCAGCTTGTGGCTAGGGTTAAGGTAGCAGTTGAGTTTTAAACCTTCAGTTCAGCGTTGGTTAAAACGATTTGTGGATTTCTTAGCTTTTTATTCATTTTGGTATTGCACATTGCATTATGGACACATATCTGAGTACACATAATTCACATTTTTAAAACGAAGACACAGTGGAAAGTTTCCAGATTCGGAGTAATGCTTCTCGTATTAAAATTCAGTCAATGTTCTTCATGCTGGATTCTGCCTATGGTGTTGCAATGCATGCCATTTCATACGCTCTTGTTTCTTCAGTTTGGGGAATTTTTTGCTATTGCTTTATTGATTGTTCATTCTAACAAGAAAAGATTAAGGTTTATGTTAAATCAGAATATAGCCAATCCTGCCTCCTTACCTTCCCCATTGGCAAACATTCACAGACACATTACCATTCTCCACCCCTCAGACGGGTGGTCCCTTTTGTGCAATACTTTCAGACTGCTTACCTAGCAGTAACCGTGAGACAACAAGGTTAAATGTGGTGCCAGGACTAGCATAACCGAGACAGATGGTACCTACAGTTAAGTATATTTTTTTATAATATTTGGGAAGGTCTGAAGCCATACATTTCTGGATAGTAGATAAAAGAGAAAAACATTGGGAAGGGTTTTTACCCAAATACCCTAATGCTGTAACACAGTATTAGGGTATTGCGGAAGTAACCCTCTCCTAAAATACACCCAACTAATAGTTTTAACCATAAGAGGGGCACCCACAATAAAGCGAAACCGGGTTGTCCACTAGGTATTTTTAGTGTTTGAAATCCTTGTCTGAACTAGGAAGAATATCTAAAGTGCTCCTTGAGATGTGGTTGAGCCCACACTGGTTTTAAGGACCAGAGTGGCACCTGAAGCATGACACCTATAGTGTGTGTGAGGGTCCATCAAATAATTACAAAGACTTCCACTATATATAGGGCTTTAAGGAAGGACACAATGCTCCCATTGGACGCATTGGGACTAGCGTGGGAAGGGAAAATTGGTGCATCCATAGCTGAGAGTCAATGGGCTAGAATCATGTCACATGTATACACAGTCTCCAGAAAAGCGCGCTTCAAATTGATTAATTTCTACGTGTTCCATAGGGCATATCTCGCCTCACAAAAAAATATCCAAGATGTTCGACAAGGAAAATAATGGGTGTCCCCGATGTGATGAGCAGGAGGCGGGATTACTACATATGCTATGGGCATGCCCACAACTTAGAGACTATTGGGAGGGAGTGTTTCTAAAACATCTCCAATGTGAGAGACAGAAGAATACCTGCTTCACCTCTGGTAGCTCTGTTGGGAGACTTTCCCCGCCCCAAACCCCTCAAGGTTATGACAAAATACATAGACCTAGCATTGATTCTAGCAAAACGAGAAACGACCCTGCATTTCAGAATCGGACTCCCCTGACTCATCCATTACATCTTTAGGATAAAACGAGAATGGGGAGCAGGAGCAAGATTAGACTGCTGACCATGAAACACGGATTCATGCCAGGAACACGTGTGCTTCGGTACTTTGATACAGTGAATAACTGGGTGAGCAGAGGCCGGGGGTGGTGGATGGGCGGTAGGACATAATAACATTCCATGGACATATATTTCAAATATTACCTGTCTTTGATGCATGTACCATAAGTGCACTGTTGGATATATACTCTAATGGTTGAATCACCCAGGGTTTTATAGTTGGTTCGTGTACTTATGTCAAATACCAATAAAATATATTTTAAAAAAAATACGTACAAAGACTTCTCTTGGGGGGAGGACGACAAAGATAAGGCACAGAAGAGAGGGTGGCAGGATACCTTTTTGTAAAGTGAATGTGTGAAGTGCCTCAGTCAAAAACAAAAATCAGTAGCCAATGTCATATTTTTGAAACTTTTGCCACAAGAACGGCCATTCTGCCCTGTCTAATGCATTTTCAGCATCAATAGATAAAAGTACACATTTTACACAGGATGCAACTGATTCAAGATTTTCCAGATATTATCGTCCTTCCATCTCCATACATATTTTGAAGTTGTTGATAAAATTACCTATTTGCCATGGATTTTGTTCGAATCTTTGCTTCAGCATTTAAAAGTGAGGTTGGTCTCTATGCACTAAATTCATTATGCTTTTTCCCCTCTTTAACAATGAGGGCAGTTAATGCGTGTACCGTGGTTAGTGGCAAACTGAAAGTCTGATGAACACTTTTGAGTAGGTAACATATATTTTAATTGTGTATAAACTCGGACTTTAAAACAATTCTCCTTAATGGCCTTAATCTACTTGCATTTTCTTGATTGCCTGCTCTAATAAGTGCTTCAGAATGTAGCCTATTTTATTCCATCCACCCGACAGTTTTATGTCTCAAGAAAGCCTAACAGAGACATAATAGAGCCTTAAGCTATCCGCTATACCTTCACCATCAGTAGGGAGATGAAATCCCACCTTAGACCTTATATATCTTTCACTCTTGCCCCTGCTATCAGAGTCTGGCAGTAGGTATCAAAGATGCCAGCTCAGCTATTTCCTAGTGTCTTTGTTTCAGGGATCTTGGCTTATTTTCAAAGTAATCTGTGAGAAGCACCTTTAACTCTAAACTTTTTATCTGCAATGTTGTTTGCTTCTTATCCTCCTCGGTGTCTCACAGTTTCTATTCTAACTTTGTTACTTGTGATTTAAGTTGTTTCTTTGTCATACTTCTTAACTTTTTGCTCCCCTTGGCATCAAAACTCATCTTGTCAATTTAAAGCCATCTAACAGAGTGACTTTTGACACCCCTGCATTATAATTTCCTGCAAAATTATTTCTAGTGGACTCTCTTATCTCCTCTCACCCGCTCATCCTAAAGGTGCGTGCCATTGCCCGCCCAATCCAGGCTTTTTCCTCAGCTTTGGTAAACCAGTAGCTGTACAGTTTTAGCAGAGTGACTGGCCCTGGAAGTCATTAAGATTTCTTCCCCAACACCCATCTCAGCCCGCTGTTCTGCAAAAAGCTTAATCAATGCATGTGTAAAAGTCATACCTTAGAGAAGAAGGTTTACCTCATCTCTCCTGGTTGATATTTTTCTGTAACATCTACAAGTGGTCCTTGCTTATTACTTGCTTTAAAGCCCATATTCAGTTTACTTTGGGTTTCTAGCCATTGGTCCCTCGTTTTATCTAGTTGCTCAAGCTGCAGCCCCAGATATCAACTATGTTTGGGCTAAACCTTGCTTCTAGAGGAACCCTTCACCAAAAGAAACTGACCTTTGCACTTTTTTGCATCCTATCCTCAAACAGAAAGTCAGAACCAAGCAAGATCTCTACACCGCCCGTTTTTGGTGCTGGACACTCGTAATACTTCTCGCCATGTACGGTTAAGTTTAATTCTCTTTGTGTTTCATGAATAAAGAGGAGCATCAACAAGTCTTTCTAAATTCTTTGTTGGAGGGACCTCTTTGTGTGGAAGTTAGGGGCTTTCCAACTGAGGTTGCCCAGTCTTGTCACATCACAGGGGTTACTTCCATAAGAATCACAGCAGTTTGAATCCTTTGATAAACTTCCTGCAAACCTCAAAGAGGTGAGCCTCTGCCATCATTTGAGCGAGACTCGGGTCCAGCACGAACAACCTATAGTTCAGAGAAAAGAATGAGTTTGAGGGAAAGCACAAAGAAATATCAGTTCGGTGGAGAATAGCGAACACTAAGTATCTTTAACTTAAGAGTTTCACTTCTCTGTGGCTTTCCTGAGGTTCCTCAGGAACCATATAATACTCCGATTTCGGTACTGGTCTCTGTTTTTACTGTCATTTAACTTATGAGTTGGCTTTTACTCCCTTTGCTCAAGTTCCGAGACATGTATGCCCATAGCAGAGTCCTCCAACACTCTGGCCCAGTGGGTCCCCTGTAAGGTGGTGTATCCATTTTTGTTCTCCACTCTATTATGGAACCCTCATCGAGAAAGATCTTTCATATCACCTTTGATTACTGTCTCCTTCAAGGTACCTCCTAAATTCATTGTACTGGTCCACCAGGACAGGAGACAGTGGGGAGTTTAAAATAGGTAGCAGGACTCTGCAAGCTTTATTTTCCAATGCATGCACACCTGTTTCGCACCAGAGGATCATCATTTTATAATTAGGACTCCTGCGCTATTCTTTGCCCTGTCAAGACAACAGCTCCTTACCGAGCCCATTTGAGGAAACTCCAGAACTCCAATGCTATCTTGTGGCTGGTTCCATTGTATGCCTACAGACAGACAGACAGACAGTGCTTAATTTGTAAAAGTAAGCATGCCGGTGCCCAGTGGTCTGCTCAGAAGTCTGCAGCCAGTGCAATTAAACTTTGAAACGCTGAATACCAAGGCTGGTAGTGTTAAAAATCTGTCACCATATAGTCCCTACTCCCTTATCTTACTCTTGCCATTTCGTTCTTTCTCACTGTGACTTTTTCTGTCTTTCTCTTTCTGATTTGTATGTTCCTCCCCCCCCCCCCCTTGCTCTCTAGAATTATCTGATGCAGAAAAATTAATTGCTGTTACCCAAAAATAAGTGCGGGTGGCCCTCACCGGCAACCACTGCCTCAAATTAAGCAGCCTACAGGCTGGCTTCCTTGTGAGGCCTGTCAGCAGATTTGGGGCCTGCTTTTGATGCCCACCTAGGAGGTTTTCTGAAATGCACCACACACCCCATTCTCTACACCGCACCTTAGAGATTTCCACGCCTACCTAGCACCCCCACCCAATGATCCCCTTGAGGAAGAACAGGGAAAAGGATCCCCCTGGTATACTCCACACACTCTCCTCCTTTGGGGACAATCTATCCACTGCTCATGGGGACTGATAAATCAACCTCCAGATCCAGGGGATTGCAATGCCTGCCTGCAGCCTCTATTGGTGCCCTTTCTTTGCAGAAAGAAGACTTTCTCCTCACTGGCCTTCTAGGTAGGCCTAATATTGCCTCACTCTAACTTATACCACCCCGCTCCCCCCCCTCCAACCCGGCCATTGTGGACTTCATTTCATGCACCGTTTTAAGTGGGGATTGGAGGACTAAGATGGGTAAGAGTTTATGGGGTTGATACACAAATCTAGCGTCACATCAAGGATCGCAGCCACTGTGCTGTTTCTGCCATCTACTGGTGGGGACAGGGCACTGCTACACTGCAGCAATCTTGTCAGTATCGCTTAGCAGTCTCCTATTGGATTTATGAATGAGAAATGTGTATCTTTTTTTCTATATTTATGTTTTCTCTCACTATTTAGGATTTTGTTAGTGATCTCTGTGTTCTATTTTTATAGGTTATTTCGTTTTTTTCTCCCTTGGTGTTCATACTTCTGATAAAGTTTTTCAGCAAAGTTGAAAAGGGAGATGCAAAGGAGGCTTGCTTAGGTAAGTAGAGCATATTCATTTTTAAATAATTACACAACTTGATTCAATAGGTTGTTTATGGCCTTGCCCTGAGATGTCTCAAGGCAAGCATGACTGCCCGCACATGTGTTTCCCCCCCCCCCCATTCATTTTTCTTTGGCCATATCATTTACAAAACAATCTTGACCAAGATTCCTGCTTACCTTGCAGACAATCTAGCCTTCTTTTGTGGCTCTGTGCACATCTACAGCCATGAAACTGGAGGCCAAGAAGTGTTAAAGATCTTTTTGTCTATGCACCCAGGCTCTGGAACAACATCTCCTCTTTGAAGAATATTATATCACAGTGCAGGAACAGTCCACTTCTGCTCCCAGACCCCAGTACTTTTTCTATCACTTATCGTGAATGCTTGCCTTTGACCCGGTTAGGTGCTCTGCTGCCTTTTAGCTAGGTTTGTACTATACAAATACCACATACATACAAAGGGGAGATCTGTTGGTTTGTCTGTTTATACCTAACCCATATGAGTTGGCTAAAGAGTTGCACTACAGAACCACAGCTTTTGTATTGCCATACAGTTTTATGTTCTCGTTCAACTCTGCTTCATTCTTTGCTGATTTTGTGTTCTTTAGTGCTGAAGCCTTACACAGGGCGCTTTTCCTTCATGCTTTCTAATCACTCTTAATAGCCAATATTTCTGGTCATTCCATCTGGTGGTGATATGTGGAGTGGCATAGATCAGTACTGCAATTGCCTTGACATTTTGATTTGAGTGCAAGGGAAAACTTGAACTTTCTTTTCTTATAAACATTCTGATACAAGTGCATGCTTGAACCTGCCAATGCAATGTCAAGTTAGATTGTTGGCAGGAAATCTTTTACTTTTGCGCCCTCATCCACACCCATGGAATTGATTTGCCCTTTCCCCACTTCACTTACTTTAACTACATCTTCAATCATTTCATAACGGTCACCCTCCTTTGTGAGTCTTACCAGCCCGTCGAATGTGAGAGCGCTTGTTTTCAATCCTGATGTTCGTTTTTGATGTCCGCCACTGAGCTTAGGTCACATGCTCTACTGTTGTGAGCACTTGTACACCATACACTTGTGAAGCAGAATAGGACTTAGCCCTAGAATTGGGCTATAGTATGCGTCTTATTCTTCATTCTAGGATCTTCATTGATAGCCGCAAATGTAGAATATTCTTACTTACATGTCAGGATCTCAGAAGACTTTAGATCCATACAGTAGAATGCACACTTAAAGGGTGTGAGATCTGGCATGCTCATATGTAGTTGAAGCCTCTGAAGTCCACGTTGGCTATTTTTCCTGATTATATAATTTTAGTAATAACATAACTTTGAAGTAGAAGCTCTCCACTACTGTGAAGGCTATCCCTGAAGACAAAAATAAAGTTTTTAATAGAGGAAAAAAATACAAAAATAGCCGACTACATATGCTGTTCCCTTATGGAGCCAGCAGCTTTCACATCCCAACATGCTTTGTACTGGCAGTTGCTTGACCGCCACTTGATTTTTTTCCCTGCTCATGCAAAAGGATTTAAAAACACTTAAGAGCGTTTTGTTATCTACTTTGTGAGTTCTTTACCTCAGACCGTCAAGATTTTATTTTATTTTTTTTGCTTTAAGTCAACATTTTAAATGTGAAAGTAAACATTGTAAGGCACATTTTTATGATAGAAAAAAAATGATTTAATTAAATTCTCCAAACACATTACTGAATTATAAATTTTTAGCCGACACGCTGATTTGTAATATCATTGCCTCTTCATCAATGCCATTAGAGATATAAAACATTAATTAGATTTTTAAAAACCCTTCTAGGGCAAAACTAAATTTCAAATTCAATTATTTTCAAAACAAGGGTAAACACATTGCCATTTGCATTATTAAGTGAAACACATCTTAAATAGGTAAGTCAACTTTTCATGAAATTCATAGTTTGGGTATAATTTGTGCATAATTTAAAACTGTTATAATCGTAAGTAACTTCATAAGATTGCAAATTCATTTTTCAAAAAGCAGGATAACTTGTTATGAAGAGGACATTTTTGTACTGTATTCAGATGGTGGAGTCTTCTATATTTAGGAGCATTTGTTTCAACATTGACTAAGATGAATTTAAAGATCATCCTTAATTTCTTTACTTCAAATATTTAAACTTCCAACATTGTACTTGATTAAACCTTGATCCAAGTCCTCACCAGTTAAATAGTCTAGGTAAATTGTATAATTTAATAGGCTTAGAGAATTAATTAAAACAAACACTTTTATCCAATAGAATAGTTATGAGAACACATCCTTCTTTATTACTGAACACAGTTCCAGAATTTCACCTAAATCAGTCAATCACCTTGCTGGACTTTCTTTAGTAGTCATTCATGTCTGGCAGAGGGACCTTAAAACTTGTTTAAAGAATGTAAAACTTCCACCTGGACTAAAGACTTAAGTATATTCATTCAACCTTTTGTAAACGTTGTTTTCTACTTCATTCAGGCCTACCTACATCAAAACAGTCTATTTGCTGATGGATAGTTTCTTGAATTTCACTTTCATACTAATTGGCCAAAAGGTCCCTGACAAGCAAACCAGAGCTCTTATGATGAGGGCTAAAGTGGATACAGCTGTTTGGTTGAAAAATGACCCCATCTTTGACATTTGTAGGGCAGCTACATCAGAATTTGTATTTATTTATGATTGTCTGTTGGCATTGTATGCATGAGTAGGTGTAAAGAATACTTTACAGATAACTGGAGAAAATACAGTTGCAAGAGACAAATTCTGAAAGGATGTGAAAAAGTAACCGTAAAAGAGGGTGGGAACAGGTTGGGCAAACTAGAACAGATTAGTTGAGATAAAAGCAGAACTGGCGAGTTTTTACTTTATGAAGGTTATCATATAATTTTGTAATTCTGATGGAATGGGAGTCTGAAGGCTAGGAGTGGTACCAAATAACAACAGTTTCAATACTAAGGACATGTTCAAAGCGGGCAGTTTTATGAGGAGTGAGTTCTTGCTGCTTAGTCTCTTCTGTTTGCCCAAGATATTAAGAAGTGCTGCATTGGTATGTAGGGGTTTTGAGTTGGCTGGCCTTGTGAGTGAGACATCCTATTTTGTATTGTAGTCTGTTATGGATAGGGAGCCATTTAAGTTTAGGAAGTCCATTCATAGTTTTGTAAACATTACTGTCTAGATTCAAACTTTGGAATGGATATAGTAGTCTGACAAGCTGTACTTAACAGCCTCTTTCTTTGAGGTCTCCTTACATCGTATTTGAGAAATCATCTGTCCTTCGCCGCATATACCTAGACACTTTTTTTTTTTTTTTTTTTTTGTGGGATACGATACTCTGCTGTACATTCGTGACCATCAGTGAATATACTGTGATGCCTCTCTGGTCTACTATTCAGTGGCCCGAAGTTCTTCAGTCAATACTATATTAGCATATGGCCCTGAAACAGAACTGAGGCTGGCAAGCAATCCCATATCACAAGGCATGCACAAGGCATGCTGGGATATGGAAGCTGTTGGATCCACAAAAGAACAGTGTGTGTTTTCAGCTTCTTTTATTGTATGCCTATCAGACTATTTTTTTCCTTTACTCAGGTTTACATATTTCACCTTCGGTAGCCTTACAACAATATGAAGAGCGTATCCTGCAATGCTGTTTTATGAGTAAATTTTGAGGAAATTAGCCAGCATAGACTTGTAGAAGTTTAAAGTGCATATGGAAATGACAGCTCTTGTATCTTTTAAATGTGCATTTTACTATATAACTTTGAATGGTTCAGGGACCATCACAAGAGGGTCGGATTTGTTTTACATTCATTACTTCAGGAAGATTTCTGCAATGCACGAGTAGGAATACAAGTAACATTTCCATCCTCACTAATCTTGCCATGCCTCCGCCATCTCTACCACGGGTATCCACAGCCCTGGCCCGGCAAATGAGTGTTTTGCTCTTAGTAGGGATAACCATGCCGCCTCAACGCTCCATGAAAACACATTGGCAATACTATATTTCTGTATGAACATGCAAGATAATAAACCTAATGTGTGCCCCATATCTGCCTTGCCTAGAATGCTGTTATATAGTGTCATGGTGTGCCAAGACCATGTGAATGCAGTTGATCGTAGGATATAATTAATTGCAGCATTATTAAATAAATACATAGAAAAATTGCTACCTTATTTTTCTTTTTATTCTTTACATTACAGGATTTTGCCATTTGATATTTTTTTTAAGTTAGATTAGCGTGACACCATGGCCAAAATAAGTCAGTTGTGCCATAGTACCATGTAGTCGAGCTCCCATTGTAGAAAAACATGCCTATATACTGTGCAGGGCACATTCTCATCACGAAAGATAAGGCAACCCCCCCCACTTCAGATCTCACTACCCCAATCCTTATGCCACCAAGAGACGTTTGGTCGTCGAATTGGCAAAACTAGCAGGAAAGTTAATTTACAGTCCCATTATTAATTCCAGGTTTGTGCTTCTGTATGAAATGTAGGCCTTGCACTGATAGTCTATCTCAGAAACTTGACCTGCTCAACCTTCATAGCCACCCACCATTGTAGTGGTTTACGAGGTTGGTAATCTGCCTTGACCACAAACTTTGAAGCCAGAACTCTTCAAAGCCTACACTATTGCAGGGTATTCTTTTTCACTGGACTGACAATGTTTTCCCTAGAAATCATTATGCAGATGGTAAAGGGCACTGGATGCTCTCTACCCTTGTCATCAAGTTGAGCTCAGCACCAATCCAACTCATCAAGTTGAGCCTAGTACCGGTCCAACTCTTTTATCTGAGACATCTGCCTATACAGTGAAGGGCTGACCATAGTCTGGTCTCTTCAACAAAGGTGCATTACATAGTGATGTCTTGAGGTTCTCAAATGTCTTCTGAAACTCAGCAGCCCAATTCACATTCTTAGGTTGCTGCTTTAATGTCAGGGCTGAAAAGGGTGCAGTTACAGTTCCATAGCTAGAAATACACTTCCTGTTACCACCAATGAATCCTAAGAATGCTATCATTTGGGCCTGGTTGGTGGGGATGTCCACGCCAACATAAACTGGATCTTGTCATCTAAATGATTGATCTTCCTGTTGTCTACCTGATCGCAAAGATAAATTAGAGAACTGCCTCGTCCAGCACTTGGTTGACTTGAAGACCAGTTTTGTTCCCTGTATACTGACCAACACATGTTCTAGGTCCTTAGGTGGGCAGGTTAAGAGAGCAGTCCCTCTCTGGGATGTTATCATGATTCCCTCCCCACAGTCCATAACCGTTTCAACCCTACCACCCACTTACTCTAACTGGTCCTTAATACAACTAACAAAAATATTTTCAGGGACCCCCTCACTTCTCTACAAACACAGATCTCTTAACTGTATAGTGCCCAGGTCTACTCCCACCACCTTCCCTTTCTAATGTGCAGGTAATTTTGTGCTCAAGTGGAACTTCTTGTTCTGTTCAAGAGAATTGAAACTGGAACCTCCAGATCTCACGCCGCTTGCTGTCAGTTGTCTAACCCTTTTCAGGGGTGGGTGGGGGAGTGATGGGGGCCCCAACCATGTTAACTGGGTCTTTTGCAACTGGTGTCCTGAATTGTGTACTACTATGAATCTGCTATTTAAGTGAGTTACAACCTTTCTACACTTGACTCTCAGGGTAGCGAGAGTGGGTATTCCAGGGCTTCTCAGGGAGGTAGTGTGGGGAGCAAACATTCAGAGCTCCTAAATCAACCGACAGACACAGTAAATTCAGCTTCCAGCTCCAAGGCTTATTTCTTTAGTAAAAGCAAGTACTTTAACTACAGCACAGAACTAAGTACTACACCGTCCATTTATGCCCAGTAATACAGAGTTGGATCACTGGTGCTACATGATCTAATGCTGTAGTGTTCTCTCCGCAGATGGGTGATGTCTAGGTAGTATAGTGTCTAGTGGCAGAGGCACAGATTAGATACAGTTACAAATTATCATGGTCACCCCCTTTGGGGCTTATAAAGGCAGTTTTGTCACTTGATCGTACCTTGGTTTACTTCAGGTAGAAAGTCTCAATGTACATCTCAGCCCTTGTTCTCCTGTTGTGGGTGCACTTGGTGTGCCTCATCAGGTCACAGGGCAGGGCCTAGACCTCGCAACATCCGGGACAGGCCCAGGCCTCTGTACCTACTCTAGATTATCATCCAGCAATGCCAAAATAAAAGTCGGGCTTCCAGATTCATCTCCAGTCGGCTATTTAGGACAGGGTAACCCTCTTGTATAACATGCAGATGACATTCCTGTGTATGAATAGGTGTAGACTACAACACGTACAAAAATGTCAAAGAATTTTACGGGCATCTTTTATGGTGCTATAATTTTTAAAAACGTCGGTACATGTAACGCTCCTTTTTTTTAGGGTTTGTAATAGGTCCCTGAATAATCTTAATTTTCCATGAAAGCTTTGTTTTTTTTATTGTTAATGAAACGTCACTAGTTCAGTGAGTTAAACATACAATGCTGAAAGTGTTGTGTTCTTAGGTCACAAGTGTGAATTCTGGTATGGCTGACTCAGCCTTCTATCCTTTTGGGGTTGGTAAATGGAGAACCATTATATTGGGTATTAATATCATTAGTTATTTACAACACTTAGAAACGGCTGAGTTGTGGTATGAAGTGGTACTAAAAAACAAACCAAATTATTATTCTACCAAGCACTTGCTACAGTGTATTGTACAGTTATGCCCCATAATATTTCTTTTGTATAGTTTACCTTTTATACAAGGCTGCACGTTATAAGTGGTCAAATAAGAAAATAAAACAAACTACCTGTACGATTTTATTCTATTTTAATTTCATATCTATTTTCTTTGGAAGGCAAAATCCATCTAGGATATCACTGTCTTTTCATTGACCCGAGATAGGAGCTTATTGACTTTCTTTTATTGTTGTGCTAGTATTGCAGGGGACCTCTGATGTTTATGGATGAGGGCAGATGTAATAATTGTAGCTTCCCCCTTGCCTTCATACTGTCACCTGGACACAATAAGTGCTGATCATTCTCTTGGAAAGTAAACAATTAGGCAGATGGCACGGAAAGCAATGTAAAAAGTAAACCAAGGTTTGTCCTTCTATAGATGTCTTTGGGAGGATGAACAAAACACTGACACCCTTTCAGTCATTGAGGTGTTGAGCATCTGTGGGGGGTGGTACTAGTGGTTTTCAGGTCTGACTCAATGTGCGGTTTGTCTTCCCAGCTGCCAGTTTGGCTCTCGCTCTCAATGGGGTGTTTACAAACACAGTGAAGCTGATCGTGGGAAGGTAAGATTCAAGATTCTGTCTTTCATGTACTAGTATTCCTTTCCACCATACATTTCGTAACAGTTTAGCTAGTCCTTGGCATCTATTCCAAAAGTACATACATTTCTAGCGTGAGATAATAAATCAGCAATGGGGGAGGGTAATACATCTTTAAACTATTCTGTACATGAACACTGTATTTGGAAAGAGATAAATCAATTAGCTTCATCTGCTACTTGTGCGTAAGATTGGGGTTTGTCCACATCAGCTTCCATACAGCTAAGGGGTAGGACTATTGCCGCATTCATGAATGGTTGTCAGAAAAAATATAACTCGTTCAATGAGTGAATCTCAGCTGTTGTGTTGTCCAAAGTGCTTTAACTGCCATCCCCAAATGTTAGCCTCCGTAAATGCGAAGAAGTTAAGCAACTAGTGTGGTGTTAACTTCAAAATACATTTCTCTTTGCTAGCTTTCTCTATACATTGCTGTTGTGGTCCACTCTGTCATCACTGTTCCTTCGTGTGGGAGGCTTTGGGAGAGTTCTTTAGTTTAATTATTTTTTTCTAACATTACTTTATATCACTGTTTCACCAAAAAGGCACTAGCGCAACTTAAAAGAAACTTTAGCGCTTTCAATGTAAAATTTATATTTATATATATATGTATGTTATTTTGTTTCTCTGGAAAAAAACAAAGGTTACAGGAATGTTATAGGTTAGGTTTATTTTTTTGACACACACAAAAACTTAGAAATTCAGCAGTTCAGTCTCAAGAAACTATAACTCGTGTCCTAAGGTAACTTTAATTGTTGAATTTCTGTGGTTTTGTGTGTATAAGTTCTGAACGTAACTATGAATGCCCTGTAACCTTTGGTATTTTTAGTGAATTTCTAAGTTTTTTTTTTGAATTTTTTTTATTTTTTTATTTCCTAACTATAACACCCATTTGTTTTTTTTCTTCAGTAAATTTCTATGTGTTTTTTTAAATTTTATTTTAACGCAGATGGGGGGCCTATCGCCAGGCCCTGCAGCCAAACCTGCATGACTCCAACACCACGCTGAGCACGGCTTTTGGTGGGAAGTTGGCCACATGTAGTGCCTGCGGCCAACCCCCAAAGGCAGCCAACCTGCCTGGGAGGTGCTGTGGCACACAGCCCACCTCCCTGGGGTGATTTCAGCTCCCGTGACCCCATACCTCAGGTCCCGACACATTTTTTTTTTTTTAGGGAAAGAGGGTACGTAGACTCCCTGCCAGGGCTGTATTTCGGCCCCTGGGACCCCATCTCCTGGTGCCCAGCATTATTGTAAATGGGGACGGGGGTAGTAGCCCCCTTCCTGGGCCATTTTCTGGCCCCGGGGACCCCCATCTCCCGGCACCGGGGCCTGGCCAGTAAATGGTGATTGCCTTGGAGCCCATCCAGGGCACTCACTCCATATTTAAAAGGGGTCACGCATTCCCCCCCCCCCCCCACCTTCCCAAGCCAATATTGGCTCTGGGGACCCCATCCACCACAGCATGTCCAGTAAATGGTGGGTCCTTGAAGACCACTCAGGGCACCCAGTACATAATCAAAAGGGGAAGGGAAGCATGGAGCACGCAGTCCACCCCAGGGCCTGTATAATTAATATTCGGGGAGAGGAGCAGCATGGCCTGCATCCCTGTGCTTATTTCGACTCCAGGTACCCCACCTCCCACACCTCTGCCACATTATCAATGGGGAGGAGGCACACAGCCTCCCTTCTTGGGCTAGTATTGGCCCCGGCGAATGCATCCCCGGGCCTGGCCAGTAACAGATGAGTGCCCTAGAGCTGACCCAGTGCAAACACTTCCTCTTTGAAGGAGGCTGCAGGGTTGGGGGGGGGCAATGCCCCTGTGGCCCCAGCCGGTTCCTCGCCTCCAGCAGGAGCCGGCATTGCTCCTGCCCGCAGGGAGCAGCTAAGCATGCCGCTCTCTGTGGGCGGGAGCAAACTTTTCATTTGTTTTCCTGCCCGCTTCACAGCGGGTGGGAGCATTTTACATGCTTCTGCACGCTGGGAGCAGACGTGGTGTTTGCTTTCATTTAGTGAGAGTTTTAAAATTGCTCCCACCAGGCACTCCAGGACATAGCAGTAGCCCGACCTTGGGGATGGGTCCCCAAAGGCCATTAACGGCTCTGGGAGGGGAGGAGGCTGTACTCCACCCTCCCTTTCCTCTGTACGGCCGGGGGATGGTGGGGCTGGTCCTCCCTCCCAGTTTTAAAAATTATCCAGGCTCTGGGGTCCCCAGGAACTAAATGGGCCCATTTATATTTTTACATAATTTAAACCAGATAAAAATAAAAAGAAAATTGAAGGAATCAGGCTTGTGCCTATGAAGATCGGCAGAGTGACTAGAAGCAGTTTGGCCATGATAAAACTTAAGTTAGGTATGAAAATATAGTTTATGAAAAAGGAAGACCATGGCAGTTTTTTGTAGGCAAAAATTACAAGTGTGAGTATTTTGATTATGAAAACCTTGAAGAGCAAGGCTAATTAATGGGCTGAGGATACCGAAGTGAGGGAAGATGGAAAAAAAAGCTTATCAAACGGCAGGGACTAAACCAAGGTGAAGCAGGGTAGAATTTTAGACTGAGCCATCCAGACTGTGCAAGCAAAATATATACTGTCAGCATACCAAGATCCTAGAGTGTGCTCCGAGCCTACCACTGGTTGGCTTTATTGTCCCTCTCATTTGCATGCTTCTTATTTAATGATTTGCCTTGTTCCATCTTGTGTTTGGCCCTTGCCTGGAGAATACACTAATTACTTGTGTCCTTCCATAGCGCCCTTTCAGGCTGCCACTTTTTTCTGAAAACTCTGTAAGGTTGCATGTGTTTCTGGCTGTCTCCTTTGTGCTTCTCCACGCTCAATGTTTCTCTCTTGTCTGTTGCTTTTCTCCTCCTAGTGTGCTTTCGCTTGTTTCTTTTTGTTTAAGTACTCCATGACTTCTTGTATTTTCCAACTATCTCCCTTGTGTGCTACTCTCCTTTCTATTTATTGCTCTCATTCAAGTGCTTCTCTCTCTCGCAAGGCTGCTGTTTCTCACCCTTGTGCTTATCCACCCCCAACTGCTCTCTGCGCTCTGCATTGCTCTCCCTCACATGTCTACTTTTGGTGTGTTCTCTTCTTCGTGTGCTGGTTTTCCCCTTCCTCCCCATCACCCACTCCTCTGTTAACCCCAACATCCCTGAAACACCAGCAGTATTTTTTTTATTTATTTTATTGGTGCATTCACAATGAGAAAAAGGTTATTTTTTATTTTTTTTAAACTGAGCCAAATGATGTCCGCCATCTTGGATTGGTAAATAAATATTTGAAGCAAACGACTTCGCGTCATTCCACTGAGCATGCACATGAGTTCTGAAGCAGGCAAGCTTCAGTGGAATGCTGCGACTACCATTGCATTTAAAAAAATAAATAATAATAATTGGCGATGGATTACAGTCAGTTACACTTAAAATAGTAAACATAACGCAATCTTTCTAAGGGGCTATCAAAAATGTTGTTCAGTTTCTTATTAAAGAAAAACATTCAATCTTTATTTTAGTTTCTTTACCTTTTGAAACTTTGGCCAACACGTGTTTTGCCATGTTCTATCACTTCATCTGAGCCAAAACGCATATTTATATTTTCTCAAATTTAGTATTTCAAATCCAAATACTCAAGAATTTTGATTTAAAAAATCAATTTACAATATTTAGCTATAATATTTTTTTTTTACATAACAAAAACCTAAACAATCAATTCTGCACAAAATAGTGCATCAAACACTCAATTTATCATTTTATTTAAATAATTTCCATAAGTAAGATGAAAAGAGTTTCATTCATACAGTATAGATCATCTGTTTGTAACATAAGGATTGGCAGCCTTCTCCTAATTTGTATTTATTTGGATTTATAACTACTATAATCTTCATAACCTCTGTTTCAAAACACCCTGTTTATCTGTGCATTCAAGAGTAGTATTGTCAAAATACACATGTATTTTATAATATGGAAGATATATTATTTCTGTCAAGTCTGTTTCATAAGACATTTTGCAGCTTTAAAGATGTTAAGAGATTGCACACTGAAATAAAATTACCTCTTTACGTGTGTTCAGCCGTTTTAGTGCAACCTTCCTACCTATTCTCCATCATTTTTATATTCTTCTATAGCTCCCAACTTAGTACCTCTGGAAACATCCTGACACTCACTTTAAATCACATCAGGACATCTGTTATTCAATAACTGTATTCATTACCTTCTATTTCTTCACAGAATGTTCAAAAAATCTTTCCATAATTCCTTCATTCTAGACCACCTAATGTTACTGTTGCTCACCTGCCATTCAAAATTTGTAGACTGGGATTGGCTGGTTCCACTGCAGGAGCTACGTTCATGGTACACAATGTTTGTGCATTGTGTAGATAGGTCATGGCATCTGCCTGACCACTTCATTTCAGGGCTCTGATGGATGCACTCAATAGTTCAATGTGTGAAGTGACTCCTTCCCCTTATGGCCCTGAACCCCTGCTCTCCCAGCAGCCTGGTTGATGAGCTTCATGGACCATAAAGTGGTTTTGAGGAACATCTTCTGCAGAGTTCGGGCCCTGCCTTCTATGCTGTACTAGTATCACCGATGGGGAATAATCCAGTTTGAAGCTGTAATCTTTCCTTTGAGGACCAGGAAATGTTTTTCTAATCAGGCTCTTTTTACTTAGAGGTATTTTCTCCATTGAAGAGAATGAGAGTAGAAATATGGAAGGAGTCTTATCAAGTATTGTTATGTGAAAAAAAGCTATAGCTCTAGGTATTGTTCCCCAGAGGGAAGTGTTTGGGGGGGAGGGGCGATGGCGTTGCATGCTCAGAATCCAAGGTACACTTTTCAGTGCTCACCTGTCCCTGTTACCTCTGATAAATGAATAAATGTCTTGGGCCAATGTAGACTAAAGGTTAATTGTCTAATTTCAATACTAGTGTAGAACAGTAAGTAGCGGGCAGACAATAAAAGGGAATCTCTCTGCTTTTCTGTGCATGAAAGTAAGGAGATGTAACTTCAATTTAATGTACTGATTGAGGTGGTCTAACTAATTTGCTACTGTTTGTTGGGAAGAATCTACTGCAAAAGATGGGAAAAGAGTGACTGGTTTGGAACTGATCTGAACCAACAACCTCTCAAGAGATAGTTATAGTTAGAAGTCTACATTATATTGTAAATTATATAACGCAGCACTTACAGGTGTTTTATGTCTGTCCTTGAATTAGGCCTCGACCAGATTTCTTCTACCGATGCTTCCCTGATGGACTTTCGAATGCAGAGTTGATTTGCACTGGTGATCCTGAAGCAGTGATTGAAGGTCGAAAGAGCTTTCCAAGTGGACATTCCTCCTGTGAGTTTTATATAATTTCTTCACTTATACTTTCATAAAGATAAATATGTGACCCATTCACAGACTGCAATAGCTCCATACCATTTCTTCCAGTAGTACTTGTTCTGGTTATGCAGAATTACACCACTGTTTTCTGGTAGAAATGTCATTCAAGATTTCTTTATAAGGAGTTTTAAGGCTAACTGAGCATTTTGCATTATGATGAAGTAGTGTAAATTTGGAAAGTGGCACCAGCAACCAATATTTGATCTCAAAGTACCAAAAGCATTTATCTAGCTTGCGATTGTTGTACACATGTAGTCGGAGTGAATATATATTTGGTTTGCAGCTTGTGTGTTGTAGATACAACTGCTGTACACTTTGTAGACATATAGTGTCTGGTTCAGATGATTGCAATGTGTGTTCTTCCAATGTGCATTGAAAGATGTGCAATGGCATTCCTTGAATCAGACGATGCTTAGCAACACAGGTTCCACTTCTACTTTCATTTTTCTGTTATGGGGTTTGGCATTGTTTACCAGTGCTTCCTGGAAATACTTCGCACTGTGGACAAAGGCTCAGAACTAAAGCCTGGAAAGAGGGAAATTCATTTCAGAGTAGAATTCAGCACTTGAACCCAAATATTGATGAAAAGTTGCTGGAGAATATAGTTTTTTTGCCAGCTTCTCACCTTACTATTCTTGGTTCAAGGTCACATAAGAACAACTACCAGGTTGGAAAATATGAGTTGGATTTGTAAAATACACAATTTAAGTACTGTTATACCCACTACTCATGAAAAGACCATCACAAAATCCATAATCTTTGCTTACTTGAGGGACCATGCCGATGACAACTGCAGGCATATGAATGCTTTATTTGTATAATTTCACTCCAGAGGAATAGATCTTGGACACATTACAAAGTAACTTTCCATGAGACTGCACTGCGCTATGGCTAAGAGCCTTTGAAGAGGGGTACAAAAGCACCAGGGAAGAGTATTGTGGCAGTGATTGAGAGGATAGAAGTTTTTTCCCTGGTGAAGAGGCAGAAAACACTGGCCCAGAGCTTATCTTGTGTAAAATATTCCACAGACTCCCACAGTGCCCAGGACTGACACTCCTCTGAAGATACATTGAAAATTCAAACCTTCAACACGAGTCTTAAAAATTGATTCAGCTTGATGCTTCGAATTCTGTACAAGATGCAGACTAAGAGCACCAAAATTCAGGCTCAAAGTGGAACTAACTGAACAATTTTGGGCCTCAGAAGGAGTTTTAACTTATTTGGTTGATCATATTTGAAGGAGTCTTGATTCCACACAAGACTCACCTGGAAAGGGGTTTGACATCAAGAGGAACATTGACCCCAAAAGGAGGTCTTAGTACTAGAATTACATGGCCTCAGAAAGAGTCTTAAGCTCTGCAAGATAAGCCAAAGTGGTTGATTTCAGCTCAATCAGCAATCTACATTGAAACGATCAGTCAATAGGAGAAAACTCTTTAAATGGCTCAATTACCTCAAAGGCAGGTAGAAAGCGTTTACTGGTATGCTATCTGCAGCTGGTATACTGAGAGCAGGTTTCAGACAGTGGAACGTAAATAGACATTGCCAACATAGTGGCACAATGGCAAGTTCTAACAGACACTTATTACAAAGAGGCAGAGTAAGAAAAATAACTTAACTTTTATTGAGGTAATTTTTAAGCAAATTGGGGTCTTTCTTGTTCAACAGAATCACCGGCTTCAGCAGTGGAAGAAGAAGGGGTAGTTGTCTTCCTCAGAGTCTATCGTCGACGGAAAAAAACAAAGCAATATTTACTAATGCTAAAGATTTTTCAGATCCACCACCAAGAAGTATAAGAACCATCTAAAGACTAGGAGTGACATATAGAGTTAAGACAAAATATATATCTGCTACACCAACACCAAATTTACATCAGTGCCCTTATACCGCCAGACTTTGTAATGGGTCATACAAGCACAAGAGCTTTCCGTGACAGGACCGGAGATGGTTCACCACTATAGGTAAGGAGTGCAAACAAATGGGCAATGGGGGACATCAGAGGTGGCTAAGAACTGGAGAACTGCCAATTCAGAGGATTTGATAAAACAGAAATCACCACCAGTAGGAAGACATTGAGGACTTTCTCAAGAGGTCCACCAAAAGAGAGCCCAGAGGTGCTGCTGAAGTGCAAGAATATCACCAAAGCATGCATTAGATACGACAGACCCAGCTTGGAGACAGTTTAATACCTGTCTGCTCTTTAAATGTCACATCTGGTTATACATTTCTGATGTTTAGGCCTGAACTGGAACATAACCTTTCCAATATGCTCTTTGATGGTGAGCATTTATGGATTTGATGCTCAAAACATCAAGAAAGCTAATGAGGCTGCAAGGTCTGTGGGCACTGCGCATAAACACCGCCCACACTATACACATGCTCCAATGCATCATCCAGGAGCAAGATAAAGACAACCTTTTCAGTCAAATTAGACACACAAGAAACAGGAGTTTCAGCAGTGTCTTTGAAACTGAAATTGTATTCATATCGCGCTTACTACCTCTGAGCACGCTACTTGGGAACTCAGTGGTCATTCTACTGGTTATTGGAGTTAGTCTTGCATGATAAAGGAAACCATTCCATGCATTCGTTTATTTATGGTTTATTTGTTAGGTGTGATCATCAGATTGGAGGTATGTGAGAAATAATGATTAAAAAAAAAAAAGCTTTAAGGCGAACAGGGTTAAGATTTAAGAGTAGTTTATATATAGAAAAGGCGTATTAGGGACACAGAGGTGCATTCAGAATAAGAGGGAATGGTAATTCAATGTCATCAGTAGTATAGCAGGTTAGATGTTTTTGTAACTGCATGAAAACTGTTTTAAATTCTCCTCTAAAGGAAAGTGGCTTTTTAAAGATTCTTATGACAGTGCAAAAGACAAGCCTTATGCTTGCTGAGACCTCTTTACCTGTGATCCTGAAGCAGTGCAACATTTAAGCACATCCAAATACCTATAATTACAATCTGACAACTCCACCTTCACACGACTGTATGCAATGCGATGCAAGCAAGCTATACTTTCAAATCTAGAAAGACCCCTGTGTTTACCTACTGCAGCACTTTATTCAAGTAATTTTACACCATACATAAACTACACATACAAACATATTATTTAAACACCACTAACTAAAAATATATGAAGACAACTGCTAAAGACATTGCAACAATCACATTTTCAGTGCATGTTTATGTGACCTATTCACTACCCGGTTTGGAAGGTGTGCCACCTGAAGAGCACCTCTAAGGAATAGACATTATGTCCTGCAAAATAGATGTCTGACGTCACATGACCCTCCAGCATCCACCTTGCCTCATAGTGGAATACACCTGGTTTTCAGTCAGTACTGCAGGGGAATTTTCAAGACAATGAAAAGTCCTGAGGTTCCTCAGGTAGAGATTCAGCTCAAATAAAACAGTGACCTGAAATAGCAAAACTTTTGTAGGTCTTCTCCCTGTTACAAATACACTATATATCAAGGATATTACATTTCAAGAATAGCTATATTTACATCCTAAAGCATCCAGCTCATCTCCAATACCTGCAAGTTGTGGTAAGTCACAACATTATCAGTTCAAAGAGCTCATTTGTGGCATAATATCAGCATCAAGGGAACTGAAGGGAAAAAAGGGGTGGGTAATTAAGGATGACAGTCACACACTCCCTCAATTCTAAATGGTCAACTATAAAATAATGTGAAATAGAACAAGTACATAAATTTAGTGCTGAGCACGAGGAATAACCTGTTGGTCAGAGGATTCAAAACAGGAGCACAATATTGTCTCTTATTATAAATGCATATATGTGCTTGCACAACAAAGTTTCTCATGTATTTTGTGTAATCCAAGAAGCGAGGGGGGCGTGGCTAAGGAACATGGCCGACAGAATGTAAACCCCGAGCTTCCAGCCGACCTAGCAGTTTAATCCTTCTCAATCCTACGCAATCCTTAAAAATCCTGTTCTTCCACATATAGATGCCGTCAGAATACCCCTGCCTGCTACCCTGCAGCTGCCGTGAGCTGTCTTTCTGGCGTTGTTGGAAGCAGGAGGAGTGGCCTGGTGGTGGAGCCAGTTTGCACTGGGTGTGTGGTGAGGTGCTTCCTGCATAGCTGGTCATCTGCTCAGGGAGACAGCAAGTCAAAAGGCCTTGAAACCCTGTCCCACCAGTTGATGAGAGGCGACGATGGAGAGACCAGGCGGAGGGTTGGCCACCTGGGACTGCAGGCAGCACTGGCCGGAGATGCCTCAGCAAACAACTAGGAGAGGCCGGTTAGAGCTGCGAAGCGGCGGAGAGCCGGCAGTGGAGCCTGGACCTCCCATGTGAGTCCCCTGCTCCGGGGGAGCTTAGGATTCCTTGGTGAATGCTGAGGACCTGGTGCGGGACGCTATCTGACACCAGAGGGCCTGCATCATGAATACGCCTGCTCCGACTTACAGCCCTGGGGCTTAATGCAGAGGCCTGTGGCTGGAGGAGACAAGACAGGCGGCAGTAAAGAAGCTTGGAATACCTGGACAAGCCGAACACTGCAACTGAAGGAGCTGCCTAGCTCCGGAAGGACGGGACTTCCCCTGGTGACTGCTTACATGTCTAAGAAAGTGACAGAATGACAAAAAGGAACCCGGAAGGCTTGTGGCCCAGAATGTGCGCATTTGGAGGGTCCCAAGTAACAGAGCAAATACCAATGTAGCACAGGAGGTACACAACCCGATTAGGCTGGAGTGGTAATGCCCCCAATTCGAATGCCACAACTCAAAGTCTTAGCGCAGACATGCAGTGCGGCCCCTGCTGCCAGAATCCGCTGGGTGCCCTATGTCCTTGTTTGTGTGTGGGGGCACCTGACACTCCGGACTGTAGAGAAGGGCCGCTCTGAGGCCCCTGCTTTTCAGAGAGACATCACTAAAGGGCCCTTAGCAGGGGAAATCACCCACCTGCTACTACACCAGGGTGTGAAAACAGAGTTCGGCGGGCCTGGGCCACTGTTTGACTATTGGGTGGTGGTGGTGGCGGTGGCGGTGACGGTGGGGGGGTGGTGGGGGTAGGGGGGGAGGAGACACTGCTTGTCAGCGGAGGCGGCAGCCATTGGCGACAACGGACCTTGGTAATTCCTGCAGAACAGGTAGTGCCTCTAGAGGTGGAGTGGGGCAAATCTAGAGCATGTGATCCTGAAGGAGTCCAGTCCCTCTTGTATGTCTGAAGGCAAACTGGTGTGGGCAGCCACAGGAAAGGGTCTTGAAGACATCACGGAGTGGCAGTGGGGAGTCTTGTAAAAACCATGCAAGCTAATAGCAGCCGAAGCCATAGACAAGGATAAAACAGCCCAAAGCCAAGCATCTAGTACCATCGCCCAATACACCACTCCGCGGCCCCCTCCCAGACGATAACATGCCTAATGGGTGCTACGGAGGCAGATGATCATCTGTAGGGACACGTTGAGCCATCATAGGCTGAACTAGTAGCAACCATGCAGGCGTGCCGGTCAGGTCTTGAGCACCAAATTTAATCTGTGACCATAGATATGAATCTCCTCTGTGTCGACTTGAGGAAAGTGGCAGGTAAAGTAACATTGGCGGAGGCCAATATCGTAGACACGCAGGGGGAAGTAAAAGACCTCAAGTAGCATATGATGCTGATGAAGACGGCAACAGCAGTGCTAGCAAAACTAGCAGAGGATCACTCCCGTTGGAGTTACATCAGAGTGTTGGGATTTCCTGAGAAAGCAGAGGGGACATCATTCCTGGAAGACTGGACAGAGCTGAATCCCCAGGGCCTATTGGATTTGTTCATTGTGGAGAGGTGGAGAGGGCACATAGGATGCAGGTCGCTCATCTGCTATCAGGGCACCCCATAGGGCCTTCATCATTAAACTTCTCAGTTACTGCAACAGGGACTGCATCGTTCGGGCAGCATGGGAACAGACGGTCCCCCGCTTCGACAGGAGCACCATTGTCATATATCAAGACTGTATGAAGCAGGTCCAGGAACACATTACGTCAATACAGACAGAGGCTGCACCGGGAGGGAGTCAAATCGAGCAAACTCCTAGCCTGGATCCTCCGTAGGGAGACTGACCCCCCCCTTCCCCCCCCCCCCGCAACCCCATCCCCCATCCAACCCCAAAATGATCACAACCGTAATGACTCCCAAGGGAAATAGTCATCTCAATGGTGGACATAGTACAAACCTTTCAACAGCACCTGCATCAGGTGTACTCTGCGACTGGGGTATTGAGACACAGCAATACTCAATTTTCCTGAAGGGACTTAGTATTGCAAAACTCAGTCCAGTGGCAGTGGAAGCTTTAGAGGCCCCTCTAAATCTGGATAAACTTAGGGCAGTGCTGAAAGTGCTCCTTCTCTTGAGGACACCAGGGGGAGATGGCTTCCCCCCCCTGAATTTTACCAGGCATTCTCAAAGATACAGAGGCTCCTGGAGGTATTCCTGGAGGCTAGGGACAAGGGCCTAACGTCACCGACCATGACAGAGGGGGAGATATGCATGTTTCTGGAGCCAGGGGGAGAGCAAGCAAATACAGCTGCATATAGGACTATTAACATTATTAATACAGACACAAAGTTCTCTGCAAGCTGCCTGACACTTTCTAAATAACACACATGATCCGCCTAGTGCACGAATACTAGTGAGGCTTCATACCAGGATGAAATACGTGAATGAACCTGAGGCGACTATCCAATATATTACACAAGGTTAAGGAATGCGAAAAGGAAATGGCGCTGGTGACCATCAACCTGGAAAAGGTGTTCGATATGGTGGACTGGGGAGACCTGCTCGAGGTGTTATGGGGTTTGGTCCACAGTTCCTTGGCTAGGTACACCTCCTCTATACTGACCCACAGACGAGAGTTGGAGTGGGGGGTGCGCGCTCAGAGGTATGGACTCTAGGAAGTGGGGACAAGACAGGGATGCTTACTCTTGCTGGTCATGTTTGCAATGGAGCCGCCAGCGATTTGGGTGCACCAGGTGCTGCAGGCCTCGGGCATGCCACTGAGAAAGGGCCGACATATTATTTTACTGTATGCTGATGATGGTTTAGTTTGTGTCCTCACTTCGTGTCTCTGTGTCACTATTACTCCAGTTGCTGGAAGAATTTGTTGGTCTTTCTTTTGTGACTCCGGCTCAGTAGAGCCAAGTCCTTACTGTTTCCACTTGATTCCTTGTTGGGAACCCCGCTGGAGGAATTGCAACCTCTGGGCCTGTGTTGGGAAACGGAGCAGCTTAGATATCTGGGCATCAAAGTAGCGCACACAGGTGCACAACAGCTTAGCCTTAATATGGGAAGGGTTTTAGAGGGACTTTTAAGTCTTCAATTTGTTTCTGAAACACATTGCCCCTCTCCCTGATGAACCGTTTAGCCATTTCTAAGATGGTGATGCTTCTGAGGTGCTTATATGTGCTGCAGAATTTGCAATGCCCTATTCCAGTGAGGGTCTTCAAACGATTGAGCTCCCTACTTATATCTCTCTTGTGGCAGGTGGGCATTGTAGGGTGGCCTTGACGACACTGAAGAAAACTTATGGAGAAGGGGGGACTGGAGGCCCTGAACCTTGACCTTTATTACTACGTCGCACATCTAAAGCATGCAGTCCGTTGGCTGGCTCCTGAAGACAACTATGAGAAGTGCCTATTGCAGGGGAGAGTTGCGGTGGAGCGCCTACCTGAGCTCCCGATGGAGGGGACGGGACTCCTACCAGACATCCTGCACATAGTGCAAGACACGGCCTACATTTGGCAACAGTTTCCCCCCAAAGAGTTAGAGATATTTCACTGGGAGTTCCCGATTTGGATACTGAAACCTCTCCGACAATTAATAGAGGAAGTGTCCTTCCAGGAATTGCGCACAAGGAGCTGTAGCACTCTCTGAGACCTATACCACGGGGAGACTGTTGTACCATTAGATGAGGCATATGCTATATTCTCACTGTGCCACGGCCACTTCCTGCATCACTCCGGTTTGGCTGACATAACCAGGGAAACCTGGCCCACTTTCCCTGTGGCCCCTGGAACCACGTGCAATCTAGGAATACTATTGTCCTGTGGGACCAGTCACCATCTGATCACACTGTTACATAAGGCAATGAGAATGGATGGAGGGGATTGGGGCTATCCCTTGATCACAGGCCGCATGGGAACTCGACTTGGACAAACAGCTAGGGGAGGTGGACTGATTACGCATCAACACCCTCGCCCACGTGGTCTCCTGCAATGCCGGTTTAAGTTAATCCACTATAACTTCCTACATCGGGCTTATTTAACCGCTGGGGCCCTCCAGAGGATACCCGCCTTCCGCTCAGACAGTTGTCCTGGATGCGGAGA